>NC_133139.1:16674180-16986680 GCF_048418815.1 Hemitrygon akajei | reverse complement strand
TAAACCCCGACGGCAGCATCGACTTTAGAACATTTTGAGTTAGGATCGACAGAGGTGGACTGTGTACATGTGTGTTGTTCGATGGACATCACAACATCGTGTTCCTTTGTACAGTCCTGGATTTGCCCCAGCCTCGATCCGCGTCCGGAGTTGATCTGGATTTCTTGCTGATCTCCCTTCTGCACTGTGTATTTCGGCGATGTGATCTTGAGTTGCATCTTGCCAGGGGATGGTTCAGTGGTGAGAAACCGAAAGACTTTTGTTTCCCTTCTGGTGATGTTTCGAATCTGAATTAAAACCCCCCCGACGTCTATTTCGTCCCCCTACTCCACAGAAGTCCGTTTTGGGAGCATTTTATCTGTGTGCGCTCGTGTGTGATTTTTGTTTTAATTTGGAAAAAAAAAGACAGTGGGGGAGTGTTGAGAGGAACAGCATCCAAGGATGTATCCACAAGGCAGGCATCCCGTAAGTACCAGTTCACTCAACAACGTTGTAAATCATACTCGAATGAATATCAAAGATCTCAGCTATATTCAATGTTTTGTAAAGTGAACACACATGGGGAAGGAGTCCTTTGCTCAATCTCTATCAGTTCTGACAGGGACCTTACACATTCCAGAGAGAAATGAATTTATTTAACTAATCATGGGTCGAAATATGTTTTGCTTTCCGGTCCTTGTAGTATTAAACATGAATTGAATCCTATTTTGCGATCATTATAGAGACCAGCGCAGTTGCAAATTCCTTGTGTAGTTAAAGGAAGAATTATGCTTTGTTACTGAAGATCTGCCTTTTTTCAGGCCCGGTTTAATTACTCGTGGGGGAGGGGAGGGATATCCTAATCCCTGGACATTCGGAGTACGTGCACGGTGGCGACGTTAATCGAAGTATCCTGCCCACCTCCCTTCATGTAAATACTCGAGAAATTATTTCTTTTGTGGGACGGGGGGCTGATTTTATTTATAAGCGCAGGGAAATCCAGCAGATGGCAATGGTTAGTGACATTTCCGCAAAGGTTTAGTTTATTTCCGTTTCTATCTTGAGTTAATCGCCTTGTCAGATGTAACCAAAATATCGCGGAAAAATAACTTTGTCTAATGAATGTTACACGTGTAATATTCAAGCCTTGGAATGTAGAGCGCCGGATATTCCGCAAATTATTTAACGAGCAGGTTGCTAGGATCTAGAATTTGAATCTCAGAAGCAACAGTGATGGGTGAATCAAGAAGTAAAACGTAGGAGCGAGACCTCAAGCACTTCGTTTGAACGAGAATAAACGCTGGATCAGTGATTTGAATTGACATTGAATTGCCTATAGATTCTTCCCGAGTGATTTACTTCAGAAGGTTCCAAACTCGTTTGGCAGGGATGTAGCGAGTCTAAAGATGTTAAGCTTGTGTATTACAACCTGCGTTTATGTAGCACTTTCGAAAATTGGCAAATCTGTGAAAATGATGCTGGGAACCATTGGGATCGACTAAGAAAGGAATGAGAGGAGCAGGTTTTCTGCAGCACGAGGAGAAATTGAGACAGAAAGGTCCACCAGGAGCGTTTGAAGTTTCTGTCTGAAGGTATGATTGATAATGTTATAGAGAGAAAGATGCCACGGAAAGGGCCCTTCAGCCAAAAGGCACAGGAGCAGAACTAGGCTATTCGGCCCATTGAGTCTCCTCTGCCATTCTATCATGGCTGATTGCAATCCTTTATACAATCCTTTACCTGGGTGAGACAGAGGCTTCCCAAATGCATCAACACATCTGTGGCGTGAGTCTACAAGTGAGATATCGGAAGGGAACTCAATTACTTCTCAACCCCATTCTTCTGCCTTTGCACTCTAACCTTTGACACCCTTAGTAATTAAGAACCTATCAGCCTTTACTTTAAATATACCCAATGACTCGGCCTCCTCAGCTGTCTGTGGCAATGAATTCCACAGATTCACCACCCTCTGGCTAAAGAAATTCCTCCTCATTTCTCGTGCTGAAGTAGCGTCCTTTTATTCTGAGGCCATGCCCTCTGCTCTTAGACACCCCCACTGTAGGAAACATCCTCTCCACCTCCACTCTATCTGTGCCTTTCAATATTCAATAGGTTTCAGTGAGATTCTCCTCCCCACCCCCCCCACCGGCATTCTTCTAAACTCAGGGAGCACAGGCAAAGAGCCGTCAAGTGCTCCTCATATGTTAACCCTGTCATTCCTGGGATCATCCTCATGAACTTCCTCTGGTCGTTCATTTTGCACCAATCCTTCATTAATCCTGGTCTTTTATTATCTCCACCTTCTCTTCAAGCCACTCTCCCACAGTGTACCACTCACATGTATGCTCGGGGCAATGTACACCAGTGGCTAGTTAACCGACTAGCCTGTGTGAGAGTACCACACACCTGGAGGGCGCCCATACGGTTACAGGAAGACTGTGCAGACTCCACACTGAAAGCATTTGAGGTTGGGTGTGAGCCCCGATCTCTGGTGGAGTTTATTTTTAAATATATGAATTGTGGTTTGAGTGGATCAGAAGCTGCAGATAACTCAAGGTTATAGGGCTGGCGGAGAAGCGCAGTTGTGTACTATGAAGGCAACAAGGTGCTGAGGTTAAAGGTTTAACAGCTGCGATTCTATAGACTTGAGAAGATCTGTGCCTGCTTCTGCTTTGTGTGAGTGGAGGGGTTGCAAAACCAGGGGTTATTACATTGAGTAGCTGTTTAAATGGCAGGTGGCACATGGTGTGCCAGGGAATGGCACACAGTGTGAGCGAGGAGATGTGAGGTAATTTGGGTGCCGTCAAGTTAGTGTGGAACAGAAAGAGAGCCCAGTGGAAAAGTGCATTGGAACTGCCGATTTCTGCGCGGTGTGTTAGTGTAGCAATTAGTGCAACGCTATTACAGCACCAGTAATCCAGGTTCAATTCCTGCCGCTGTCTGCGAGGAGTTTGTACATTCTCCCCGTGACTGTGTTGGTTTCCTCCAGGTGCTCCAGTTTCCTCCCCCGCTCCAAAGAAGTACGGGTTAGTAGTTTAATTGGTCGTATGGGTGAAACTGGGCACGCGGGCTCATTTTGCCAGAAGCGCCTGCCAGTGGGATATACCTCTTTTTTAAAAAAACACGCACAAGAATCCTAGAGTTAATAGCAGCCCACGTGAGAGCTTCAGCAGCTGACTAGCTGAAGTGGTCACAGCAGACTTTGCTGACACATGAGACTGAAGGTGCAGGAATCTGGAGTATTTTTAAAAAAAATACCAGCTGCTGTATGAACTCGACAGGTTGAGCAGCATCTGAGGAGGGGCAAACAGATGGTCAGTGCAGGGTCTCAACCTGAAATGCCGACCGTCCCTGCAAAGTAGAGTTCAAGTTTGTTCTTCGAACACCACAAGCTTTTCACTTCCCCCCCTCACCAATCTTTGCAAATGTCCACCAACAGTTCAGTTGAATTCAGACCGAATTGTCTTCCCTCCTCCAGGTACAGAATTAGATTTATTTATCGCGCGTGCATTGAAATCTACAGTGAAATGTGTCATCTGCGTTGGCAGCCAAGGATGTGCTGGAGGCAGCCTGCAAGTGTTGGCACACATTCCAGCACAGAGCGGCATGCCCACAGTATTCTGCACAACAACACAATAAAGCAACAATGGCAGCAAAACAAAGCCCTCCCTCGCTCCCACCTACTACCCCCACTCACGAACAGACCTCCAACCTTTCCCCCCCAACCCAGTGCCATTTAGCTTGAGTGTAGCAGCTGAAATGTAAGCCACTGAGAGGGGAACTGTAGTGGGAACGGGGCAACGGGAGCGCTGAAGTCGTGCCTTGGGAGATGCTGTCTGTCTTGTGTTCCCGCGTTACCCTGAACCATTGTGCAAAAGTGGAATTCTTTTCATCTTGTCAGTGCTAGCGAGGTGTGAAGGAGGGAAAGACCCATTTCCCTGATGACTGCAATGACAACTACAACAGCCTCCACTTACAAAGTGCCTTTTAAGTAGAAAACTGCACTCCTCTGTGGTGTTATCGAGCAACTCGGCCACTTAGGAGGAGACATGGTGGCGGACGAGCAGATTAGTCAAAGGACTGGGCTTTAACACAGGTCACAAATGAGAAAACAGGTTTAAGAGAGGGAGACTCTAAAGCTTAGGGTATTTGAAGACAGAGGTGAAATGATTAAATTTGAGGGATAAAAGAGGCCGAAACTAGAAGAGTGACTATATATTGTGGAATTGTCAAACTCACGTTAGCGGCAGGAAAAAGAAAAGTTGTGGATGGATTTGACAGCCAAGATAATTTTAAATTTGAGTATGCAGATGAATGTGGAAAAAGTAAGTTCAAAGTACGCATATGTCACCATATACTACCCTGAGATACATTTTCTTGCGGGCATTCACAGTAGAACAAAGAAATACAATCGAATCAATGAAGAACTGCTCACAGACTGACAACCAATGTGCAAAAGAAGACAAACTGCAAATAAAGTTTAAATTTATTATCAAAGTATGTACTGTATATTCACAATATACTACTCTGAGATTTGGTTTCTTGCTGAAATTAATTTTCTTGTGGAATAATTTATTATTTATTTTTAATAATAATAATAGGTGAATAATACTGAGAACATGAATTGTAGATTATTTGACAGCTTGTGGAATCAGGTCAGTGTTGAGATAAAGAAAGTTATCCACACTAGTTCAGGAGCCCGATGATTGAAGGATAATAACTGCTCCTGAGATGGGTGATATGGGACCAAGGCCCCTGTACCTTCTTCCTGTCAGCAGCAGCAAGAAGAAAGCATGGCCTGGATGGGTGGGGGTCCTTGATGATGGGCAGGGCTGACGGGCGAATGGAATGCTCTTCATCCTCATGCACTTGTAGCAAAAGAATAAGAAGTCAAAATGCATCAAAAGGTGTATGTAGAAATTATCATTGAATATTGTTTCTTTATCTCACAGGCACCCCATCAGCCGGGACAGCCATTTAAGTTTACGGTGGTGGAGACGTGCGATCGCATTAAGGAGGAATTTCAGTTTCTGCAGGCGCAATACCATAGGTAAAGCAATTATTAGCGATGTTGCAAAAAAGACTGGCGTTTACGTGAAACAGTTAGTTTGAACTTGGGTTGCTCATTTTGTAAAGAAGGAACTTGGGATGACTCCGTTGCTTCTTTAAAATTAAAAATAAGACCCTTCACTGCATTGGGATCATCTCAGGTTCAGTGCTGAAGAGTCTGTCCCAACAGGAATAAAAGAATATAGAAATATTATAATGTAAATGAGTTTACACAAAATGTTGGAATTTGACAGACAATACCAGAAAAGCTATGGTAACTTTTAAAAATATTAACCTATCTTCCAATTATTCTGAGATTGATGGGCTTTGAAATGTTTGGCATTCTAATTTGAAGGGGAGGAAAAAATGGTTTCAAAATCCATGATTTTGTTTCGGATAGTTGGATTATGGCTTCTACTGGCTTCAGGAATATTGTTGCTACTTTTTTTAATGTGTATTAGATACTTCGGAATTCCAATTACACTGCTCAGATGGATCACTGAAATGATGTGTAAAGGAACTGGGGATTAGAATTTCTGATCCTTATTGTGAGTGAAGGCAGTAGCTTGGGTTCCAAGTGGAGAACAAAACTCTGTCACTGGGATAATGTAGCCCAATAGAGCAGTATTGAACATTTCTTGGTTTTTCACTGGCGATGTCCTTTTGAAGATAACATTGTGAGGCACAGGCTGTTGCAAGTTTAGGGCATAGAGTGTCAGAATTGGGTTTAATAGTAATGGCTTAGGTCATGTTTTTTGGCAGCAGTACAGTGCAAGACAATAAAAAAAAAACCCACTGCAAGTTAGAATAAGAAATAGATTGATATTTATTTACTTAGTGAAATACAGCACAGAATCGGCCCTTCTGGCTTTCGAGCCATGTCGCCCGGTGATGCACCATCAATAACTCAGAGACGTGGGTTAAGGTAGGCTTTTATTGGCTGGAAGAAAGCACAAGCAGCAAGTGACCATCACACAACATCCTGGAGACTGAGGAAGGGTCTGTGGCTCCAATTGCCTTTATACCGGGGTCTGTGGGAGGAGCCACGGTCAGTGGGAGGGGCCACAGGAGCAGTCAGCCGGGGGGGGGGGGGGGGGGGCGTGTCCAGACAGGTATATGTAGTTCACCACACCCAGCGACCCCCAATTTAATGTGAGCCTAATCACGGGACAATATACCAACCAGTACGTTTTTGGAGTGGGAGGAAACCCACGTGGTCACGGGGGGAACATACAAACACCTTCCAGGCAGCGGTGGGAATTGAACCTGAGTCGCCTGTACTGTAATGTGTGTTGCTAACCACTACACTACTCTGCTGCCTGCAAGATAGATTAATAGTTACAGATAGCTATCGGTGAAAAAAAGAGTGGAAAAAATAGTGAGGTAGTATACAGGGATTCATTGTCCGTTCAGAAATCTGATGGCGGTGGGAAAGAAATCACTGAATGTGTCTTCAAGCTCCTGTACCACCTCCTTGATGGTATCAATGAGAAGAGAATCTGCACTGGGGGCGGGGGGGGGGGGTGTCCTTAATGTCAGATGCTGCCTTTTTCAGTTTTTGAAGATGTTGGGGAGGTTAGTGCCCATGATGGAGATGGCTGGGTTTGTAACCTACTGTAGCTTTTTCTGATCCTGCGCTGTAGCCGCTCCATACCAAACCAGTTAGAGTGCTCTCCACAGTATATCCGTAGAAATTCCCTGGAGTCTTTGGCCACGTATAAAATCCCCTCAAACTTCTAATGAAATATTGCTGCTGTCGTGCCTTCTGTGTAATTGCGTCAGTGTGTTAGGTCAAGGATGGATCTTCAAAGATCTGGACACCCAGGAACTTGAAACTGCCCACGCTTTCCACGCAATCAATTCCTCATTCTTACTGATGTTTAGTGCAAAAGGTTGTTTTGATGCCACTCAACCAGCTCGTCCGTCTCACTCCTTCCATTCTCCTCACTGCCTTCTGAAATTCTGCCAACAAAAGTTTTGTCATTAGCGAGTTTATAGATGGCATTTCGCGGATGCAGAGAGGTCGAGCGATGTGCTAAGCATGCGTCCTTGAGGTGCATAGGTATTGATTAGATAAGATAAGATGTTATTTTGAATCTGCATCGACTGTCGTCGCCCAATAAGGAAATCAAAAGTCCAGTTGCAGAGGGATGTAAAGAGACGCAGGATTTGTAGTTTGTTACTCAGTGCTGAGGATATGATGGTATTGAACGCCGAGCTGTAATCAATCAACTGAATCCTGACGTGGGTATTGCTCTATTCCTGATAGTCCAAGGCCGTGAGATTGTATCTGCTATTGTGGTGATAGACAAATTGTAGTGGCTCCAGGTCCTTGCTTGGATAGGAGTTGATTCTGGCCATCTCAAAGCACATCTCGGGGTGAGTTTGACTGGGTGCTTGTCATTGAGGCAGCTAGCTCACCCTGTTCTTCTTGGGAACTGGTACGATCATTGCCCTTTTGAAGTAGCCGGGAACCTCTGACTGCGGCAGTGAGAGATTGAAGAATAGAGCACTACAGCACATTGCAAGCCCTTCAGCCCACACGGAGGACTGGAAGTTAGCAAGGACACGGGAGTAAACTCTAGACTGGTGTCGTATGACGTGGGTGATCATGGTCCTTTGACCACGATGCATCTTGGCAAATTATTTCTGCCGAAGTGGTTTGCAGTTGCCTTCTTCTGGGCAGTGTCTTTACAGGACAGCTGACCACAGCCATTATCAATACTCTTCAGAGATTGTCAGCCTGGTCGCATAACTAAGTCTTGTGATATCCACCATCCACAAGCTGCCCCCGTGGCTTCACAGGGCCCTGATTTGGGGGGGATGGTGCTGGGCAGGTGCTACACCTTGCCCGAGGGTGACCTGCGGGCTAGCAGAGGGAAGGAGCGCCTTACACCTCCTTTGTTAGAGACACATCTCCACCCCACCACCCGCATAAAGGAAATAACCCTGTCTAATTCAGATGGAAGAAACAGGCCAGTAAATCCATTGAGTCCATGTTGACCCTTAAGAGCTACCCAATTAGTCCCATTCCCCTGTACTTCCTCTGCAGCACAGATTCTTTTTCCATGAAGCACTTCCCCCAGTTCTTTTGAAAGTTGCTGTTGAAACCACCTCACTGCCTTTCTCAAGCAGTGTGCTCCAGATCACCCCAGCTCGCTACATAACAACATTCTCCTTATCTCCCCAGTGGTTCATTTGTCAACTTTATGCCCTCTGATCTGCACTCCTGCCAGCAGAAACCAGTTTCTATTTATTCTGTCGAAAGCCTTTTGTAATTTTGTACGCCTCTATTAAATCTCCCTGCAACCTCCTCTGCTGTGAGAAGAACAAATGCAGTGTCTCTGGCCTCTCGGAGCATTTCACAATGATGCATTGATGTCGAATCGCTAAAGATGCCCGATGACACTGCTGTATAAAACACCCTGAGCTTTGCCTTCATGGTTGATCTGAACCTCCTTGATTGGATTACTGTGTTGTAATTCCCGACAAGTATCCATTATCTGCTCTTTATTTACAGCTATTTATGGGTGCCAGGAGCTAATGCAGATCAGCTTTAACCTGTTCAGTGCTGAATTCTATTATTTCTGTATATAGTTGTGTTTGTGGTTACTTAACCAGCAAGCTCGCTGAGGGTCACATTATTGTGATGTGGTCTTACTATTGTTACGGCAACTTCTATGGGCGGCTGGTGGGAAGCCTGTTACACAGCTTTCACTTGGCTTGAGACTTGATCATATAGGAGTAGTATTAGGCTATTCGTCCCATTGAGTCTGTTCCACCATTCAATCATGACTGACTTATCCCTCTCATCTCCATTCTTCTGCCTCCTCTCCGTATTCTTTGATACCTGTACTAATCGAGAATCTATCGACCCCCATTTTAAATATATTCAAAGACTTGGCCTTCACAGCCATCCGTGACAATGAGTTCCACAGATTCACCACCTATCGGCTAAAGAAATTCATCCTCGTCTCTGTTCTCAAGAGATGTCCTTCTATTCTGAGGTTTTGCCCTTGTCCTAGACTCTCCCAGTATATCAAATATCCTCACCACATGCACTCTGTCTAGGCCTTTCAATATTTGGTAGGTTTCAGCGAGAAATCTCATTCTTTAAAACTCCAGCAAGTACAGGCCCTGAGCCATCAAACACTCCTAAGACTTTTGCACAGTGCTGAATCTGTCAATGTGGAGCGGAGAGCAAGTTTGTAAATCCAGCGGGAGCAAAGGATGTTGGGGAAGACGAGGGTGGAGCACCAGGAGAGGGATACGGGACAGGTGGCAGGGAAGGAGTGCCAGGGGTGGGGTGGGGTGTGGTGTGGGTGAAGACACACGCGGCCTTGAGACGCCAGGCAAGGTTCCTTGATTCTGAACAATTGGTTTATTGATAATTACAGAATGTCTCCCTGATGCTTCCTGCTCCCTCCCCTCTGCCTTCCCCCTTTCCCCACCATGTTTCCCCTCTCCCTGTCCCCTTCAGGCTCTGCCCACAATAAAGACCCATATCAGAATCCGGTTTATCATCGCTCACATATGTGGCAATTTTTCTTGTGCTAGCTGTATAGTGCAATATATGAAATTAACTACAGTACTGTGCAAAAGCCTTAAGCACCCCATGTATATCTGTTGTCTTAGGTGGCTGTCAAGGCCAAGTCATTGAGTATACTTCAGGCAGAGGTTGTTAGATTCTTGATTAGTGTGGGCCTGAGTGGTACGGGGAGAAGGCCGGAGATTGGGGTTGAGGATAAATTAATCAGCCATGATGAAATGACGAAGCAAGACCGATGGGCCAAATGGCCTAATCTCATATATCTTATGGTCTTGACCCTTTCAAACCTGAAATCTTTCTTGGTTGCTTCCTTTGGACTCTCTTCAATGCCAGCCCATCCTTTCTTCAGAGTACTCCATGTGCAGTCTGACCATCGCCTTGTAAATTACATGCTTTCCTTTACATTCTTGTTCCGATGCCACTACGAGAGTCTGGCACTTCTGACCAGATCTTAAATCCATTCAGCTTGTTGCTAGCAGGAAGATCAGTTTCTTGAGTGAATCCTAATGAATTGAATTTGGGGTTGTATCTGGAGGTGGGATCAGTTTGTGGTACAGAGTTATGTGCCCTTTGAAGGTGGCATCGATGCAGCTGAAAGGCATTAAGCTGGACTCTCTGGTACCAGTGTGCGAGTGTGATATATTTGAATGCCAACTGTGCCCCCCCCCCCCCCAGATGGACTGGCTATGCTTGGTTAGCTTCTGCTGATGGGATCGAGATCTTTAATAGGTTTGAAATGATTTTCCCTGTAAACAGTAAAACGGATTACACCTTAAAAGATTGTTTCACTTCTGTAACGATTAAGATGACGAGAGAGCAAGGCGACTGGTTTGTGGTTTACCCTGAGAAATGGCCAAGCTAAAAACCGGCAACAAGAGTCTAGGGATGCTTATGTAATTGAAAAAGATATATCCTTATTCGGTTACTACGCTCAGTGACCCTGATGAAGAGGAATAGCAGACATTTTGTATAAAAGTTAAAAATTTGGATATAGCAGAATAGTAGATGGATTTGCAAAATCCCTGAACACCTATAAAAAGTCTGTGGAAATTAAAGTGGAATTAGATTTGCTCATGGGGTTAAGCAGCGTACTATTAAGAACTGGGTGATTGGCTTAAGGGTGGTAGGAGAGAGCGCTGAGCACCTTCTGTGTTTTAAATAACGACATACAATGTAGCTTTTGTTTGTTACATAAAGATTAACTTTATTAAAGAATACATTTATTTGTCACGTGTATGTTGGAACTTGCAGTGAAATATGTCATTTTCCGTCAAATCAGCAACGATTGCATTGAGCAGCCCGCAAACACCGCCACGCTCCCAGCACTGACGTAGCGTGCCCACAATTCACTAATGCCCCTGGAATGTGGAAGGAAACTAGAGCACCCGGAGGAAACCCGTGCGATCACGAGGTAGAACATACGAGCTCCCTGCAGTGGCAGGAACTGAACCCTGATCACCGATTACTATTAAGCGATGTGCTGACCGCTGTGCAGTCGTGTTGCCTGCCAGCTAGAGGAAGCTTTCCAGCTGAAGCAGCATCTCAATTGGGGTGGCACACAATTCAGTGAAGAAAGATCGACGTGCGGGTTTCTGACTTGGCAACGATAGAGGTTAAATGGTAGTGGTCAGGGGACAGATGACCCCCCCCCCCCCCCGTGATGAATGTTTTGCTCTCGTGTCCAGCACCACTGCAATGACATTCGGCGTCACACAGTGCCCAGATTGTTTCTTTTATTCTATTCAGTATCTCTTTGCTGAGATACCTGCCAATAAATCTGTTTTGATTTGTTAACTTGGCAACAGCATGCTTTGAAACTCATCCCCCTGAGTTTTGCTCATCCCTGATATTCATGTTGTCGTTTCCATTATCATCTGCCGCTGGAACAGTCTCAGTCCAGTCCCAGAACTTGCTCTTCGATTACTTGTTTAAGACCAGACGACGTAAGAGCAGAATTAGGTCGTTTGGCCCATCGAGTCTGCTCCATCATGGCCGATCCATTTTTCCCCCTCGGGCTCAATCTCCTGCCTTCTCCCTGTATCCTTTCGTGCCCTGACTAATCGAGAATCTATCAACTTCTGCCCTAAATATAACCAATGACTTGGCCTCCAAAGCCACCCTCCCTGAAGTCTGGTTGGGTGAACATTTGGTGAACCGTCCCATTTAGCTTGGAGCTGCTGTCTATCTGCTTTGCAGGTCCGCAAAACACCTCGGGCTGACTCAATATGTTAAAGGTGATGTGTAAATGCAAGCTGTGGTCGTTGTTTAATATAAAGGTTCAAAGTAAATTTATTATCAAAGTATGTATGCAGTATACAACCCTGAGATGTGCCTTTCCACAGACAGCCACAGGACAAAGAAGCACTGTGGAATTCATTCAAAGAAAACATCAAACACCCAGTGCACAAAAAAAAGAACAAATCATGCTCACAACAAAAAGGGGCCAAAACAAACCCCAGAGTCATTGAAATAGTCTAGGAATATTCAGTTCAGTTTACCGCTGTGTCATTGACAGCAGGTCACGGAGCCAGTTCGCCCTGATCAAAATCGCACAAAATAGCAATTAAAATACGGCAGAACCAGAAACACATAATGTGAGCTGCAGAGTCCAGTCCACAAACCACGTAAATGAAACCTGACCCAAGACCCAAAACTCCATCAGCGTCGAGCGAAAGGGAGGGAGAGACCAGTCAAATGCAGGCATCTGCCTCCGGGGAGCGGGGGTGGGGGTGGGGGAGAGAGAGAGAGAGAGAGACGCTTTAAAAAAAGATTGCCTGTGGTATTGCATTTGGTGTGCTAAAGGATGATCTCTTTCATAGCTGCAGATGTGAGGGATTGTCAGAAATGCTGATTTATGATCTGCGATGAATTTTGTGAAATTAAACTAGAATAAGATTTTCTGTGCTGTACCATAACAAAGACCCAACAGGTTTGTGTTAATAATTACAAGCCTCCTTGTATTTCACCTTGTCAGTAGAACCATCTAATCCCTTCTCCCCTGTGCAGAATCAGAATCAGGTTTATTATCGCTGACATGTGTCGTGAAATTTATTGTTTTGTGGCAGCAGTTCAGTAGAAAGCAAAAAAAAAGTTCCTGTAATTTGCAATATGAAATATATAAAAATAAATCAGTGCAAAAAGTGTGGTAATGTCCATGGGTTCGTTCAGAAACTGGTGGTGGAGGGGAAGAAGCTGTCTCTAAAATACCGAGTTTGCAGCATCCCATTTAATTCATTGCAGCAAAAGCTGCCAAAAACACTGGATCAGACAGCATCCATGGAAGGGGAAGCAGTCGATATTGACCAGAAATGTTAAGTGTTCGTTCCTCTTTCCACGACAGGAGCGTTCCCAGCCTCTCCTGTTTTTACTTTGTATTTCTAGCACTTGCAGGCTTTTTTTAAAAATTATCACCCTAAATCCATTTCTATTTGGCTGAAAATGGTGCTGCTCCATGGAGCATTTGCAAAAACATAATGCAGTCTGATAGACATCATCTCACTCTGTGAAATATGGACTGTGCACAATGCTGAGGAATTATTTATAAATGGAGTTTGCAACTCTTGTATTTCCGGTTATGGATTTGAAATCCCACTTTGCCTCTCCCTCCGTTTCTACCTCTGTGGATTTTCCAAAATTTCTTCATCTGACTTGCATCAAGTATGCGGAGATTATGCAAGGACTTGTCTAAAGCTGTACAGTTACTCTTTTCCTCAGTTGGGCACCTGCTGCTACTTTGTGTCATTGCCCAAGAGCAGGGTTGAGTTCAGACACGTGGGCCAAAGGCTCATTGAACACTCTTAATGTTGCTAAGTGACAAGTCTTTCTCCCTCTTGCTTGATGGTGCCAGACACTTGGGTCTTGGGCGAGGTTTCATCGATGCAGTTTACAGATTGAACTCTGTCGTTCATGTTATGGTGTGCTTCTGGTTGTTCTGTTGTTATCTTTTGCTATTTTATTGTGATCGGGGTAGACTGGCTCTGCGGCCTGCAGTCTGCGCTAAATTGAACTGATCTGAACTGAACATTCCTACACTGCTTCAATGACTGGTTTATCGTTTTATATTCCGTTTTTCACTTGTGTTTTGCCATCTGAGTGATTTGTTCTTTTTTTTTGCACATTGGGTGTTTGATGTTTTCTTTGAACGTGTTCCCTGGTGTTTCTTTGTTTCATGGCTGTCTGTAGGAAGACAGATCTTGAGATTGTAAACTGCATACATACTTTGATAATAAATCTTCTTTGAATCTTTGTTCACTCATGTATGTCATGATCCTCCATACCAGCCCCTCAACTCTGTGCTAACCCATCCTTCCTTGTCTGGCCATTGTTGTATGTAGAGATGGCCAGTACATCACAGGCAAAGCCCTCCCCTCTCTGTATATTATCATGGAGGGCTACCACAAGAAAGCAGCATCCATTGCCAACAATCCCCACCATCCAGGCCATCCTCTTTTCCTGCTACTCCGTCAGTCAGGAGGTACAGAACCCTTTGGTCCCACACCACTAGGACCAGGGACAGTTGTAACCCTACAGTCATCAGGCTCTTGAACTGGCATGGATAACTTCACCTTGGTTCTGAACTGATATCACGACCTACGGGTTTAGTTTCATGGACTGTCAACTCATGTGCTCAATATTATTTATTCTCATTTGCACAGTCTATCATCTTTTACACATTGGTTCTTTGGCAGTCCTTGTTTATGTATAGATTTTCATAGGTTCCATTGTGTTTCTGTATTTTCCGGTAAATGTCTGCAAGAAAATTAATCTCAAGGTAGTATGTGGTAACATGTACGTACTTTGATAATAAATTTACTTTGACTTTTAAATAACAGACGGTGAGCAAGTAACACAGCAACAGGGAACTATCTGTTACCAATTCACTTGAACAAAGAACCTGCCTAGTAGTCTTTCTTTGTGCTGAAAACTGGTTCCAGCTGGACAGATAAGGGAATCTTCTCCCAACAAGAACACCCTGTAAGACAACAAGGACGGTCTTGTTTTATGCTGCCATGCCATCTCAGGCTCACAGACAAAGGAGCTACAGAATTGCAAAAGCATCTATACTATAAATTACTGAAAATCTACTGAACATTTACAAAACAGGTGATTATGCAAACACACAAGCAAGCATTAAGAAAGTTAAACTGCAAGAAAATTGCACTCAACGTCAGTAAGACCAAAAACCTGACTGTGGACTTCAGGAAAGCTAAGATGAGGGAACACACACCAGTCCTCATAGAGGAATCAGAAGTGGACAGAGTGAGCAATTTCAAGTTCCTGGGTGTCAGTATCTCTGAGGATCTAACCTGAACCAAACATATTGATGCAGCTACAAATAAGACACAACAATGGCTATATATCATTAGGAGTTTGAGGAGATTTCCATTCATAGCAAAAGGATTTGAGTACAGGAGCAGGGAGGTTCTACTGCAGTTGTACAAGGCCTTGGTGAGACTGCACCTAGAATATTGTGTGCAGTTTTGGTCCCCTAATCTGAGGAAAGACATTCTTGCCATAGAGGGAGTACAGAGAAGGTTCACCAGATTGATTCCTGGGATGGCAGGACTTTCATATGAAGAAAGACTGGATCGACTAGGCTTATACTCACTGGAATTTAGAAGATTGAGGGGGGATCTTATTGAAACGTATAAAATTCTAAAGGGATTGGACAGGCTAGATGCAGGAAGATTGTTTCCGATGTTGGGGAAGTCCAGAATGAGGGGTCACAGTTTAAGGATAAAGGGGAAGCCTTTTAGGACCGAGATGAGGAAAAACTTCTTCACACAGAGAGTGGTGAATCTGTGGAATTCTCTGCCACAGGAAACAGTTGAGGCCGGTTCATTGGCTATATTTAAGAGGAAGTTAGATATGGCCCTTGTGGCTAAAGGGATCAGGGGGTATGGAGAGAAAGCAGGTACAGGGTTCTGAGTTGGATGATCAGCCATGATCATACTGAATGACGGTGCAGGCTCGAAGGGCCAAATGGCCTACTCCTGCACCTATTTTCTATGTTTCTATGTTTCTGTGAGATTTGGTATGTCATCAAAGATGATTGCAAATTTCTACAGATGTACCGTGGGAGAGCAGTCTGCTCCATCGTGGGCACTGGCCTCCATAGCATCCAGGATATCTTCAAGGAGCAATGCCTCAAAATGCCGGCATCCATCATTAAGGACCCCCATCATCCAGGACATGTTCTCTTCTCATTGTTACCATCAGGAAGGAGGTACAGGTGCCAGAAGGCACACACTCAATGATTCAGGAACAGCTTCTTCCCTTTCACTATCAGATTTCTGAATGGACATTGAATCCTTGAACACGACCTCACTACATTTTTGCACTATAGTTAAATTTAACCATTTAATTATACACTTACTGTAATTCAGTTTTTAAAAAATTATGTATTGCATTGTTCTGTTGCCACAAAAACATAACTTTCATGACATGTGCCAGTGATATTCAATCTGATTCTGAATTAACAATTTAGACCCTAATCCAATCCCATCAAATGAAAGGTGGGCATAGATGGCATCAAGCTAAGGACTGGCTTGCAAACAAGAGAGAATCTGCAGATGCTGAAAATCCAAAGCAATACATGCAAATGCTGGAGGAGCTCAGGAGGCCAGGCAGTACCTATGGTAAAAAGTACAATCGACGTTATGGGCCGCCCTGCTGAAGGATCTCAGCTCGAAACATTAACTTTACTTTTTTTCCATAGATTCTGCCTGGCCTGCTGAGTTCCTCCAGTATTTTGTGTGTGTTGCAAGAATTGGCTTGAGCTGGTTCTAAAAAAAGGCATGAGCAAGTAACTCAGTCCCAATGAAAAGACAACGGCAGCAGAGGAGGTGGGCAGGACTTCAGAAGGAAGACTGAATGAAATGCATTTTCTAACGCCAGCTCAAGCTAATTTACGCATCACTTCCCTCTCCACCCAACCTAGGACTGGGTGGATATTTGTAAGCCTTCTGTTTTCATGTATGGGTGTGAAAGACAGAAACAAAGAGGAACTGTGAATACAGAGTGCAAAAGGACAAGAGTTTCGTGTTCAGTCAAAGCAGAAACAGTGATGACATGTATTCCAAAAGTGCATGTTGACAGGTTATTTAAAGTGTGTGTGTGTGTGTGTGTGTGTGTGTGTGTGTGTGTGTGTGTGTGTGTGTGTGTGTGTGTGTGTGTGTGTGTGTGTGTGTGTGTGTGTGTGTGTGTGTGTGTGTGTGTGTGTGTGTGTGTGCATGTGCGTGTGTGTGTGTGTGTGTGCATGTGCGTGTGTGTGTGTGTGTGTGTGCGTGGTCTTCATATTATTCAATGAACCTTTTTCTGAGTTTATTTTCAGAGTTAAATTGGGAAATGTAGGATGACAATGCTATTTGGTTTTTTAGCAGTCTAATAAAAACACAAGTATGTGTGTCAGAACTAAAGATACTGAACATTTGCCCCAGCAGATGTTTTCTGCTTTAATCTCGAGCAGCAGGAAGTGACATATGCCCTGTGTTAACAGCTTTGCTCTTTAGGAAACACTGCCAACAAATACAGCGGCAGTCCAGACTATTGAGGGAACATTGGCGAATGTAATTAAAGACAGCTAATTAGCTCCTAGCTACTTTTGGGGTGGTAGGCTGGAGATGCTGTTAGGGAATGTGGAGGAGGAGGAAGTAGTGTAGAAAACACATTCTTGAAGCACTTGACAAATCTGAAGTCTATACATTAGTTTTTGAAGTGCTGAATGATTGCTTCAAAATCTTGGGTTACTACAAACATTTTAAAGGCACCTGCTTCATAAAGGGAAAGGCTTTTATTTAACAATGGAACATGCCTGTTTTTCCAAGATTTTCTTCTTAAATGATTTCATTTGTGTTGGTGAGGTGCCTGCAATGTTCTGTCAAGTAGATTTCCTTCGGTTTGTCCTGCTTTTCCTTTTGTCCTTTTTACCCCAGGTGTTTCTTTGTCTAAAGTGCAAAGATTAATTGTAAAGAGGAGATTGAATTCCCAGCATCTGCACAGAACTACACACACAAGTTGCTGGAGGAGCTCATCAGGTCAGGAAGCGTTTATGGAGAAGAATGAACAGCCGACATTTATGGGCTGAGACCCTACATTGGGACTAAAAAGGAATAGGGAAGAAGCCTGGATAAGAAGTTGGGGAGGGGTGAGGGAAGGTGGGGGATGAAATGAGAAGCTGGGAGGTGATGGGTGGAAGGAGGAGGAATCTGATCAGAGTGGGCCATGGGAGAGATAGAAGGAGGCAGGGCACCAGACGAAGGTGATGGGCAAGTGAGGAGAAGAAAAGGGGTAGAATGGGCAATGGAGAAAGAGATAAGGAAGAAATTACTGGACATAAGAAAAAATGCTTAATGCTGTCAGGCTGGAAGCTACACAAACCAGAGGGGAGCCTCATCCTGGCTGTAGAGGAGGCCATGGACATGTCAGAATGGAAAGTAAATTTCAAATGACTGGCCACTGGAAAAACTTATTTTATATGGTAGGTGGGGTGTACTCTCTTCATCTGTGGAGTTACATGAGGTCACTGTTCAGGCAGCACAAACACTCAAGGCTAATCTCCATGCTTGGTGATATCAAATGGTCTTCAAGAGGTTTCTTGACATCACTTACACTAAATCATTTTGTGCAGCTGAGACCTGCGAATGGAGACGGGAAATCACACTGAGGTCTGTATTGACAGGGCACGTCATCCATCTCCAGCTCTTGGACTCCAACTTTCCTTGGAGTCAGAGCATGGAGGCAGGCCCATCCAATCGGATCAGTGGGCCCCCATCCACATTAATCCCATCTTCTAGCACTCGGTCACAGCCTTCTGTATGTATTCTGTGCTGGTAGTTTATTATGGTAACTAGGCACATTAGTGGGAGTGCGGTATAAATGAAGGGGAATAAGATACGTATTCTTGCTTATTTTGTGGCAGTTTGTGGCTTGGCGGAGGACATATCTTTGCTGACCACTTAACATCGCTTCAAAATTGTACATTTGCTAATTGCTGATAAAGGATTGAAATGAGGAATTTGACTCTTTGGAGCTGAGGGTGCGTCATGCAAGTATAACGTGGTGATTGCCGGCTAACAGTAGTTGTTTTAATTTTGGATTAGCTTTTGCTGATCTAGCCTTCTATCACCTAGGTGATTCAAGTGTTCATCTGCGCACCTGAATTGGTGTCAAATGTCTCTGCTTCCACTATTCTCTCCGGCAGTATATTCTAAGAATTGACCACTCTCTGGGTGAAGAAGATCTCTAAATCTCTTGCCTCTTACCCCAAGTCTATGTTCTCTAGTTTGAGCTAATTCTGATGTGGAGAAAAATTTCCTGTTGTCTACCCTAACAGTGCTCTTCGGAATTTATTTAGCTCAATTATGTATGTACCCACTTTCTCTCTCCCACCCTCTTAAGCTGCTCTATTTCAGGGAGACCAACTCTATCCTGTGTCCCATCGCAAACATCTTTATCAATCTCTTCTGCACCCTCTCCAGTACCATCACATCTTTCTTATAGCGTAGTTATAAAGGGGCATAACCACCTTACTCCTGTTTCAGGTGCCCTGACTATTGAAGACCCCTTATGCCCCCGTTGACTGCATTATCTATCTGTGTTGCCACCTTCATGGATCTTTGTTTCATCGCTTTGGATCCATTTTCTTTTGTTTATTGGGTTCCTAATTCTGTTTCCTTCAACCCACCTTGTTCCCCTTACTAACCCTGCCTATCCCCACAATTGCATACCTCTGGAATCTAGCTTGATTGCATCAGTGCCTAACTGTCTCCCAAACATTCAAAGCACTGACCCAGCCCTTGCTGCTGCACCATTACTTCTCCAGCTTCAAGATTCCGTCTGCAGAATGTGGAGTTTACAGAGATGACTTTGGGCCGTGACAGTGCTTTGCATTGCACATCATGTCCCGGTCTTTGATTTTTAAAAAAAATATTTGTGGTGTAGGGATCTTGCACGTCAATGGCATTTCCCCATGCATCGAGCAGCTTTTTAACATCTCTCTTGAAGAACTATATGATTTTCAGGCAGACGTTAAGGTGACCGGATGTAAGTATGGGGGTGGGGTGTGGGGGAATGTCAGAGGTAAGTGTTTTATGATGCAGAGTGGTGGATGTATGGAATGCACTACCAGGATGGTGGTAACGGCAGATATATTTGGGGCATTTAAGAAACATGTCTGATAGAAAAATGGACAGCTATGTGAGAGGGAAGGATTAGATTGATCTGAGAGTAAGTTAAAAGGTTGATACAACATTGTGGGCTGAAGAGCCTATACTGTGACATAATGTTCTATGGTTTCTTTCACATTAATTTTCATTTGGCAATTTCCCTTCCCACCCTGCCTACTGTTCCTCGATATCTTGACAAAAGTAACGGGCAGGGCATTGTATTCTTATTGCCACTGTGGCATTTCAAGCAGGTGTCAAAGGCAAGTGCAAGTTGAATATGCTTTATCTAAAAATCCAAAATCTGAAAACCTCCAGGATCCAATTTTTTTTTTTTTTGAGCACTGACATGATGTCACAAATGGAAAATTTTGCAAGGGGTTGTGAAGTTTTCCAGATAATGCACAGGTCTCTTTATGCACCATAGACATTTCTGAGAATGGACATCTCGTATGTAATGAACAGAAGTTCATGAACAACGTAAAAACAGTGCATAAACTGAAAAATGAAGATCTCAATTGTGTATTGAAAGAGTGGATTCATCAGCATCAGAATGCTGCTTTAACTCAGTACGCTGACCGTGAAGCGAGCAAAGGTCTGTCAGGTCGAACTGAAAATTGAAGATGATTGTGAATATTGAGCAGGCTGGTTGCAGAAAGTTAAGGAAAGGCACAGCATTAAATGTTTGCGTATTTGTGGTGATCACAAAGCAGCAGAGAAATTCATTGAGTTTGCCAAGATTGTCATGATGAAAATCTAACACCAGAATGAACCTGCAATGCTGATTATTTTTATACTTCACATTTAAAAAAAAATACAAGCACAGTGTACTGTAATCTTTTAAATTTAAACACAGCTTCATAGGTGAAGACTGAAAGCCAAACATGGTTTGTTGTTGTTTAACAGCTGATTCAGGTATTCTCCCGATGCCACTTTTGTTCCTCTTCCAGCCCCAAGCACATCGGGTAAGGGGTACTGAACCTTTATCTGAATAGATCTTGGTATGTTTAACCCTTTGCTTTATCACTTTGAGGGAAAGTAGCAGACCTTAAACTCTGTGTTTGTGAATCTGCATGACAGTAAACTCGAAACTCTTCTAACAAATCTTTGTTAGAATGGAAAATTTTACCTGGGAGGATTTCAGTCCATAAATGGATGGCTGGTAAGGTTTAATAAGCAGCGTGGCATAGAAGGAAATATTCATGGATCGCTAAGAGCTCAGCTTTCTTCTGTTGTTTGAGATAATGTCACTTTTAATCAAACTGGGGTCTGTGATGGGGGGGAAAAAAGACAATTTTCGCCAGTCCTAACGAAGTGTTTCTGCCAGAAATGTCAACATCAACTGTACTTTTTTTCCATAGATGCTGCCTGGCCTGCTGAGTTCCTCCAGCATTTTGAGTGTGTTGCTTAGCTCCAGGTTGTAATGCTACTTGAGAAACTTGACCCCATCAGATACAATGACAAAATCAATGTCAAGTGAGCAGCAACGATTCCACAAGATGGTTGGGGAGCTACTATTTAATCAATATTCCTACAATATCAAAATATCTAGACAATTGTATGTAATAGTCATAAGAGAATCTCAGCTCATAAAGATACCTTTTGGCCCATCTACACTGTGCCAAACAGTTATTCTGTCTAGTCCCATTGCGCCTCACCTGGACCATAACCCTCTATACACCTTCCACCATGCACGTATGAACTTCTCTTCAATATTGCAATTGAACCCACATCCACCACTTCCTCCGGCAGCACTTACCACAATCCCATCACCCTCTGAGTGGAAAAAGTGCCCCTTCAAGTTCTCCTTAAATATTTTTCCTTTCACTCTTAACCCACGATTTCTAATTCTAGTCTCACCCAATCAAAGATGCTGATAAAACTGCTATGTGTGATTTTTCCAATGTTACCACAGTAATTACATTTCAATAAGTATTAGCAAACATGAAGGAGATCTTGCCTTCCTGTAATCTTGCTAAGAAATTGGTTAATCTAACTGCCCTATCATGTGATTAGTATTGGAGTACAAAATCCTACAATTTCCTAATTATAGTACAGATTTTCCTTCCCTCTGCCATGGAAGTAAAACTTCTACCTGGGCAGAGCACAAGTGATAAGATGTGGTGGGAGATACCAAAATACTTTAATATCTGACCTTTCTCCCCACTCTTGTTTTGGGGTACAATTTGCCTAAGCAATTCAAGCAAGTAAATCCTCACCCTCTGTTGAAGACAGCAAATGCAGAAAAAGATACATCTGTGGCCAATTGAAATAGTTCCTATCCCATAATATAGAGTTAACTCTAGACCACTTTTTCCTTGGGGAAAGAAGGGGTAGGGTCAGTCAGGAGGAGGAGTATGCAAGGTTAAACTTGTGAATTTGTAGGAAGTCTCTTTCCCAGTGCCGGGAACAGAGAGTTAGAAAGAAGAGAACTGGCTTCTTGTACTCCCTTTCAAAACCTCCGGAGGTTCAGAAACATTTTGCAGCCAATAAAGTACTTTTGAAGTGTGCTCCCCGTCGCAATTCAGGAAATGCAGCAGCCAATTAGAGTTCGATGATCAAGTAAGAATGTCAAAAGGGAAGAAGTGAATAAGATGAATGAGTTGGAAGCTGAGTGGACGAGGGGGCAAGTCAGAGGGTTGGTGATCATCACAGTACTAATAAAGCACAATGAGCAAACAGGACCGGAGTAAGGGCAGAAACTTGATTAGACCTTCTGCATTTGACTCAATTACAAACATCAGTAGCTAGCTTTCATGCAGCTGAGGCATCTGGTTTTATTCATCTTAAACTTTAAAGGATTTATAAGAAATCACTAAATGCTTGGCTAAGTGAGGTCAGCCACAGAGCTGACTGACTGCAAATTGTAAATTACAATGTAGCTCAGGCAGTTGTGTTTGTGTTTTCCACCCCCCCCCCCACCCCCATAAATCATTAAGAGCTCCCAGTCTGGACTCAGCACTTCGCATTGGCCTATTGGTCTTCTCCAAAACAGGTTAAATATCACTGGCATGTGTCGTGAAATTTGTTGTCTTTGTGGCTGGAGTACAATGCAATATATAATGATTTAAAAAAATCACTGTGTGTGTGTGTGTGTGTGTGTGTGTGTGTGTGTGTGTGTGTGTGTGTGTGTGTGTGTGTGTGTGTGTGTGTGTGTGTGTGTGTGTGTGTGTGTGTGTGTGTGTGTGTGTGTGTGTGTGTGTGTGTGTGTGTGTGTGTGTGTGTGTGTGATATAAAATGTATCTCCACTGTCTTGTGTTCTTTGTAGTTGCATTGATATGTTGGGTCCAGGTTAAAACCTCAGAGATAATGACACCCAAGAACTTGAAATTGCTCACTCTTTCCACTTCTGATCTGTTTGAGGGGCTGGTGTGTGTTCCCTTGTGTTATCCATCCTGAAGTCTACAATTGGTTCTTTGGTCTTACTGACGCTGAGTACAAGGATGTTGCTGTGGCATCACTCAACTAGCTGATGAATCTCACTCCAGTATGCCCTCTTGCCACCATCTGGAATTCTACCAACAATAGAAAATTTATAGATTGTATGGGGGGGGGGGGGGGAGAGGAGAGAGAGAAAAAAAAGCAGTGGGCTAAGCTTACGTCTGAGTGTTGATTGACAGCAAGGTGCAGATGTTACTTCCAATCTGCCCAGTTTGCAGTCCTCCAGTTAGGAAGTTGAGGATCCAGTTGTAGAGGCCCACAGTATTGGTAGTTTGGATTTCTTCAGTTACTCTTTATATTTGCAACCCATTTGTCCCTGAAGAGATCTTTGACCACACACAGCCTGTTCCACTCCCAAAACCACCCCCTCTGTTGCAGCAACCATTCGTGCTCTTCTGCCTCTAAAACCCTTATTTGTTCTAACCGTGTCCTGCTTAACTTCCCATGTTCCAGCTTGTATGAATTTTGGTTCTTCCAGACCTGCTTCTTGTGCCTTAGCTGTCAAGTCCACTTTACCTTTCATATTGGGCACACCTGATCTGGTAGAATAGATATTTGAAACTTTTCAAATTGCTTCATGACTGCTCCCCTTCCTGTCAGCTTCCTGCCCTGCAACCTCTTGCAAAAATCTCCCTGTTCCAATGTGGGCCTCTTTGACATTTTCTCTCTTCTAGGCTTTTTGTTCGCTGGGTCCTAACCTTTGGTATTGGCTCCTTACTCAGCTCCCCTATTAACCCTTTGTTCTGTCACTTCCATGGTTTGGTGTCAAGCTTTCTTTGACTTTCCTGAGGTAGGAAAGGAAAGATGGTCTAATCTGCATCTATTCAGCAGGATTCATAGGTTCTGGTTCTCCAAAAGAACATTACAACCAGAGAAGTACTTTTGAAAAGTTGCCATTGTTTTGTAGGAAATGTGGTAAATAATTTGTGCATACAAAGTTCTCATAAACTGCTGGGTGTTAATGCTGTAATCATGAACAAGGGATCATCTTCCTGTTGCCATCAGGAAGAAGGTACAGGAGCCTTAGGACCTGCACCACCAGGTTCAGGAACAGTGTTTACCCCTCAACCATCAGGCTCTTGAACCAAAGGAGATAACTTCATTCAAATTCACTTGCTCCATCATTGAAATGTTCCCACAACCTACGCGCTTTTAGGGACTCCTCATCTCATGTTCCCGATATTTATTGTAACTCTCACTTTGGGTAGCGGCTTATATTGGAGCTCACTGAATAAGGCCGTTTGTCCACTATCGACCTCCCCTGATCGTCGCTGACCTTCGGACCCCCCTCTCCAAGTTCTATCTGTCTGAGGTCTACCGACTATGTCCATTCGTGTCTTCTCTCCTCATCTCTCCCTGGCAAAAGACCGCGAATTCCCGGCTCCCAGACATACAAAAAAGAACAACATCCCACTTATTGGTTAGCATGCCCTGTATCTCTAGTCATAACCCAAACATTGCTGCTACAGGGAAACCACTACCTCAGCAGGGAAGCTATTACAGAGAAGCCATTCCATTAGCAGTGAAACCTTACAGCGTGTTACATTATACTTAATTATTTATTATTGTTTCTTCTTTTTGCATTTGCACAATTTGTTGTCTTCTGCACTTTGGTTGAATGTCCTAGTTGGGTGATCTTTCATTAATTTTGTTATGGTTATTATTCTGTAGATTGCTTGAGTATGCCCACAAGAAAATGAATCTCAGGGTTGTATATAGTGACATACATGTATTTTGATAATAAAATTTACTTTGAAGTTCTGGCCCAGATGCACCACAGCATTTCAAAAAGTCAGGTGTATTGTCATATGCACAAGGATATATGCACAGATGCAATAAAATTCTTGTTGACGCATACCATCAGATAAACAGTGTTCATAAGAGGGCCATGAACATAAAATATACATTAATTAAGGAAGCAGAATTAGAACCCAAAAAAAACCAGTCTAATGCAGTGCAAGGTGGTTAAAGTGGTTATAGTGTTGTTATACTGAGGTAATGGTTAGGGTTGTGCAAGTTGGTTCTAAAACGAAATGGTTGAAAGGAAGTAAATGTTCTTCAACCTGGTGGTGTGGGTCTTAAAGACTCTGTATCATTAGTTCAAATTATTTGATGGCACTCCCTCATTATTGAATTATTCGCTTAAGTTTTACTATTGACGTCTCAGGAGTAGGTCTGGATGCATTCTTTCCAATGTGGTAGCAAGAAATGATACCTGACCACGGTTAAATCAAATGATGCATTAATTGTATATTGGGACAGGACAGCTATAATTCCCAGTGTTGTCTGATTCAGCTAAGTGTATTCAAAGGTGCTGAATCAATGCAGGTACTTCATCGCCACACCGTTCAGAGGGCTGTTTCATACATGCATTAACCAGCCGCTGGAGACGTTGCAACAGCTTGGTTTGGGGTGGTGTGTGAGAGGAATCTGTACTGTACATTTATGCTTTTATAATAATATGCACCTCAACAAGGTGTAGAATGTATTAAAATATAAAGGTATAATGATGTATAAAGTGAAGGGAAATTATTTGGTTTATTTTGTAGAATTTTCAATTGCTGAAAAAAATTAAACAGTAATGTAACCCTCTCAATTACCATTTGCTTTACAAACTGGTTGAAATCAATGTAGCTGATTGCATCAAGTACCCACAATCACCACCATCAATGACCTAAAGGTTCTGGCCTGTGGTCTATAATTTCCAGATGTACATATCCCCTTTTAAAATCTGCAGAATCAACAGCTGTGATTGTAGCTCAAGGGAACTGCAAAGAGGAGACGTCTTCGTCTCATTTGAGCTGATCTCCTGATAAATGCAAGCTTTGACGGTGTTGACGTGCAGTTAGGGTCTGAAGAAAAAATTGATGATGTATTGTGACAAATGACTGGCCTCGAGCCATGGGATTCAGTTCTGAAGTGCGGGGAGTGAGGAAGAATCAACAGATTCATCGTTTTAAAGGTTACAGCCATTCCGTGGGTCTGTAGGGGCAAAACCCAGAAATGGCCAGCTCTTCTCTCATTCTCTGTGCCTAAATATACAGGGAAGGTGGGTGGGAGCAATTTGGGTTAAAAAAAAATTCCCAGACATTAGATTAAATTTCAGTTGTTATTTATACTACCATCTACTAGCTACAGACTTGCTTTCAAGGACTCTTTACAATTTATGTTTTCTCCCCACATTAGCTTGTCAGTCTGTATCTCTATAGTTATTTTTTGTAAAATTCTGTGGTATATTTTTTCCTGTAAATGCTTGCAAGAAAATGAACCTTAAGCTAGTATATGATACCACAATTGTACCTTGACAATAAATTTACTTTGAGCTTTGACATTACTGAATGTTTTCCAAGATGTCTCCTCCTGATTCTTCCCCCATCCCTCCAGTTGGAAATGTGACAGTGATATGAGGGGAGGTGGTTCTGGGTCTCATGGCACTCTTGTGGGAGAGTGGAAGCACATTTCCTCTCCAACGTCAGCAGTGTGCAACTCTATCTCATGATCTGCACTGAGCTATTAATTAAGAGCTTGCTATCTCTCCCAACCCAACCCTCCGACACCACCACTTCCCTAGAATGGACTGCCTGTTGGGCATGGTGTTGTGAAAGAGCGATAACTTCCTCAAATTCAGCAATAAAGTGACTCCTGCTGTTGTCATTGTTCTTAACATAAGCTCCAAATCTTTGTAGTTTCTGCCCTATCCTCCTGCTATCCTGCTTGAACTAACAAGGTAGTTCCTGCCTGATTTTTACCTCCTCATCACCAAGTATGCTTTACCTTCACTTCTGCAACTCTTTCTGCCTCCAATAGCTCCAGCCCCTTTGTCCAGTCCTAAGTCAGCCATCCTGGTCTTCAAATCTCATAAGATTCAATAACCAGCATGCAAGATTATTTATCACATCTGCAGTGAGACTTGTGGTAAAATGCGAAGAACTGCCTTAAGAATTCTGGAACCAGCTCTCTAAATTTTAGTTATCTGTTTCAGTTAGCTCCGTCCTCTCCATTTTCTGTATCCTCCTAGTTTGGTACTCCACACCTTTGTAACCATTTATCCATCTGCATCTTGAAGTATCTTGGCAGTTTTTTCGGGTTCAGGATCCGATTTAGATTTAGTTATCTAGTGTATGTGGAAACTTAGTGAAATGTTAACAACCAACAACGACGTGCCTGCAGGTATCGTCACACGTTCCGGTGCCTAGTGCTAATTTTACAATGTATAATACTTTAATGATTTCTAAGATGGTAGAAGGACTGCTTGATTCGGTTGGTTAATAATAAGATTAAGGGAGAATTTTTGTCAGAAATTTGTCCAATGTGCTGTCTTTCAAGTGCACTCGTCCGTCTCATTGTTACACAGCAGTGAAATCAGAATTTCTGTAGATCCAGTAATGAATTGTGCTTTTGGGTTCCTCTTGAGGTCATACTGAAGATTTGGCATTGTTGTCTTGAGGTAGGGTTCATGCATCTTTGTGATCCCAGGGTCCCCTCCTCCTTCCCTTTCTCCTATGGTCCACTTTCCTCTCTTTTTTTCTCCAGCCCTCTCATTTTCTACCCGCTGGCTTCACCTTTCACCTTCCTGCTAGCCTCCTTCCCCTACACCCGCCTTATTGTTGTGCCGTCTTTCCCCCTTCCTTTTCAATCCTAAAGAAGGGACTAAGCCCAAAAAGTCATCCGTTTTATTCAGTTCCATTGATGCTGTCTGACCTGCTGAGTTCCTCCAGCATCTCGTGTGTGTTGCTTTGGATTTCCAGCATCTGCAGACGTTCTCATGTTTATCTTTAAGAGCATGCTGTTCCCACGATGGCCTCCATGAAGGACTTGTTCCCACTCCCGTTTTGTAGGTTCTGATGAGGTTGCTGTGGAAACCACGAGTCCTTCCATTGACTTAAGTGATAGTTGACAAGGCAGGAGGGTAAATGGGTTGAGATGATCTGCTCTTTCTACAGCTTGCCTCTGTTTCTTTGATGTTGTTCATACCATCCCAAATGCTGCTGTTCCACTGGAAGCAATCATGGGCTAGAGACTCCCTGGAGTCACTGGGATTGTTGCTATCTTCAAGGATTGCTGGAGCACATCCTTGAATATCTGTCCCCCTTTCACCTGGTAATTGCTTCCAGTTACTGAGCTTGGAATGGTCTCTTCTTTCCCCCCCCCCCCCCACCCCCAGAGTCTCAAAGCAGTGTAGTTGCTCCACCATAACTGAGTGTACTAGGAACTTAGTTCTGGTAACGTTGGTCCTTGAAGAGGGCACTGACAGTGCTTTGCTTTTCCTTCCAGTGAATTTGCAGAGACAATGCAGTTTTTTTTTTTGCAGCAGCAGTTTTCCAGTATCTTGAGATATCTTGTCAGTAATCCAGATTTTCAGAAGCGTACAAGGACAGGATCAGTGCTGCCTGTTGGTACCAGCTTCATAGTATTAAGAGGCCAAGTTCTAACTTTGCAGATATACTGCCCTTTTTAAAAAAAAATTTAGAGATAAAGCGCACAGCAACAGGCCCTTCTGGCCCAATGAATTCGTGCCATCCAAGTGACCAATTAACCCACTAACTTGTACCTCTGTGGAATGTGGGAGGAAACCAGAGCACTTGGAAGAAACCTACATAGTCACAGGAAGAATGTACGAACTCTTGACAGATGGTGGTAGATTTAAACCTGGTTCACTGGCTCTGTAATAGTATTAAGCTTCCGTGCCGCCCTAAATTAAAAGATCAATTCCTCAGTTCCTTTTAAAATGAAAAGATTTACTTTTATGTGGCATTTTTATTATAACCATAACTACCTCAGTGAGATACTTTTGAAATATAATTATTGTATTATAGAAGATCCAGCAGGCACTTTCTACACAGCAAGCTCCCACAAACTATGGCCAGATCATTTATTTATAATGCTGGTGGAGGGAGAAATTCTGACTATACTGTTTAGATACAGTGCTGTTGCTATCGGGTGGCAAGGTGGAGATGCATCCCTACCAGAGAAGGTGTAAGATGCTTTTTCCCTCTGCTAGCCTGCAAGTCGCACCCGTTTAGCCCCCCCCCAGTCAGGGTTGTGTGAAGCCATGGGAACCATAATACATTGGATGGTCACCTGAGCAGCTTGTGTGTGTCACAAACCCTGGTAATGCAACCACTGACACCAGGCACACAACCCCTGAGGAATATTGACAATGGCTGGGGTCACCCATGTTGTACAGACACTGCCCAGAAGAAGCAGTGCAAATGGGAAGGCATGATGCGTAATGAATCTAACAACACATGCCCTGGTTTCTTCAGGCACTGCCAAGGGGAAATTGGCTACTCGAAAATGCTTCTGCTGTTGCCTCAGTACTGCTTGTGTTTGAACAATCCTGTTAAGCAAACTTGTCGCAGGTTCCTGTGCTTGTCATAGGTTTGTGTAATGATTAAGATGTTTTCTTTTTAAATTGCAGTCTCAAGCTGGAATGTGAGAAACTGGCCAGTGAAAAGACAGAAATGCAACGGCATTACGTCATGGTATGTACTCAAGTATGTATGCCAATAACATCCATTATGGTTTTCGAAATACAGTGGGGTTGGGGAGTCTGGTCAATGTAACTGTTGCTCATCTTGCTGTTTTTTCTTTTAAGAGGAACATCCCACTGCTGTCTGGCCATGAAATCTCCTAGAGAATGCATTTAGCTTGGGTCATCTAGAGTTTATGTGGCCACCTTCAGCCACTTCATTTCCTAAGGGGTGTTAAGTTACCTGCCTGAAGCAGATAGTATTATTCATTGCTTAAAAACTGGAAGAATGTCCTGTAGGAGTTGATGCATGCCTGGGGCAGACCGAAAACTGTAATGAAATTTTTTATTCTCCCATTTGAAATGTTTATTGAGTTAAATCTAGTTGACTAAACAATTACATAGTTCACTTAACTAGATAAATATGCTGAGCCCTCGGTATATTTTATCCATGTCATCCTGAGCTCAGAGGTGAGAAGACCTCTGGCATGCAATGAATTGATTGACTTGTCAAAGTGGCCAGAATGTGGAAGCCCGCTGAGTCTAAAGAGGGCTTAATGTTGCTAGATTGAAGCCAGTTGATTGCACGGTTGAAGAACCGAGAAGGAATTTTCCCTTTTGGGTGGTCGTTTCATTGGTAAGGCTGGCATTCAATGCCTACTTGAAGATAGTGCTGATCTGATTGCTTTAACTTTAACAGGCCTCCTGGTAAAGTGCTGAGGCTCGAGTCCCTGGAAGGTGACCTAATGAAGGGACAGTGAAGTACTTCTCAGTTGGGTTACTGTACCACTGGCAAAGCACTTCATAGTCTTGCACCTTTTGTCCTTGTTCTTGCCCGTAGCCAATAGACCTCATTCAGTATGTTGAGTAAAATGAAGTTTGTGTAGAGAGTGAGTACCAGTGTAGGTAATCTGCTCCTGGTGGGACAAATGACTGTTTTAGTAAAAGTCATCCTAGCCCCAGAACTTCACTGCAAGAATCTCTCAGACCAGTTTCTTAACAGCTTCAGAAATGATCTTCCTTCCATCCTAAATTCAGAATTGGGAATGTTCCCTGGTATTTGTACTTGGAGCACTGCAACAAATGACTATGCCTGTGCCTGCAACAGACTTGGGCAACATTTGGTTGAGTCAACTACATTTGAGTCTCCGGTGACAAGCAGTGACCAAATGCGTTTACTAATCAAGAACCTAGCAGCCGCTGCTTTAAATATGCCCAATGACTTGCCTTACAAAGCCATCAGTGGCAAAGAATTCCACAAATTCACCATCATCTGACCAAATAAATTCCTCCTTGGAGCATCTCCAAACATCTCTGGTCTAAAAGGACATCCTTGTAGTTAATGGCTGTGCCCTCTGGTTCTAGATTCTCTCTGTGTCTCTCTGTGCCTCTAATATCTTCATGTCTACTTTATCTAGGCCTTTCAATATTTGGTAGGTTTCCCTTCCCCCTCATTCTTCTAAAGTCTAGTAAGAATAGGACCGGAACCATCAACATTCCTCGTATGTTAATCCTTTCATTCCCAGGATCATTCTCAAGAACAACCTCTGGGCCCTCTCCAATGATAGCACATCCTTTGTTGTATATGGGGCGCAAAACAATTCACAATACTCCAAACACAGTCTGACCAACTGTGGGTGGAAAGTTCAAACTGGTCCTATGGCAACATCTAGAACAAAGCATGTGGCTTGGTTAGCTGCTCATCCACCAGGCTAAGTGTGCACTTGTGTCCACCATGGCTGCAGTGTACTTAGAGATGACTTAGACGACTTTATTGGGCCTTCCAACCTCAATGCTTCTACCACCACAAAAGACAAAGGCAAAGATGTATGGGAACATCACTCCCTGCATGCATTAAATCACGTGCTGTATTGATTTAGAAGAATATTGCTTTTTCCTTATCATTGCAGGATTTAAGCTCTGGAACTCCCTACCCAACCCCACTCTGTGAGTGCTGCCACTGACAGGAGGGTGGTGATTCCTCACTAGCAACTTGGAATGGGCAATAAATACTTGTAATACCAGCAATTTCCAGATCTTGAAAGATGGAAAAGATTAAACGAAAGCTTTAGTGTTATAATAGATCAAGGCAGTGGTCACATTTTACTTTAGGAAGTGGTAATTTATCAAGATTTCTTTGTTACTTCTGCTGGTAAAGGTCCTTGTCACCCAAAGATTGAGATCGAGCACAAATGCTGATAGCCTGCCCATGATCCACAGCAGTATCTCATTTCAGTTGAGGTATTGGAAGATCTTTGGCACCGTTGAATTGGACCAGAACAAAGGGTCAATGACTTGAGGAGAGGAATGTTGAATATTGGCAAGGAAGAAAAGTTGCATATGTTTTGGAGTGGATGGAAATGTCTTTGGGGAAATTTTTAGTTTTGTCAGAAATAGAGCTTTAGTTCAAGTTGTCTAATCTTTTCCTGTTTGTGATCCAAACTATGTCACTGGGTGCCAGATGAGGCACTTCAAAAAGAAGGCAGCCAAAAATAACCCTTCATTCTGTAAAGTATCCTTTTAAATGTTTGGAGTCTAATGCCAGACAGTATGACACAGACAGCAGTGTTATCCCCTCAGAATGAATGGGACTCTTGTTTGGAGTGACTTTAGCTTAAAGTAATACATGGCGAGATACACAATCAGCCACCAAATAGAAGCTTTCTGTTCCAGCGGGCAGTAGGGGGTTTGGGAGACTGGCTTAAGCAGGAACTTGCTCTTTGTTCTGAACCGGGTTTGTATTCTATAAAGCCATGGGACCTTGGCATGATGTTGGGAAACAGGATGGAGATGAGCATAAACACAGGAGATTCTGCAGATGCTGGCAGTCTTCAGCAACACACTAAAATCTCAGCAGGTCAGGCAGTATCTATGGACTGAAATGAACCAGCAGAGGCTGAGACCCTTCATCAGTCCTGTGGGCGGGAGTTGGGCAAATTTTTGGAGATCTGTGGTGGGCGGTTCAGTCAGGGAGATCTTTGATTCAGTTTTAAAATCTTCATGGCTTTCTGCTGCCCCCCCCCAGGTATCAGGTCTTAGTAAAGCATCTCCTCCTGAGGCAAAGGCTTTGCTGAGGAATTGGGCACAATTCACCATGGAGCACCGTCCTTGCCTTCTGTCTGCAGGACATGCCTTAATAATACAACAAAGAGCTGCAGTGTAACCAAAATTGTTAAGGTGGTTGAGGGCCAGCAGGTAGAAGTGGGGGCATGTTTTGTTCTGCATCTAACTGTTCATTACCTAACTACAACTTCTAAGGTTGTCCTTGAGGGCTTAAAATGGAAACTTCATACTTCATGTCTGGACACAAGCACACACTGCAGAGCACAAGACGGCGCTCAGACTTTCTCTATCTTCTAGCTCAGACAGATGGCTTAGAAGTGACCAGACGTCTGAACCTCATGTGTCTGTCTCTAATGCCAGCATTATAGGAGAATGTTGCGATCCAAGTAGGTATATTGTGATTTTTCCGAAGCACGTAGCTGTGTCATCTGTGCGTATGCCAAGTAATGAGGGAGGGGTGGGGCACGTACTTTTTGTTTGTTTATAAGTCATAGCAGCATAGAGCTGGCTTATTCAGCCCATTGAGTCTGCTCTGCCATTTCATCATGGCTGTTTTTCCCTCTCAATTCCTTTCTCCTGCCTTCTCCATGGAACTGTTTACTTATTTATATTTATATATATAAAAATCTCCTTAATAAATAATCAAAAACCTACCAACCTCCATTTTAAATTTCACCAAATGACTCTGCCTCCACAGCCAGCAGTGGCAATGAATTCCACAGATTCAACACCCTCTGGCTAAATAAATTCCTCCTCATCTCTGTTTAAAGAGATGTTATTCAATTCTGAGACTGTGCCTTCTGGTCCTAGACTCTCACACTAATGGAATGTATTATTTAAGTACCCTTTTCAGATTAATTTTAAGGATATTTATTCCATATTCAGATTTTCACTTCGTGATTTGTGAATTCCAGAGGGGCAAATTCCTATTACCCAGATTGCCGAAAGCCATGGTTTGCCTTTACTTGAAGCCCAGCCCTGCCGTACCCTTATATCTTCCATTTCCCCTTACTACAGTCAGCTGACTCACCCACCTTCATGTTCAGTTCACGTTTGGGAAAGACGGGATCTTTCCTTGTATCGCCTGGACTCGATTCATCAATTAAAGTCCCCGTGGTAAAGATCAGCCTTAATTTTATCGAATGGTGGAGTAGGGAGAGGGGCACAAACTGGCTGACTGCTTTTTCTTTTATGATACCCTCACCTCTACAGCAGATAGGGCAGAACACATAAAATAGCGGCTGGCATGCCCACATTTAGAGGTGCCAGGCTCTAGCCTAGAGGGAGACCTCTGTCTGCTGTACTTTCAGTGCAGACATTAGGCATCCATTGCTTCAAGAGCAAGGAATTTGTGGATTTAAAACATTGCTACAACATGAAATCGAGCCATCCAGCCATCAGGTCTGTGTCATTGATTTTTCTCCCCTTGAGACCTCTAATCATTCTCCTGTTCATTTGCCGTACTCTTTATAGTCCTGTTTCCCAAGCAACTGTCGATATTCCCTTTTTAAAAAGAATCCATTAAATAGTGGATTTTAAACATCCTCTGTGTACAGAATTTTTTATAACCTCTCCTTTAATTCTCTGGTGATTGAAAGGGCACAGACTTGACATTAGCATTGTGCTGACCAGTGGAGGCAATCCATCATTATTTGTCATTACAGCCTTTGATGCTTCTGAAGACTTGTACCCATCTTTCTTGAGGGTAAATTTCCTCCCTTTCCAAGTGTACATTTGTGCCTGGAGTCTCATCCCTCATCAGCTAACGTGCCACTGCTTTTTCTATGGGGTTTGGCAGCTTGCCTTTATAGATGTGTGCCATGCTTTAACCGTGGCCTAATTCAAGTGCATTACTTTTAATGCTTAGTATGTCTGCAGAAAGATTTGATTAACCTTTCAACTATCAATCCCATCTTCAATGATCTTCAAAACCAGACATAAATGTACTTCCTCTCTCTGCTTCATTAGAATCAAGCCATAATTCCCTTCCTCATTCTCCAAAGTATTTTCTTTCCGGTTTTCTGCATTGAACTGCAGCTGCCTTCTTTCCATCCAGTTATTTGTCTCTTTTATTGCCTTGCAGCAAACTTGTTTTGATTTTGGTATCTTAGACACATTAAAGCTCCCTCAGTTTTTTAATCCAGCCATTTTGTTTTGAACAGCAAATTCCAATACAGGATATGGAATGTATAAGCTATATTATGGGTCTAGAAATCTAGTGGTGTGGACTAAAGCTCTGGGACCATAAGTCAAAAAGTCCAAGACCACTATATTGCATATGGGATGTTTAAATTTAATTTTACCTGATAATCTGGAACTTAAAGAAAACTAGTGTTAGCATTACTAATTATGATCCTGTTATAGTATAATTCTATAGATTCTAGTTATATTAGAATCCATAAGAAGAATAAGTATAGAATAATAATTATTTCATAGAGTTGTTGAGTATTCCCACATGAAAGTGAATCTCAGGGTTGCATATGGTGATATATATGTACTTTGTTCATAACATTTACTTTGAACTTTGAAAAAACCATATGTGCACGTAAAATATTTGGTTGCCTACCTTCCATTTTGGGCCATAAGCCAGAGGACCAGAATTAGGCCATTTGGCCCATCGAGTCTGCTCTGCATTTAGCTCTGGCTTGTTTATTATCCTCCTCAAATCCATTCTCCTGTCTTCTCCCCGTAACCTTTGACACTCCTACTAATCAAGAATCGATCAAGCTCTGCTTTAAACATACCCAATGACTTGGCCACCACAACCATCCATGGCAATGAGTTCCACAGATCCTCCACCCTCTAACTAAAGACATTTCTCCTCATCTCTGTTCTGAAGCCGCATGTTTATATATTTGGAGGTTGTGCCCTTTAATCCTGAGACCGTGCCCATTTTAAGAATGGAAATTTGCCTTGCTGGCTTGCATGTGACCTCAGCAATGGGCTTGATGTGTTGCATTTAATTCTAGTTAAAGAAAACGTCCCAGTCATAGCAAAATCCCCACAATATACCATATTCACAACAAACCACGATAATGTGGCCTTGCCACTTACACTACAGCGGATCAACACACACAAAATGCTGGAGGAACTCAGCAGGACTGGGGGAAAAAAAGATGAGGGGTGGAGTTAAAATCAATCAATCAAGTTTATTGTCGTTTAACTATATATACGTAAACTGTCAAACGAGATGATGTTTCTCTGATCCAGAGTGTAAAGCACAGTAGTACATATAACACAAAACTTGTGAAAGGAAGGATAACATCTACAGATGAATTACACATAAATAAACAAAGTGCATAAATTAAATATTGTAAGGTACAGAACAGATTAACCAGTGACACTTTGTGATACGGCAGGGAGCTCAGGAGCCTAATGGCCTGAGGGAAGAAGCTGTTTTCCATCCTGATCATTCTTGTGTTTATGCACCAGAGTCTCCTGCCTGATGGTAGAAAGTCAAAGAGGATGCTGGATGGATGGGTGGGATCCTTGATAATACTAAGGGCCCTGTGTACGCAGCACTCCTGATAAAGGCCCCTGATGGATGATAGGGAGATCCCAGCCGTTCCCATAGTCCTTTGTAGGGACTTCCGGTCTGAAGTTCATCTGTTCCCATATCAGATAGAAATGCATCTTGTCAGGATGCTCTCGAAGGTGGTCCTATAAGATGGGGGGGGGGGGGGTTGGAGTGGTGGATTCTCACTTGCCTCAACCTCTTCAAGAAGAGGACCTTCTCAAGGGCAATAAATACTGACCATTAATAAAGTACAAAGACATTCATGTGGAAAATTGCTTGCCTACTCTTTCTGGGATTAGAAATGTATGGACATAATTCTTTTAACTCCATGAGGCATGATATTTGATTAGGTACCTTGCAATGTGCATTTTTAACTGCATATAAACCCTTCTGTTCTGCCTTTATTCCCATATCAATCCTCTGTTAGTCGATAAATGAATTCAATTAATGTTGATCAAATGCCATCAGGAAATGACTAACAATCATTAGCTTTCAAGTGTTAATAATTTTATTGTCTTATAAACTTTCCCCTGGCCAAGATTCATCTGCCAACCAAGGGCAAATGAAGTGGTCATTCCTCCTATGGCTGTAAAATATTACTGCTGTTAAAATACCTGGCTCATTTGTCCATTGAGCACCATGGCAACACTACAGATGCCATTTGTGTGAAGTGCTTTTGACATACTTCAGCAGGAAAAACATTGTAAATGCAAGTAGATATTTATTAAAGTTGGACGTAATCAAATTTTTAAGGGGCTCAACTGGGTTTAGAAAATCTAACTGGATGGTAGACCAAGTTCAAAGTGCCAGATACCTTGTTATGCAATGTTAACAGAACTGGGATTTGTAACTAGTTCCATAGATTGGGGCAACAACAAAAATTGATACGCCTATTAACTTCATATTGTGATCTCTCTGTACTAATCTTCTGCTGTTGTAATATAGGAAGTGGTCAAACTATACACTCAGTGGCCACTACATTAGGTACACCAGCTTGTTGGTGTAAATATCTAATCAGCCAATCATGTGGCAACAACTCAATGCATAAAACCATATAGACATGGTCAAGCGGTTTAGTCGTTCTGATCAAATGTCAGAATGGGGAAGAAATGTGACTTTGATCACGAAATGATTGTTGGTGCTGGACCGGGGTGTTTTAAGCATCTCAGAAACTGCTGATTTCCTGGGATTTTCACACACAACAGTCTCAAATTTACAGAGAATGGCATGAAAAACAATATATATATATATATATATATATATATGTTTTTTTTAAAAAAAATCCAGTGAGCGGCAGTTCTGTGGGTGAAAGTTCTTTCTTAATGAGTGAGGTCAGAGGAGAATGACCAGACTGTTCCAAGCTGACAGGAAAGCAACAGTAAGGCAAATAACTACACATTACAACAGTGGTATGCAGGACAGCATCTCTAACACAAAACACATCAAACCTTGAAGTGGTTGGGCTACAGCAATAGAAGACCAGACCATGTGACTTTAAACGCGTACTTTGGTATAGGAGCGTTAACATCAGTCGTTGTTTTCTTCCTCGGATTTTCATTATTGTGGCGTGAGCACACACTGATCTCTTTTCATGGAAGTAATGTAATCGGTAACTTTCATTGTCACCCAACCCAACCTCGTGATTAGATTAGGCGGGGGTTCCCACAGGAAATACGTCCTCGATATTGAGGTGAACTAATGATTATTAAGGAGAAAAATGTGCTGTGGTCTGATACGTAATCTTAAAAAAAGCACAGAGTGTTCTTGCCACAGAAAGCGTATAATGAGAGGCTGATCTCATGACTGTGGTTGGGACCTTATTTGACTCCGTCTCTTTAACTCAACAATCATTTTCAAAGCTGCGCCCTGACCTTCTGTTTTCCTTCTCGTATGCTGAAATCCAGCTTCTGAGCTGGGTAACGGTTGCTTTGTGACTGGCTACTCACCCACTTATCTCCTGCAGCCACTGGTGATCCTAGAATAAATTGGCCGGACACTGACAGCAAGGGCAAGATCTGGCAACAATATAAATGTTATGCAAGGAATTTTTTTTAGCAGGATGAGGGTAAAATGGGAGGGAGATTGTAATGGCCCAATCCTGTGCTATCAAATTCAATGGAATCACTGAATCATTGGGCTGACATTGGGGAAGGCCCACAGGAGGTTCACGAGAATGGTCCTGGGAACAAATGGGTTAATGTATAAGAAGCGCTTGATGTTTCTTGGACTACACTCACCAGACTTTAGAAGAATGAGGTGGAATCTTATTAAAACCTATCAAATTTTGAAGGGGCTAGAATCCCCCACTATAGGAAACATCCTCTCCACATTCACTCTATCTAGGCCCTAGATAGAGTGGTTGTGGAGAGGATGTTTCCTATAATGAAGGAGTGGATATATTTAAGATGGAGGAGATAGGTTCTTGATTAGTGAGAGCGTAAGGGTGTCGAAGGTTACAAGGAGAAGGCAGGAATTGAGGTTGAGTGGGATAATAAGTCAGCCATGATTGGATGGTGGAGCAGACTAGATGGGCCAAATAGCCTAATTCTGCTCCTATGTCTTATGGTCTCAATTGCAGAAGATTAGAGTACTGGAACATGCTCATTAGTCCACAAAGTCTATGGTGAACATGGTGCTGAATTAAACCAAGACTCTTCTTGTCTACTTGCACCAATACCTGATGCTGACTTCTCTGTGTGTATAAACTTGATGCACCACACATCTCTAAATTTACCCCCTCTTCCTTAAATGCATGCCTTCCAGTACTTGACATTTCTATTCTGTGGGAGTAAAGATCTGTCTCCTCTGTCTATGCCTTTACCATGGAAAAATGATTCTAATTGTCTACCCTATCTAAACTTGCTGCCCGCTACAACGAAGGTCTCGTATCTCTGGTGGTGTTTAGAGCTATCTTCTTTGTGTCAGTAGCTTCCTCTCTGTTTTCATTACGGTCAGTCATTCAAGTCTGGGTGGAGACTCAGGAATACCATCACCCTTGAATGTAGAACAATTTTTCATTGCTGTTTCCATAACGATTTTGTTTACCAATCAAGGTTGTTAGCCCTGAGCTGAGCCCCTGCACCTGCAGGACCAGCAGACCACTCTTAGTTTGTCCTCTACCCTTTGACCTGTTTGACATGGGTGACCCTGCCAAGAGCCAAATCATAAAGCCCTGATGCCAGCCAACAGAGCTCTCTGAGAATTTGAGGCTGCCAAGCCTCCAAACCACGACATGTTTGTGGTACTCTTGGAGGTCCCCTATCCTTGCCTCTCATAATTTTATAAGCTTCTCTCAAGACTTACAAAGCTTGCGATGCTCCAGAGAAATCAACTGAAATTTGTCCAGCTTATTATTAGCTCATACCTTCTCATGCAGCAAACCTCTTCTATGCCATTTCCAAAGCCTCCACATCCTTCCTGGAATAGAGTGACAAGACCTGAACACACTACACCAGTTATGGCCTAACCAAAGTTTTAAATACAGTTGCAAATTGACTTGCTGACTCTTGTACTCAATGCCCTCACCAGTGAAGACAGGCATGCCATATGCCACTTGTACTGCAGTAATTACTTGTGTAGCCACCTTCAGTGAGCTATAGATTTGGACCGCAAGATCCCTTCTCAACAGGAATTCTTCCTTTTGGAAAATGCGATTCTTATTGGAGATGTTTTAAGATATTGTGAACAAAGGTAGACTTCATAATTTGTTTAAAAACATGAGTGCAGTCCATAAAATCATAAGGTATAGGAGCAAAGTGAGGCCATTCAGCCATTGAGTTTGCTCTGCCATTTTTAAAAAAACTATCAAATCAAGTTGGTTTTAATTGTCATTCAAACCATACTTGGATACATCCAAATGAGACAGCATTCCTCTGGAGCCAAGATGCAAAATCTTATCGTGGCTGATTTATCATTCTCCTCAATCCCATTTTCCTGCCTTCTCCACATAACCTTTGACACCCTTTACTAATCGAGAATCTATCAAGTTCTGCTTTAAATATACCCACAAGGCTTGCACAAGGCAATGTGGCAACGAATTCCACGGATTCACATTGTACATTTAATATTTCAGAAATATTTCAATAATATTGTAAATGTGTTGTTTAATTCAGAAGTTCTTTCTTTAAATAATTCATCGTAGGTTGTATGTGAATGGCATACGATGTCATGCACCTGCGTCATATGACCATGCCTCGCTTATTGTTTAAAAAAAATTTAAACGGAGACCACCTTTGTCCTGCAATTAGTTTTATGTTTTAGAGTTGCAAAACATAATACTCACCACCTTCTGGCTAAAGAAATTCCTCCTCATCTCTGCTCTAAAGGAGTGTCCTTGTAATCTGAGGCTCTGTCCTTTAGTCCTGGATTCCCCCCGCTACTGGAAACAGCCTCTCCATGTCCAATCTATCTAGGCCTTTCAAAATTCGATATGTTTCAATGAGATCCCCCTTCATTCTTCTAAACGCCAGTGAGCATAGACCCCAAGTCATCAAATGCTCCTTGTACATTAACCCTTACATTTCCGGGAACATTCCCCTGAACCTTCTCTGGACCATTTCAATACCAGCACACCCTTTTAGATAGGGGGCACAAAACTCTACACGATATTCCAAGTGCAGCCTAACCAATGCCTTATAAAATCTCAGCATTATGTTCTTGCTTTTATATTATATTCCTCTGGAAATGTATAGCAGTTAGCATAATCACTTTACAGCACCTGCGTTCAATTCCCGCCTGTGTCTTTAAGGAGTTTGTATGTTCTCCCTGTGACCTCGTGGGTTTCCCCTCACATTCCAAAGGATTGTGGGTTAGTCGGTTCTTTGATCATAACACATGGGAACAGAAATAGGTCATTTGGCCCATTGAGTCTGCTCCACCATTCAATCATGGCAGATCCTTCCTCCCCCCCTCGCAGCCCCACTCCCCGGCCTTCTCTCCAGAATCTTTGATGCCGTGTCCAATCAAGAACCTATCAAGCTCTGCCTTAAATACACCCAATGACCTGGCCTCCACAGCTGCCTGTGGTAATAAATTCCACAAGTTCACCACCCTCTGGCTAAAGATCTTTCTCCGCATCTCCGTTTTTGAATGAACATGTGGGTGTAATTGGGCAGCATGAGCTCGTTGGGCCTGAAGGCTCTGTTACTGTGTTGCTAAATAAATAAGAAAGCATTACGTTTGCCTTCCTTCCTACCAAAGCAACTTGGAAGTGGAACTTTAGGGGAAGATCCTTTGCATCTCTGATTTCTGAAGTTGCCCCCTCCCCCATTTTGAAAATTCTATGCCTTTACCCACATTTAATTACAGGGGGGTGGGACAGAGGATCCAGTTTTCAAAGTTTAGTTGCAATGGGGAGTAAGTATTTCATTTCCTTCCTGCAACTGAAATATGCTTGCAAAAATATTGCAATCATCTGGGTCTGATAGCTTAAGGGAGTGGAATTAATTTAAGTACAGATAATCTGGGCTTTTAGAGGCTTTGCCAGTCTCAGCAATGTAACCATGCTTGTTATTCTCAAAGCTGTTTTCCAATGATGCAATCAGCATTTAGTGTGAATAAAAGGCGGTGTCTCTGAGGCTCAGTGGGTAAAGAGTTAGCAGAACCACATACTGAGGGTAGATTATTATGGGCCTGGTTCTTGGTTGATGCTGATTTAGTTGACCTCAATGGAGTCACTAAGTGAGGTCTATTATTAGTCTTGTTGTTCATAGTAAAGGCAAATCTAAAAAAAATTCTCATCTAGGATTTATATGTTTCTTTCCTCAGTTCCTCTCCGCTAGCTTCTGTGTAAATGTTTCCCTTGTTTTTAATATTCTGCCAACTGATTATCACCAAGATGAGAAAAGCTGCAGCAGCTGGAAATCCAGTGCTGGAGGAACTCAGAAGGCCAGGAAGCATCTATGGGAAAGAGCAAACAATCGATGTTTCGGGCCAAAACCCTTCATTAGGACTGGGGAAAGAAAACTTGAGAAGCTTGGGCAAGCAGGCGTGGGGAGAAGAGGAAGAAGTACTAGGTGATAGGTGAAACTGGGTGGAGGGGTGAAGTAAGGAGCTGTGAAGATGATGAGTGAAAGAGCTAAAGGACTGGAGAAGGGGAAATCTGGTAGGAGAGGGTAAAAGACCATGGACAAAAGGGAAGGGGAGGAGCACCAGAGGGAGCCAACTCAAGGGAGCCTCCCCCCGCTTCACCATTCCCTTTCCTGTTTCCGTCTGTCAGCTTGTCTCTTTATCTGCCCATCACCTCCCTCTGGTATTCTTCCCCCTTCCCTTTCTTTCATGGTCATCTACCCTCTCCTATCAGATTCCCCTTTCTTGAGCCCTTTATCTCTTTCACCTATCAGCTTCCCAGCTCTTTACCTCACCTCTCCTCCTCTTCCAGTTTCACCTACCACCCGCCATCTTGCACTTCTCCCTCCCCTCCCCCAACCTTCTTCCCAACCTTCTTCCCAACCTTCTTCCCAACCTTCTTCCCAGCCTTCTTCCCAACCTTCTTCCCAGCCTTCTTCCCAGCCTTCTTCCCAGCCTTCTTCCCAGCATTCTTCCCAGCATTCTTCCCAGCATTCTTCCCAGCCTTCTTCCCAGCCTTCTTCCCAGCCTTCCTCCCAACCTTCCTACTGTAACTTCTCATCTCTTTTACCAGCCCCGATGAAAGGTCTCGGCCAGAAACATTGACTGCTTACTCTTTTCCATAGATGCTGCCTGTCTTGCTGAGTTGTTCCAAGATTTTGTGCGTATAGCCCATTATCAACAGTGCTTTATGTCTTAAGTCATCAACCTCCTCTATAAACCTCCTTGAAAGGAAGCTCTTTGCATGAGTCCAGCCTGAATTTTTAGTCTCTTCGTTCAGGCCTTGAGTTTGTGTATCTTTGTGTACCACTGACAACGGGCCTGTTCTCTGTCACATGATGCTTTTCTGAGTCATCACTCATTTTTTTTAAATGAAGCTCCTTGCCATGTTGTGCTATGTTGAAAGCTCTCTATCATTTGAAGTAACACACACAAAATGCTGGAAGAACTGGATTGATCAGGCAGCATCTATGGAGAAGAATAAAGAGTCTGCGTTTATCTGCTTGAAAATCATTGTCAGGATGGATAAGTTCTTTAACTTCCATCAAGCCTCATGTTCCTCCAGTGTTTTGGTTGCGTTAATAAACATCGACTCTTTATTGCTCTCCAAAGATGCCTTCTGACTTCCTACAGCATTTAGTCTGTTACTCTGGATTTCCAGCATGTGCAGAATCTCTTCTGTCTATCATTCGAATTTGTTGCTGAATTCATTAACACCAATGTCGTCATCCTATAGCTAAGTGGTTGGGAGATTTCTGCAGATTAAGGGCAAAATACTAAAATAATGTTTGACCTCGGGTATTGGTCAAATTGAGATCAGAGAAAAAGGACTGGAAAAATATTGGCTTTTGTTGCTTTCATTTTGCACTGCAATGTGACTGATTTGCATTCCTTGACTACCACTCACAATTGAAGAAACTTGGTCAATATCTGGGGTTAGAAAAGGTTGAGCACTTGGGTCTATAGTCATTAAAGTTTATAAGAACTGAAGGTGATCTTATTGAAAAAAGTAAGATATTGAAGGGGTTAAGGGAACATAGATTTGTTTCTCTGAAATCTGTCATTCAATAAAATGTTGACCTCTGATCTCTGTTCCACTTTTGTGTACTTGCTCTCTTTCCCTTGATTCCCTTAACGTTTTGACAGACCAGCTCTGGGAAACATCATCTCTATATCCACCTTGTCAGTCCCAGTAAAATGATATCCATTTCAGTGTGATCACTTGCCAATGTACAGGGGCTCACGTACAGGGCTGGTTTGTTTAATTTGACCTTGTATGAAAACCCCTTCAACCCAATAACCAATCCTTTGAACATTTTCTGCTCTCTGTTTGCAGATGTATTGATTTGTGGGTAAGGTCACATTTCAGGTCTCATCTCACTCGGGGCCCTATATGAAGTCTTTACTCTCAATCCTAATCTTTTTGCAATTAAGGCCAGCATTCTATTTGCCACCTTAATTGCTTGCTGTTAACTTTCAGTGAATTGTGAGTGTGAGGGCGTGTAGGTTCTTGTCAGCAGTACAGTTTTGCAAACCCTCATTGAAAGTAGGTTGAAGCTTTATAGAACTAGTTGGGTTAGGATTGGGCACTAAACACCACTTATGTTATTGAAGTTTAAGACAGAAGCAAAAATCCTAGATTTTTTTAGAATGGTAAGGCTCCAAAGTATTTTTTATAACCAAGAGAACTGAATATGCTTGGGCTCTTTGGGTTATGTCTATCAATCAGGGAACTGAGTACAGGAATCAGAAAATCCTGTTTTAACTGTGCAAGTGATTGTTGAAACCACACATAGTATTGTGTGCAGGTTTGGTCAACCAGCTATAGGAAGGATATCATTAAGTTGGAATGGGGTAGGGACTTTTCTCCCTGGAGGATAGATGGCATGACTGTAGTGGTTATATATATAAAAAAAATAATCATGAATTTTCTAGGTAAGGTGAATGGTCACCATTTTTTTCCCCCTAGAATGGGGAAGTCTAAAACTAGAAGGCATATAGGTTTAAGGTGAAAAGAGAAAGATTTAAAGAGGATCTGAGAGCGCTTTGCGAGGAGATTTGGTACGTGTGCACAAGGTCATGACTTGTTTGGGTAGTGTAAGTAGAGAGAAGTTGTTCCAATTAGTGTCAGGTTCAAAAATCAGATATGTATTTGAGTCAAAGTGGACTTTTTCTTTCACTCAGACAGTAGTTTGAACTTTGAATTCCGTTATTGTGGGGAGCATAAGACATAAGAACGGAATTGGCCTATCCAGTCTCTCCTGCTATTTGATGATGGCTGATTTATTTTCCCTCTCAACCCCACTCTCCTGCCTTCTCCATGTAACCTGGCATCCATAGCCATCTGTGGCAATGAATTCTACAAATTTGCCACCCTCTGGACAAAAAAATCCTCCTCGTTTCTGTACTGAAGGGGCGTTCCCTCTATTCTGAGGCTGTGCCCTCTGGTCCTAGGCTCTCCCACTTCTGAAACCATCCTCTCCATGTCCGCTCTGTCCAGACTTTGAATATTCAGTAGGTTTCATGAGCTACCCCATGTCCTTGTACACTTCAATGAGTACAGGCCCAGAGATGAAAACAGTACATCAAAACTCTCAAAGGGGAGCTGCATAGGAACGTGAGTAGGATTGATCCACAGGGTTGTGGATCCTGGTGGTAGGAACCATCTATCCAAGAGCTATCATAGCAGGGATGTGAAACTCAAAGGAAGTCCATTTCTCTACAGCTGGAAATCAGTGAAGGCTACTGTTTGACAGAATTTTGGGGAGGGTCTCTGAAGGCAGCAGGAAGCAGTCGAGTATCATTGGTAGGGGTGGCCCAATGTTTTATTTGTAGTGGGGAGGAGAATCTTTGGAAGTTGTGAAGAAAATTGGTGGCAACTGAAAGTTAAGAGTTTCTTGACATTCAGCCATGCACATGTATACAGCTAAACAGGGCCAAGGCTAAAACACAGTACATGCAGTTACAATACAGCACATACAGTTATGAAACAGCATGCATTGAAATTATAAAGCACAATACAGTCGCAGAATAAAATTAGCACAAGTCCCTGAGTGGCATGGCCTGAAGATTGGGCTGTTGACTTGGAGCCACGTTTCTGTAAAATTAAGCATGCCGCAATTCCTCATCTCGCGCTACATTAGCTGCGGACAAATGTAATCCAGTTTGTTTTTCGGGCAGCAAACATTAGAAAGCAGTATTGGCAAGATAACCGACCCACTGGTCTAGCCTTTTAACCTAGCACAGATTGCAGCATGCTTCTTGTGCTTCTGTTTTTCTTGCCCCATTTCTGTCCAGATATTTTTCACTTAGGAAGTATCTAAGTGAAAGAAAACAGAGGGAGAGGGAAGGGGAAGGTGATCCACAATATTGTTCATAAATGATTTTCATGACTTCATCTTTGAGAGAGGTCCATTATTAGGCAGCAGTGGAGAGGAAGAGAGAGGGGTTGGAACTAGTTTCTCTATTCTATAACTTATACCACATTACGTGGTGCCATTGCTTATAGGATCCTGTAAAGACGATAAAGATAATCTAAGTATAATGAGTCCTGAAGAAGGTTCTTGACCCGAAACATCGACTGTTCATTTCTGTAGATGCTGCCTGACCTGCCAAGTCCCTCCATTGTTTTGTGTGTGTGTGTGTGTGTGTTGCTTTGGATTTGCAGTATCTGCAGAATTTCTTCTATACCATCATTGTGTACAATAGTTTGTGTGTCCAGCTATTGGAAGTTAAGTCTCTTGCTTAGCTGTGTTTTACTTTTACACAATTTACAGTCTGACTGGAATAGGTTTAGTCCAACTTGGTAAACAATGTGATGCAAGACCAATTCAGGAGTCTAATTGCCAAACTACTTACTTGTATTTTTTTTTGCTTATTTATTATTATTGTTGTTATTACTTTTTGTATTTAGTTTGTTGTCTGTCTTCTGCACTCTGAGAGTCCTAGCTGGGTGGTTCTTCATTGATTTTGTTACGTTTATTGTTTGAGAGATTTATTGAGCACGCCCATAAGAAAATGAATCTCAAGGTAGTATATGGTGATATATATGTACTCCAATAATAACTTTATTTTGAACTTTCTTTCCTTTACTCATCCCAAAATAAAATGCCACCAATGCATGACATAGACATCTCCTGATTCTTGACCATCACGGGCACCTGCCTCCGGCAATTGTCCTCGAGAGCATTTCGGTAAAGAGAGCCCAGTTCTAACTTGAAGGCAGAGAGCTATGGCCAATAAAAGCTGCCTTGCCCTGCCATTCTGATGAAGAATTTAAAACTGAAAGTAATGAAAGCAAATTTCAAAGATTATACGTCGGGGAAATGCTTGTTGTTCATTCTTTCTCCCTCTGGAATCAAGCTGGCATTGTAGATGGGCAAGTTCTCATGATGGTACTGCATTCACCACCCATCCTATGCTCCTGCCAGGGGCTTTCCTGCCTGTTGTCAGTCGGATGGAAAATGCTTGGAGCACTCTGCCGGAATGGTTGCCCATATGTTGTGTTGCGGTCTATATCTTTAGGCCGATCTCATATCCCTATCTATCCCCACCGTTCCACAAATACTGCAGTGATGTCATGTCATTAGAAAGGTTATGTAATTATTTATCCCTTCTGATAATACTCTTATTTGTTAACACAACATGCCAGCAGTCACTTGTAACTTGCTGTGTTTGCTGATGACACCAACATCTGCCTTTGATAGTTTATGAATTTGTTTAAAAAATAGCAAGATGTTTTAAGCAGCCTCTGTGTTTTATAGGTGCTTATGAAGCCAGCACCTCTCTTGTCCTTACCTACTACCCAATGAGCTTGCGCATCCAATGTATCTCCACAACTTCTACCATCTCCAAGGTGATCCTACAACCAAACGTATCTTTACCTCCCCATCCCCCCATCTGCCATCTGCAGGGTTGCTCCCTTCACTACCCACTTGTCCGTTTTTCCCTCCCCACTAATCTCCCTTCTACCCCCCCCACCACTTATCCCTGTAAGCAGCCAAATTGCTACACCTGCTCATTGATCTCCTCCCTCACCTCCATTCAGAGCCCCAAATAATCCTATAGATGAGGCAACACTTCACATGCGAACTGCTAGGGCCGTCTTTTGTGTCCAATGCAGCCTCCTCTACGTTATTGAGACCAGTCGTAAGTTGGGATACCACTTCGTTAGGCACCTCCGCTCCATGGGCCAAAAGCAGAACTTCCTAACAGCCAAACATTCAGATTCCTGTTCTGACTTGTCAGTCCATGACCTCCTTTTGTGCCAAGATGAGGCCACCCTCATGGTGGAAGAGTAACATCCTGTATTCCATCTGGGTAGCTTCCAACCTGATGAATATTGATTTCTCCTTCCGGTCTTAAAAAAAATCCTTCCTCCTTCTCCTTCTGTTCCGCACTCTGCCTCTTGCCTCTTCTCACCTGCCTATCACCTCCCCCTGGTTCCCCCTCCTTTTTCCCTTACTCATATGGTCTACTCTCGTCCCCTATCAGATTCCTTCCTCTCCAGCCCTTTACCTTTCCTACCCATTTGGCTTCACCTATCACCTTCTAATTATCCGCCTTCCCCTCCCCCCAGCTTTTTATTTGGGCGTCTTCTCCCCTCCTTTTCAGTCCAGAAGAAGGGTCTTGATCTGAAATGTTGACTTCCATGGATGCTGTCAGACCTGCTGAGTTCCTCCATTATTTCGTGTGTACTACCTCTTTCGTCATGTAGTGGTTTTCGGATTTGTTCATTGACACACTCTCGCCACTCATTGCAGGCATCTCTCTTATGAGTTTACTTCAATAAATTTGGGCAGGACACTTTGCTGGCATTAGGTATTGCCTAAACTGCTTTTGACCAGGTTTAAAAAAAACTCTTTCACAGGAACTACAATCGCTAATAAATCCTGGAGCTGAAAGACTTACATGGCCTTTTCAAAGTGTAGTTAGGGGGTCAAGAGTCATGCAAAGACCATACCGTAAAGATGGCAAATTTAACTTTCAGAAACTCATTACTGAACCTAATGGGTTTTCACAATAGCCAGATTGTTTCATGGTCACCTTTACTTATGCTGGTATTTTATATCCAATTTTCTTTAAATTACAGGAATTTAAATTCCTTGGCTGCCATGGTGGGCTTCAAAATCTCCTCAAAAAGCTGTTGGCATACTGGTCTGATTTGGCCAATGTGGTTCTAATGTTTATTTCTTTTAAAATAGATAAAGTATCTGCTAACAAGAATTACGAGGTGCAAGTGTTGCTTGTACATCTCCTGATAGTTACGAGCAGTCATTGTGAAGAGCAGTAGCATTGTCATTATGCAAATAATGGCTGCGGGGATTAACGTTATTCACGAAGATGTGCGTTGGAGCACAGCACGGGGTGGGAGGCGGAAGGGGGTCTGTGAACTTGGAAATATTAGTGGTAAGTGACAGTAAAGCATGAGGACTATGAATCAGGATAGGTTTATCACTGACCTTGTCACCCAGGACATGCCCTCATCTCATTGCTACCATCAGGAAGGAGGTACCAAAGCTTTAAAGGCACACACTCAATGACTCAGGAACAGTCCCATCCCTTCTGCCATTGGATTTCTGAATGGACATTGAACCCATGAACACTACCTCACTACTTCTTTTTAATTTCTATTTTTGCACTACTTAGTTAACTATTTTATACATATTTAACTATTTGTGTGTGTGTACATATATATTATAAATAAGTAGTTAAATGGTTAAATATATATTTACTTACTCTAACTCAAGTTTTTTTCTATTATTATGTACTGCTGCTACAAAGGCAACAAATTTTATAACTTATGCCAGTGAAGATAAATCTGATTCTAACAGGTCTTAAAATTGGAGGCAGCAGTACAATGCAATACGTAAAGTTGCTAAAGGTTTCAGTAAGAAATATCAAAAATATATAGTACAAAAAGAGAACAAAATATTGAAGTTTATGGGCGATTCAGAAATCTGACTGCAGAGGGGAAGATGTTCTTCCTAAAACGTTGAGTATGGACCTTCAAACTCCAGCATCTCCTCCCTTATGGTAGTAATGAGAAGAAAGCATGTCCTGGATGGTGTGCTTTTTCAAGACCCACAAGCCTGCTCTGCTTTTCAGTCGATCATAATATTGTCCATCCATAAACACCTTGGCAATGAGGGGAGAACTGAAAGCAGATGTATAGACCTGGAGTTGCATATCATCCAGACTGAGTAAGGGTCAGTGATTATTAATACAAGCGATCCTGCAGATGCTGGAAATCCAGAGTAACACACACAATGTTGAATGAACTCAGCAGGTTAGGAAAGGAACAAACAGTTGATGTTTGGCACCAAGGCCATCAGCTTCTCGATAGAGCATAAATGAAGCAGATGGGTATTAAAGCAATCCAATATTTAATGGGTGCATTATTGAGAAATGCTGGAATTCAGTCTGATTTGCTTTTTTGGATGAATGATCGTAGTCTCTGAGTGCTGGTCCAGCGACGTCCAAGTCACCATAACCTCTGCACAACCTCTTCATGTCTTCAAAGTGGATCCTAGTCCAGAGCGTTCTGTGTCATTTTCCTGATTTATCAGTGCATCCAAATCCTTCGGCACTGACCTAAGCCAGTATATTTTGTGCTACATTCATTATTTATCAAGAAATCACATGGAATGCGAAGTAGATAAATGCTGAATCTTTAACAGATGAGCATGTTGGCTGTGTGGAAGGAATTGGAGCATTAAACACAGTCTAAAAGGTTTGGCCTGAATAACTAGCCTCTACACTATCAATTTTATAAAGTTTTAGTCTGCCAGTGTTCCGATTTCCAGTAGTAATTTTGTCTCTTCTTTTTTTTTCTTCCCTCAGTACTATGAAATGTCCTATGGATTGAACATTGAAATGCATAAACAGGTAAGCCTTTTCCTCAGTGTTTTGAAGATTGAACAGCTCCATTAATCAGTGTTACTGCTTCTTACTTTTGTAGAAATGACAGTAATTTTCTCTATCTCCACACTGCAGTCACGGACTGTAATGTCCCTCTGCACTCCGCCATCATCCACCTCCAGAGTTAGTGGCAGGAATCCCACAGGAAAAGCTTCAGATACAGCACAAAATCTAGTATGAGGAACAAGGCCAGGGCAGACGAGGAAGGGGCCGGGATGTGGGCATTCATAATCTCTGAGATCACCTGGCACTCAACCATTCACAAAACCAAACTATTCAGCTGAGGCATTTTCTGAATGGAAGCCACTTTATTATGACCGGACGCAGGTTCTAAGAGATCTGTTATCGATCTCGTAGTTGGCTGGTAATTCTTTTTCAGAAAGCTTTGCACAAAAGGAATTCAGCCCATCATGTGTGCTTTATTTCTTGGGGAAAGCTGATTGCAGAGTGCCGTATTTTTTTTGCCCCATGCTTGCTTCCCTTAATTTCTTCTTGTATATCATAATCATTATCAATTAAACCAGCTTAATTTGTATTTTAATTGAAAACGCATTTAAAATATACTCAAGAAGATCCATGAGTGACACTTTGGAATGGAAATAAAATGGGTTAAGTGAATGTTTGACATGGTGGTGCAGTTAGTACAGATCTGTCTCTACTGCCCATATTACTGTTGGCATTTAAGGCAGCAAAGACGGTCCTCCATTTCTTGCAGAGCTCAGGGCTTTCTCGTATCAGTAGCTCGGTCTTTACTACTGTCAGTCATGCAAATTCCGCGTGGAGACTCAGGAATATCATCGCACTCAGATATAGAATGATTCTTCATTGCTGTTTCTGCAACAGATTTTGTTTTACCGGTCAGGGTTGTTGGCCTTGAGCTAAACTCCCAAAACTGGAGGGCTGGTGGACCACTCTTGGCCTGGCTTTAATCCTTTGACCTCTTTGCCACGAGTGACCCAACCAAGAGCTAAAGCACAAATCCCTGATTCCAGCCGACATTGCTCTCTGAATCATTGAGGCACGCAAGCCTCCCAAATCACAACAAGGTCGCGGTCCTCTCGGAGGTTGGTGTGGCTACCAACTGATGTCATAGTTTGATCGGGCATCTTGCTGAATTATCCTGAAAAAGCTAATGGTTTATTCCTGTGCCTCAGGAAAATGGTCGTGGTGTCCTTTGTAATGTCCTTTTGACCTAATGAACAATAGTACATGATGGCCTTTCAATGCCTTCTGAAACGATCCAGGGGATCGAATGGAATAAAAAGTTAAACCATCTCCAGGAATAGTCCAGACTCATTGTATTTGCCCACAGACAAGGGATGAATGTTTTTCCATGTTTATTGGTTCAAATTGTGTCTCCTGATGTTATCAGTGATGTTATTGTTTTCAATTTTGTATGAAGAGAATGGAGATGTTAATTTGGTTCACGTGGCCATTGGCTCCATACAAACTATTTGCCAGGCCTCTCTGTTGAACTCTGGCAGCTTGTGCCCACTATTTCGTCTTTGTGCTTATCTAGCTCTGTTTAAATCAGTGGTTCCCAACCTGGCGTCCTTGCTTAATGGTATTGGTCCGTGGCATACAAAAAGTGGGGAACTCCTGGTTTAAGTCTGTGTTGTATTGTTGCAAAGAGTTTTCCTTCCTACTGGGTTAATAAACGAGTTTCCAGAACTCCAATTGGGTTTATCTGGCGCTGTCTTGTACTTGAGATTCTGAATTTGTCCTGCGTCTCTGGTGCCAGGTGTACTTACAATGGTAGATTTTCCTAGTTCACCTTCCCTCTTACAGAGCTCTTGCAATTTGTTTTTTTTTAGTCAGTTTGGTGTATTTTAACCTATTTATTACAGAAGATGCACAATATGAACTTAGGCTTTTCAAGATGATGTGACTTCATAAATCTCCTGTTATTTAGGCCCTCGGGTTAGTTTGGAGGAAGGGTGTGGTCTGGGGAGACAAAGAGTATAGGTCGTATCTTGTGCGTGACAGATAGGTCAAGCTCCATCAATAAACTTACCAGTGAGTGAATCAAAATGCGGAAAGCAATTTGCAGTAATTTTTTTTCTGTTCCACTGTTTGGGAACAATGCATCAAAAGCCCAGAGGAAAGCTGATCTACAAGATCAGCACTGGGCTGGTCCTTGTGCCTTCAGGCATTTGTCCTGGTTAAATACTGTCTGCTTTCCTGTGGTCGGTCTAACTGGCAATTATCTGTCACCACATCCAAATTAAAAATTTGAGTAAATACAGAATTTTGTTATTTGCAGTGAATAATCTCTGAGCACAAGATGCCTTGGTGATTTATTAACTTTTCACCGGATTCTGATATTTAAATTTCTGGATTCGGTAACTCTTAGACTAATTTCTCAGACGTCCTTTATTTAAAATTCAAGAAAGGGGCACGACTTGGGGCACAGATCAATGGCAATGATGTCAAAGAATAGGTTGCACTGTGGTTAACTCATCGTTAGAGAATGCCTTAACCATTGAATGTGGCAGGCCTGGAACTGGGGGAGCAGGGAGGTTGCTGTGTAGTCAGTTGGGTGATGTCAGCGTCAGTCTGGACTGCTAAAAACCACAAAGGAAAACTGCTTGTGTGATGTGTTTGTGCCATGATTAGCTTGTGGTCTGTGGGTAGGGCGCAATTAAAGTTGCTCCTGCTTTATTTATAATTTTTGGTCCATGTAGACTGCTGACTGCATAGAGCTTTCTTGCAGTGAAACCACAGGTGCAAGTAGGCAGTGTGATAGAGTCAGCAAATGAACCACTTTAACCAGAAGGAACTTCAATGAAGTAGGTATGGTTGCCAACTAGGGACAAAGTTAGTTGAATGTGGAAGTGCAGCATGCTAAAAGAGGTCCTTATTCTAAGAAAAGGCATGCTGGCATTGGAGAATGTCCAGAGGAGGTTCACTAGAACGATCCCAGGAATGAAAGAGTTAATGTATGAGGAATGTTTGATGCCTCAGGGCCTGTACTCACTGGAGTTTACAAGAATGAGGGGGCATCTCATTGAAACCTATCGAATATTGAAAGGCCTAGAGTGAACATGAACAGGATCTTTCCTATAGTGGGGGAAGTTTAGGATCAGAGAGCACAGCCTCAGAACAGAGATGAGGAGGGATTTCTTTAACTAGAGGGTGGTGAATCTGGAATTCATTGCAACAGGTTCCTGTTGAAGCTTAGCCAAAGCAAAGATTGATAGGTTCTTGATCAGTAAGGGCATCAAAGGTGAAGTGGAGAAGGCAGAAGAATAGAGAGGGATAATAAATCAGACATGATGGAATGGTGAAGATTCAATGGGCCAAATGACCTATATCTACTCCTCTGGTTCAAGATCATATGGGTAGGATGTGAAAAAAAAAGACTAGGTTTCTGTCTCTGGAGAAGGGAAAGATAATCAAATAGGACTTTAAGATGATTAATAATTATAATGGGAAAAATAGAGAGAAATAAGTTTGACTGGTGGGGGACTTTAAAAAAAAATCAGCATTAAGGTTTCAAGAGCAAACTACAGTTGGTGCTGACAAATAATGTCAGATCAGGCAGCTCCTGAGGAGTGAGGAAACAGGCAAACATCTTAACCTTTCATTACAAGAGGCCATAATATCTACGTACTAAAGCTGGGTCCTTCAGTGAAGATGTCAGAAAGTGCATCATTGCTCGTAGTGGAAATCTGGAATGCCTGTGCACCGTAAATCTGCCAACAGCAGCTAAAACGGTTAGCGTGACGCTATTATAGCTTAGAGCAGGGGTGTCAAACTCATTTTAGGTCACGGGCCAGATTGAGCAAAATGCAGCTTCATGCGGGCCGGATCAGTCGGACGCGTGCGAACGCAGCTTTCGTTGCCTCCATTTTTTCAGCCTGCTCTCATGTGTCTCAGTCTCTGCTATAACTACAAAGTGTTTCACTTTACAAATTCCGTTTCTTATGAAGAAGACTGCCGAATAAACACTAAAAGCCCTGAAAACCTGGTACCTGAATAAACTCAGCATTAGCCATATCATACGCCATAGGCGCTTCGATTACTGGGGCCAGCTTTAATAGTAATTAGATATTATCTCGCGGGCCAAAGATAATTCCACCGCGGGCCGGATTTGGCCCGCGGGCCTTGAATTTGACATATATGGCTTACAGCTTCAGAGTTCGGAATTCAATTCCGGCGTCGTCTTTAACGAGTCTGTACATCCTCCCTGTCAAATGCATGGATCTCTCCCAGCTGCTCCAGTTTCTTCCCACAGGCCAAAGACCTCCCAAGTAGGTTAATTGGTCATTGTAAATTGTCCTATGATTAGATTATGGTAAATGCAAGCAGGCTTTTTTCCCCACTGAGGTTGAGGAAGTCTAGAACTAGAGGTCATAAGTTATTATTTATTGATGCAAGGCAAAACTGGCCCTTCCAGCCCAACAAACCACACTGCCCAGCAGTCCACTGATATAACCGAATCTAATCACAAGACAATTTACTATGACCAATTTGCCTTTTTAGCCAGTTGGTCCTTTGACTGTGGGAGGAAACCGAAGCACCCGGAGGAAACCCACGCAGCCACGAGGAGAGCACTTTTTTTTAAAAAAAACTCTGCACAGACAGCTCTGGAATTGAACTCCAAACTGTGAATTGTCGTGATAACTTTTATGCTATTGTGGTGGTTATGAGTGAAAGGTGAAATGTTTAAGAGGAACGTGAGTAGGAACTTCTTCACGAAGAGGGTAGTGAGAGTGTGGAATGAACTACCAGCGGAAGTGGTGGATGTGGGTTTGATTTCAACCTTTAAGAAAACTTTGAGTAGGAATATGGATGTGAGGGGTATGGAGGGCCTTTGCCAATGGGGCTAGGTGGGTCAAAGTGCCTGTTTTGTGCTGTCATATTCAAAATCATTCTGGAGAGCTTTAAAACAAAATGTATTTGTTGTAAAGACCATTTTCCCCCCAAAGTACTTATTGCATGTGATTCACTGCTGATGGCTTATAAAACTTTGCATACAAACTAGCCATTAAAAATACTCTGAAGTAGTGGAACACTGGTTTTAATCGAACTTCTGGCTATCGAGGTTGAAATTCTCGAAGGGATCATTATAGCTCAGGGCAGGACATAAATTTAAACTGGAAATGACATTTCTCTAACATGCGCTGCATCGTCCTGTTATTTTTGCAAATGCACAGGAGCTGATTATGAGCTTGACACAACCGCTGTGGGCCGGGATTTGCTTTGCAGACTTGGTACAGTGAAATCATGAAAGGGGAATTGAGTTTTCACTAAACCCTGGTGCCCAGGGCAATCCTTTGTCTCTTTGCTTATGCCAGGTGGGGAACTGATTTCCATGAATGTATCTATTATGTCAGAACGCAAGCCGGAGTAAAGCGAATGTGGACCCTGGTGGCAGGTGGTGTGAATGAAAAAAAGAACATGATTGCAATAAATGGCAAGCCATTTAATATATTCGGGGGAGAAAGGAATGGAAGCTTATGCTGATGAAGGTAAAATGGAGCAACCTGAGGAGATGTGTGTGGAGATTAAATTCCAGGATTGAATAGCTAATTTAAATCAATTCTTAAATTCTGTCAGTATGAAAGAGTCATAGAAAACTTCAGCACAGAAACGGGCACATTTGCCATTTTAGTCCATGCTAAGGTTTATTCTGCCTAATCCCATCGACCTGCTCCTGCACCATAGCCCTCGATACCCTCCCATCCACTTACTTATCCAAATGTCTCTGAAGCATTGAAATCAAACCCACATTCACCACTTCAGGTCGTTCCACACTTACAGCACCCTCTTAGTGAAGACTGTTCCCCTTAAATCTTTCACCTTTCAAAGTTCAAAGTAAATTTATTATCAACGTACATATGTGTCCCCATTTATAACCCTGAGATTCGTTTTTTGCGGGCATACTTATAAATCCAATAACCATAATCGCACCAACTGGGCAGACAACTAATGTGCAAATGACGACAAACTGCAAGTACAAAATTAAAAAAAAATGATAATAATAAATAAACAATAAATATCGAGGACATGAGGTGAAGAGTTCTTGAATTTGAGTCCTTAACTCAACTTAAAGTCTGCATGGTGTCCTTAACCCATGACCCTTAGTTCTAAACTTGCCCAATCTCTGTGGAAAAAGCCTGCTTGCATTTACCCCATCTACACCCCTCATAATTTTGTTTACCTCTATCAAACCTCCGTCTAATTCTCCTGTGCTCCAGCGATACAGTCCTAACTTAATCAACCTCTTCCTGTAAAGTGGGCCTTGAAGTCTGGGTAACATCCTTGAAAAATTTTCTCTGCAGTTTTTCAATCTTAGTGATAACTTTCCTGTAGGTAGGTGACCAAAACTTCACACAATACTGTGTATTAGTCCTCACCAATGCCTTATAAACTTCAGCATAACATTGCAACTGCTCTACCCAGTACTTTGATTTATGAAGGCCAAAGGTGGTGATCTCTTTAAACTCACCGGCAGAAGGCAAAGGCAAACCACTTCTGTAACCTTCCAAGTACATGATTTCCCAATATTTCAGTCTCAAATAAGGATCAAAACAACAACGTTAACGACAAGTGTCGGGACAGAGCGGTGTGGAGAGAAATCGTCCGCCAACTGGAAATTCCAGATGAGACCTAACGACGAATGGGCCAAGAGTTCTCTATCGCTCCATCTACCTGTAACTCCACATTACCTGAATTTCAATGAGTTAAATTCTGACCACAATATATTTTCTACGTACCATATTAGGGACTTTCTAATGCCATGTTTATGAAGCCAAGGTTTGGTTGCTATTAAATGGAACATCACAACTGCTACTCCTACATTATAGGCTGCGGAGAAGGTACGTTTCACAACATATTTTTCACCGTGTTGTAATTTAAAACAAAATGTGCGCTTGGTGCTGTTCCAAGAGTTCAAGCTCTGAGCGCCAAAGAAGGTGTTCTGTATCAAAACCTAAGCAAGATAATTTTTTTCCCCCCCAAAATAAAGCAGTTGGCATTTGCAATAACCACACAGCTGTTGTTTAAAGATTAAGTGCAGAGTGAGTTTGATTTGGCAAGATGGAAACAGAAACCAAGTCTGTAGAGCAGGATTTGGAAGATGCGAAGTTCACTGCCTGATTCTTAGTTCCGGACAGTAGTGATTTTCAGCTCTGCAATGTAGAAACTCCTTCCCCCCCCCCCCCCCCCCCCCCCCCCCCCTCTGTTGTTTCAGTTAAATTGAGAGAAGCGGTGCAAGGCACCACTGGGGTAAGAGGAGCAGGGGAGACCAAGGGAAAATGAATGACTAGAGATTAGGTGTTGCTTTTCTGGACGCTTAATTGATGCGTGTTTATATCTTGCTGTCAAATTGTTTTAAAGCACTTGACGCCACGAGTTTGAAGCAAGGTGGCTGCTGCTTTAAGGGGAAAATAAATGAGACTCAGACTCCAGGGATGGTTAAAAGGCTTGATTTCAACTCTTTAGAGATTTGAACAACCATCAGAATTAGCAAAGGCTACAAAAAGCAAGAAGAGCTCTAGTTAACGTTGTTAACTCTAATTGATAAGAGTTCCATATTGATTGCAAATGGCTGGTCCCACTGTTAATCAAAGGACATGATCACCAGATATCTTGTGTAATCGACGGGCTTTGGTTGCGCCCTTAATTGCAACCGGGCACGGAATGGTCTGCCTCTTATCCTTTCTAGTCAGAACATTTGCCTCTGCTGGAGAAAAACAATGGCAGAGAGGAGAAAAAGAAGAGTCTCCAGTTCTGATCTTGCGTATCACCATTCAATGCTGGCAGACCTGCCTCCTGCCTGGGGCCTGATCCTGCAATTTCCTCCCTAAGGCTCTGTATTTTTTGTGGATGTTCCTTTAAAACAAAATTAATCCACAGCACCCTGTGTAACGCTATGATGAAATGGGCAAATCCATTCCACCGATGATCCTTGAAAGGCACCAAGTATTATTTTGTGGTGATGGTAATGGTGCTGATATGTCATGGGTTGATTTTAAACTTCTTCCTGTGAACCCTGATTTCTATATGGTGTTAATTTAATATTGGCAGTAACCCAAGCACTAACATAATCTCAACTTTAATTTAGGCAGTATCAAAGTTTTATTTGTATTCAGTGCCAGCTTGGGTGTGTTTCATGAAGTTTGAATATTGTTCCATTGTTTTCTGTAGAAATATAAATATCCCAGCTGTGGATACCAACGGTTTTAGTGTTGTGACCGATGATTAATTGGCCAATGGAAAAATGAGCCTTTGCAAACTTCAGCTTGTTAAACTCTACTTTGTAAATGCACTTCGCAAGAAATACTGGTGGCTTGGTAACCAAAAGTTTGAGCTGGATTTACAATTTTAAAGAAGCAGATTGGCACACACAGATTCGTCACACATACATTGAACATAGAGTGGATGGAGCAGGCTCGATGGGCCAAATGGCTTGCTTCTGCTATATCTTATGCTCTTGTGGAATGCACCATTTGCATCAGATCAAATCAGCGAGGAAGATGCTAAGGGCAGCCCGCAACTCACTAACGTCTTTGAAATGTAGGAGAAGTCCAGAGCACCTGGAGGTGACCCATGTGGTCACAGGAAGAATGTACAAACTTTTTTTAGGCAGCAGTGGGACTTGAGCTTCGATTCTACAGCTCTGGCACTGTAAAGCTTAACGCTAGCTGCTATGCTACCAGCTAATAACGGCACTCGGCATATTGTTGTAAACTTCTTCATTGTTAATAGAAATGTTCAAGCAACTTTGGTCATGATTTGAGGACTATACTTATATTAGCCTTAAACAGAATAATATATTAATCAGCAAAAGATACATAAAGGCTATTAATCCAGTTAATTTAGCTATTAATCAGTGCAAGGCAAACAACCCACATAGGGAGAAGTCAGTGGCAGGAAAGAGTAGTCTAGTGCCTTTGACACTGTGCTCCCTAACTAATGAAGCTCTTCAAACATATTGGTATTTTATTCCAATATTTTATATTGCTTTATTCTTAGACTAGAAATTTCTGAGTGGTGGAGCAAAATGGGTGTTTCAGAGTAATTAAATGATCAATATTTATCAATATTTGACTTGGCCACATGACTGATGGTGACACCACCACTAGCTGTGCTGTTGGGTGTATGTTTAAAGCTGGATTTGTTACCTTGGATGAAATCCATCCTACCAGCATTATTCCTGCTCATTCCCTACGCCTTTGTCTTTTGCTTTTCTCATGAATTAAATACTAATACTTTGCAAGTTTTACAAGGTCTTATGAGACTGAGTTATGAAACTGCTGGAGAAATGTGGCTTTCAAAAGAGTCAATTGATCCAGGAAAGTGGATGCAGTCAAAAAATATGGTTCAATTTTCGAAACTTTGTTTATTGGATTCCTCTTCTGAATTTGGATCTTTCTTGACCAGAAATTCAGGTCATAAACAGACAAAGTTGAAAAATTCATCCTTGGTTATTTTAAGCATTAACTTGTAAGTTGTAAACATTGTTTTTTTTTCTATACCATTCTAAAATTTTCATAATATTTAGCAGCTTTTTAAATCCCCATAGTGAAAAGCAGGTATTACTGAAACACTCTAGTCATATTTTTTGTAACTGCCAGAAGTTGAAACAGTCAGCTAAAATATTATTGGTTATCCCTTTAAAAATACACACGTACACGCACACACAGCCACCAATGCTCTTACATTTACTCGAAGTAGTGAAATTGTTGTATTTTCACTCCCAGCCATTTTTGGCATCTCCAAGCCTGGATGTTTGAAACCATAGTGAGCAAAGCAGTTCAAAAATTGTCTTGCTCCTAATTTCTTGAACTCTATCAGTGACAAAAATCACTGCGTTTTGAGCAAGAACACATGCAACTGACAATATTTAAAAACTGTTCACTGTAAGCACAGAGCAGTGTCACATGCACTTTTGTAGGTCATACAATTGCATGCAATTGACACTAGTTGGAGCCTGTTTGACAACAAGCTTCTGCCCCAGTTAAGTGGCACAGTGTCCCAAATAAACAAAGGGAATCCCGGCTATTTTCTCTGTTGTCACATGATCAAAGTCGCTGCAGAGAAGTAGCTGGTAGAAATGTAGTCTTTTTATTTGACAAATAAATGAGAGACAGGGACCATCATATTGAGCCCTAACATTCTCAATTAGTTTTTGTTCTTTAAAAGTTGACCCAATAAGTTGTTGCCCTCGTTAACCGATGGCTCAATTAACTTGAGCCTCTGTATTATCAAACAGTTATTTGAGGGATCTTGAGAGCTTGATTTAACCCTGTAAAACGCCTTGTTTAACTCCGTTGAACCCTTTTTAAAGGGCAAACAAGATGGGGGGGGGGGGGGGGGGGTGTGGGAGAACAGACCAGGCCAGTCAACATAATCTCTCCCTGTTCTCATTTTAACTCTTGTGTGCCAAATTCATTTCAATTCTCTAATCTTCTAAAAATATATCTACTTTCTCGTTCAATATCCCCAATGACTGGGGGTGGGTGGTAGGAAATTCCATAGATTTGTCGCTCTTTGTGAGAACAGTTTCTTCTGGCAATACATTGTCCGAGAGTTCGCTGTAAAGTCAAAGTCAACAAATTTCACGACATGCAGGTGATATTAAGCCTGAATCTGATTCATGATTAAGTCTATAAATGCTTGCATTCAAGGAAGCTTCCTATGATAGCTTTTCCCATGGCTGAAGTACCTGCTCCTGTGTGTCAAAGGAGAAGGAAATTAAGTCAAATATTGTGGTGGTGGGGGCGGGGGGTGGAATTCATGCCCTTTCAAATGCAATGGTCGTCCGTAAGATTCAAGGTGGGTTATTGTCACTCTCTGTGCACAGTGTAAAGGAGAAGGAAATGATTGTCACTCCAGATCCGATGCAACATAAGACACCCGAAAAAGATCATGAGCACGATTTAAAAAAAACACAGAAAAAAACAGCAAAAATATAAAAGCAATCCTATAAAGCACGATGTACAAATGACTGTTGAGAACTGTAAAAGTGGCACTCTGTGCAGGATTATCTGTACGTAAGGTGACTGACACAAAATGATAAAGTGACAATATGTGGTATTTGTCAGCTGATGCAGGCTTGGAGGGCCCCCAAGCTCAGGCAGTGGAAAGAAAGGATGACCTTGACTTCCCACTGTGGGAGCTGTGCAGGCATGTACATAACCTTGACTTACAGTCTTATGAGGTCACAGACACGAAGAAGGGTCACCTTGTGGAAGTGTAATCTTTGTATCACTTAAATGATGTTGATAAAGACTGATTCTGAAAGCCCTTTGGGCTCATTTGGGTTGAGGATAGGCTGATAGTTATTGTAGCTAAAATTAGCTAAGAGTCGGCTGCAGAGTGACTGTAATTTCTGGTTTAGTGTGATTAGGCTTTTGGTTTTCAATAATGCTAGCTGCTTCAGTAACTCAACGACAGTCATTTTCAGCTGAATCTCAACAAGGAAATGAATTTCAGTGTTGCATATGGTGACATGTATTTACTTCAGTAATAAAGTTACTCTGAACTTTGATTGTGGTGGAAAGTTTTGTTGCTAAAAGCTTAGGGCATTCTACTATAGTTGGCATAACATACGGAAAACAATTATGGGACAAGAAGCCTTGACCAAAAAGGAGCATACAAATGACTTGCAGTCAGATCCCCAGAAATGTGCGACAAATTGCTTTACCCCTCGTTACAAAGCTATTTTTCGGCATTGCATCGACAAATTTCTCGGCCATTTTCTGTTAATACAAGTTCTGTCTCTCTGGCACGTTGGCACCAGAGCTGACGGAGTATGGTTGATGTGGTTCAGAGTTGGCACACTTCACAGGGAGGCGCCTGTACTTTCATGCCATTTTGAAGTTTGGTTTTCCCATGCACGACACAGGATAAGAAACCAACAGGACAACTGGTGTGGGTGTGAACTTTTAAAAAGCTTTAACCTATTTCCTTCTGACACACATTGTGAAAAAAGGGACAGAATGTAATGTTTGGCATTTGATGGCTCTTTGCGAGCTGCCTTCTAGCGCCCTGGGAATAATTTACTGGCTTAAGAAAAGAGTTCCATTGATGTAACCTCATGATGCCCCAAAGCATCTCAAAACTAATGAAGTATTATTGAGCCAGCCAGGAAAAGTGAACAAACATGTCTGATACTGGATTGTGCTGTGCTCCCTGGGTATATTGGGGGGAAAAAACAGAAAATGTGGGATGCACTGCATCAGGCTGCATCCATAGAGAGAAACAGAGTTGAAGATATATCTCTAATGAGATGTATCTCTTTTATCGTTTTCACCAGTTATGGTGCCAAACAGATGCATCAAACAAAATTTGTCTTTGTTTACTTGTGGTGAATTTTTTCCCTCCACAGTTCTAGACAAAGATCATAAACACAAGAGATTCTGCCGACGCTGGAAATCCAGAGCAGCACAAACAAAATGTTAGAAGAACTCAGCAGGTCAGGAATAATCTATAGAGGGGAGTCAACATTTTGGGCCAAGATCCTTCGTAAGAATAGATCAGGTTCTGATGAAGGGTCTTGGCCTAAAGCATCAACTGTCTATTTCTCTTCATAGATGGTACTTGACCTGAGGAGTTCCTCCAGCCTTTTGTTTATTGCTCTAGTCGTTGAGTTAAAATGTTCACTCTGTTATTCTTTCCACAGATGCTAACTGACCTGTTGAATAATTATTTTGTTTTTGTCCAAATTTCTGGCACCTGAATTTTTTTTTTGTTTTAATTCATTTGCAGTGTAAGTTACATCCTAATTGATGGACTTCTGGTTAGAATGGCTGGTCAGGTGCTCATGGTGCTGGCTGAAGGTGGTGATAAAGGTTACTGAATGACTGAAGTCTTGGCAGGGCAAATGTTCAAATAGAAGATGAAGAAAGCTGATGAGAGGAAGAGGCAAGAAACTAAATATTCTTAAGTGTGAGATGCAAGGCTAGAATGGCTGATTATCTGAAATTATTGAATTAATTGAATCTGACTGCAGTGTTCCTAGGCAGAAGATATTGAGGTGCAGCTTTCCAACTTTAAACAGTAAACAATACAAGTTCCTGAAAGCCGAAACCTGGGGGTGGAGAATTAAAGTACCGTAGATTCCGGATTTTAAGCCGCTACTTTTTTCCCACATTTTGAACAGCTTTGAACTTTGCGGCCAATAATCCGGAGCGGCTAATGCAAGGTTTTTTTCATGCCGCCTCGTAAACATTTTGCCTCGTAACAGTAGACCAATAAAATTGATGAGTAGTTCACAGAGGTCCAATGAAATTGTACGATAAATCAAGCGCACTTTCACAATTAAATTATTGTAAATCAGTCATTTGTACTCACCCTCATCAACATGGAAAACACTCGAAGCATTGTGCTACCTACCCTCTTAGTTTAAACTATATTTGTTTTCTGTACTACATCGCGGGATGCTATGACGACACACCCGGTTTCGCGGCGTCTTGTGGGAAAATGCCGTTTGCGATGAAACGGAAAGGAGGGGGTCGAGCGGCGGAGCGGCTTTGGATCCGAGCGAAATCTGCTTTTAAATGCCGTTTGCGATGAAACGGAAAGGAGGGGGGGAGCGGATTCCGCGAGCGGCTTTGGATCCGAGCGAACTCTGCTTTTAAGTTAAAGGTATCAATAACTTTTCCTGGTAGGCTGCAGTATATATATTTTTTACCAGTCGTTAGGAGATATTGGAATGTTGTTCAGTAAAGAAGTATACGCAACGTATATTTAAAAGTAGCCGCGTACGGGCACGGTTCGAAAAAAAGCATTTGCAATATGTATTTGTTTTTGTTACCATATGGATTTAATTAAAAGTTAAAAAAATCCTCACGTGTAATATCTTTCTGTGTAAATATCACAACGTGGGACACCTGCGGCCGAAAATCCGGTGCGGCCTAAAATCCGGTGCGGCCTTTACATTTAAAAAAATGATTTTATTTCTAAAATTAGTGCCAGCGGCTAAAAATCAGGTGCGCTCTGTAGTCCGGAATCTACGGTAACTTTGTGATGATCTGTTTTAGAGGGAAACAAGCAAAGAGTGTTAGCACGTACATTTTGTTCTGAGGTGTGAAACCTCCCCCGCAGAGACTAAAATAGGTCAACAAATCTGTAAGATAAACTGCGTAATATTATGATAAGATCCAAAGCATTCTGCTATCCCCCCCACTCCTCCACCTTGTCCTGTCTGTGTATGCTATTCCTTTCTCCCTTGTGTATAATCTCCAATTAAATGTATATTGTCTCAGTCTAAACATTCCAGGGGGCTACATAGTTCATCTCCTGAAACGGAGACTCTGCAGAGCCCTCAGCAGGTAGCGTAGCAGATCTCTTGAAGTGGAAAGAGGGCAAAAGAGTGTGAGAGCTGAACATGATGGACGTGGTTTCACATTCTGAGTGATTGAACCTGCCCGAGCTTGGTTCACTGGAGCTGAGGGTTATGGGTATCAGGCAGGATGATGGAAATGAGATCAAGCTGGTTGGAGGTGGGGGTGGGGTGGTGGTCGTTGCTTTGCTGCTGCTTGTGTGTGTGGGAGGGGGAAGCTGGGGGGGGGTCTTTGAGGTGCTAGCATTTAACTGTCATTCATTCTTTGGGGCACCCCTCTGTTTTCATGGATGTTTGTGAAGAAGAAGAATTTCAGGATGTATATTGTATACATTTCTCTGAGATTAAGTGTACCTACTGAAACCTATTGAAGATTAGAGCAATTATTAACAATTGCCACTACAGGTGTCCCCCGCTTTACAAATGTTCGCTTTATGCCGCTTCGCTTTTACAAAAGACCTACATTAGTAACCTGTTTTCACATTACAAAGAGGATTTTCGTTTTTACAAAAATTTTTCCCATATAAATGAATGTTTCTTCGCTTTACGCTATTTCGGCTTAAGAATGCTCTATCTTTGTAAAGGGGGGGGGGGCACCTGTATTCCTATTTCTTGTATTCCTATTTTTTTTAAAAAGGCTATTCCTTGCCTACTTAACCACCTTAAGTTTCTGATTGAAACAATCAATAGCTCAGGCATCATCAATAGAATTAAAAGATAATAGTTCTAAATAATAATAACTGAACTAAAATGTTAATGTTCTTTGCTGCCTGATGTGTTGAATTTCACCAGCAATTGTACTGGTCTTGGGATATTATTGTCATGTGCCACGATGCAGTGAAAAGCTTGTCTTGCCTTGTGTTCATATAGATCAAATTATTACACAGTGCATTGAGACTGGACAAAGTAAAGCAATAATGATATAGAATAAAATGTAATATCTACAGAAAATACAGTGCAGATAAGCTCCTAATAGGCCTTGCTTTTGCTTTATTAATTTAAAGATGTGTAATTAGTATTTTGCCTATTTCCTATCCTCAGTGTCCTCTGGTTTTAGGTAGTCCCACAGATCATCTCCAAAAAAAAAATAAGGACATGGGATGTATGGTCACTTGGAATGGTTGACATGCCCAAGATTTGAGGAGAGGAGAGGCTAATCATGTGAGGAAGAATGTGCTGATAAGATTGAGATGAAGGGCTGAGCGAAAGTGAAATGCCATCTTCTGTAGAGTATTGTGTGCTTACATAGTTAACCCTTTCATGAACCTTGGCAGGACTGTGAAGCTTGGCATGATGTTAAACTGAGGGAGGCGCCATGTCAGAACAAGATCAGTTCTTTGCCTGAAGCGCAGAATATAGTGTTACCAGCTGTGTTGGGGAACGGGAATGGGCATAGAATAATCTCATCTCTTTTCCATTCAAACTGAATCGGTGCCAAGGATTAGTACGCCAGGCTAGATTTATCTAATTTTCGACTGAGTGGCTCTATGCAGGATAACTAATATACACTTCCTAAGAACTTAAGTTCCGAAGAACTTCCTACGGGGGCACAATTGAGAGTATCCTGACTGGCTGCATCACTGCCTGGTATGGGAGCTGCACTTCCCTCAATCGCAGGACTCTGCAGAGAGTGGTGTGGACAGCCCAGCGCATCTGTAGATGTGAACTTCCTACAATCCAGAACATTTACAAAGACAGGTGTGTGTAAAAAAAAAAAGGCCCGAAGGATCATTGGGGACCCGAGCCATCCAAACCACAAGCTGCTCCAGCTGCTACTCTCCGGCAAACAGTACCGCGGCATAAAAGCCAGGACCAACAGGCCCCGGGACAGCTTCTTCCACCAGGACTGATTAATTCACGCTGATACAATTTGAATTTCAATGTTATATTGACTGTCCTGTTGTACATACTGTTTATTACAAATTACTATAAATTGCACATTGCACATTTAGACGGAGACATAACGTAAAGATTTTAATTCTTCCTGTATATGAAGAATGTAAGTAATAAAGTGAATTCAATTCACTTGTTGACGTGTATTTGCCATTGTCTTGGGATCCTGCAGCCTTTAGTCTAGTGTCTTCTGTCTACTCCTGACGTAGAACAGGAGTTGGCCTTTTGGCCACAATACCGGACACCCTGTTGCAGTATTGCAAGTATTGCAGCCCAAAATGATGGGTCAAGTTAATGAGCAGCTATTGGAGTACCTGTTGGTTGCAAATCTACAGCACAAAGTTTGCCACAATGGAAGTCAAGTTGGCAATCCGAAACAGAGCAACTGTACCGTCATTAATGTGCTACTGTTCTGGCAATCTTTTTTAAAAAGTCACAAGGCTGGCTGATGTGGGAAGTGGGAATGCCAGGACTTAACATTGCGGGACTGCGACTCTAAGCTTGGAGCTTATTATATGTTGTTATAGCAGGAAGGATAGAACTTTGTTTTTGCAGTTGGCTGTTCCTCTCTTGACCTGAAAGTTCCAGATGTTGACACAGAATAAATGGAAAGCGCTTTTATACATTTGCTTTGCTTTGATGTGGACAGGATTGTCTTGAAATCCTCCCTTATTTATGAGAGGAAAAAATCTAATTTGCAAATAGTGGGTTACAGTGGAATGCACATTAATAAACTGATTGAACCGGAGAGTTGGATCTTCTTTTCCAAATTATGTCAAGCAAATGGAGGCAAACTGAGCCAAGAGCATTACAGACGGGTTTCTGAATCTGTCTTGCTTTCACTAAATTAGCACAGTTCTGTTTCTGATGCATGATATTTCTTGTACGTGACTGTGTTAATGTAATAAAATGAGTGACTAACGTCCAAGCCAACTGTGGTGCTTTAATCAAATCCCATGGTGAGAAGATAAACTCCACACACAAGAGATTGAGAGAGATCTACAAATTTCTACAGTTGTACCATGGCGAGGATTCTAACTGGCTGCATCACCATCTGGTATGGGTGGTGGGGGTGGGGGGTTGGTGGGGGTGGTGTGGCTACTGCACAGGATTGAAGTAAGCTTCAGAGTTGTAACCTTAGTCAGCTCCATCCTGGGTGCTATCCGCTGTAGTACCCAGGACATCTTCAAGGAGCGGTGCCTCAGAAAGGCAGCGTCCATCATTAAGGATGCCCATCTCCCAGGCCATGCCCTTTTTTTCCCCATGGCTACCATCAGGAAGGAGGTACAGAAGCCTGAACGTGCACACTCAATGATTCAGGGAAAACTTCTTCCCCTCTGCCATCCCATTTCTCAATGGACACTTTGAACCCATGAACACACCCACACTATTTTTTTTTTTAACTTCTGTTTTTGGAATATAGAGCATAGAACGTAGAACTGCACAACACAGGAACAGGCCATTCGGCCCGCAAAGCTGTGCCAAACCAGCTAAAAAAGCAAATCAAAATCACCCAAACAGCAATCCCTCCTCCCTACACATGTCCATATCCATGTGCTTATTCAAACTTCTCTTAAACGCCACTAGATAGATAGATAGATACTTTATTCATCTCCATGGGGAAATTCAACTTTTTTTCCAATGTCCCATACACTTGTTGTAGCAAAACTAATTACATACAATGCTTAACTCAGTAAAAAAAAAATATGATATGCATCTAAATCACTATCTCAAAAAGCATTAATAATAGCTTTTAAAAAGTTCTTAAGTCCTGGCGGTAGAATTGTAAAGCCTAATGGCATTGGGGAGTATTGACCTCTTCATCCTGTCTGAGGAGCATTGCATCGATAGTAACCTGTCGCTGAAACTGCTTCTCTGCCTCTGGATGGTGCTATGTAGAGGATGTTCAGAGTTTTCCATAATTGACCGTAGCCTACTCAGCGCCCTTCGTTCAGCTACCGATGTTAAACTCTCCAGTACTTTGCCCACGACAGAGCCCGCCTTCCTTACCAGCTTATTAAGACGTGAGGCGTCCCTCTTCTTAATGCTTCCTCCCCAACACGCCACCACAAAGAAGAGGGCGCTCTCCACAACTGACCTATAGAACATCTTCAGCATCTCACTACAGACAAACACTAACGTATTTCCCTCTACCACCATACCAAGCATCCAAGACTCTGAGGAAAAAAATTTGCTGCTCACATCCCTCTTGAAACTACCCCCTCTCACCTTCAATGCATGTCCTTTGGTTTTGGAATTTTCAACCTTGGGAAACAGATACCCTCTGTCTGCTCTATCGATTCCTCTCATAATCTTGTAAACCTCTATCCGATCTACTACTTACTTAATGTAACTATTTAATGTTTATATGCTTACTATAATTCATGTTTTTTTCCTCTATTCTTGTTTATCGTATTGTACTGCTGTCACAAAGGCAACAAATTTCACGACATATGCCGATGATTTTAATTCTGATTCTGATCGTAAGGTCTCTTGTATCTGCATAGATATGTGAGCCACACCCAATGCTTTGCTCGGCTGTCAGAGGAGCTAATGAGTGTTCTGCTCAATTTGTAATCATTAGTACAATCTTATTATATTGCAACAGTTTTGACCCATATCGCACTTTAACATGGTGCTTCTCAGGAGTATTAGCAAATAAATTGCAAAGTTCAAAGGAAATTTATTATCAAAGTACACAGAGTTGCAAGAAAAAGTTTGTGAACCCTTTGCAATTACTTGGTTTTCTGCATTAATTACTCATAAAATGTAGTCTGATCTTCATCTAAGTCACAATAATGGACAAACACAATCTGCCTAAACTATTAACACACAAACAATGTACTACTACTCATCAATACTGAATATACACATTTACCCAAGCACAGTTCAGGTTCAAAAAAGGCATGTGAACTTCTGGGGTAATGCCTCCTACAAAGGCTATTTGGAGATGGGTGTCTCCAATCAATGAATGCTGAAGGAGGTGAAAAAGAACCCAAAGGTAACAGCAAAAGACCTGTAGAAATCTCTAGCACTTGCTAAAGTTTATGTTCATATGTCCACATTGTCACATGGAACAAGAATGGTGTTCATGGAAGGACACCACGGAGGAAACCATTGCTCCCCAGAAACAACATTGTCGCACGTCTCAAGTTTGCAAAAGATCCCACCTAGATGTTCCACAATGCTTCTAGGACAATTTTCTGTGGACAGATGAGATAAAAGTTGAACTTTTTGGCAGAAATGCACACTGCTCTGTTAGGAGGGAAAGGGGTACTGCACACCAACACCAAAACCTCATCCCAACTGTGAAGCACGGTGGAAGGTGGTTTGGGTCTGCTTTGCTTGCAATCGTTGAGGGAATAATTAATTCAAAATTGTATCAAGACATTCTACAGTAGAGTGTCAGGGTAGCAGTCCATCACCTGAAGTTGAATAGAAGTTGGATGATACAACAAGGCAATGTGAATGATTAAACAATTTGTTCAATAAAGACATGAAAAGTACATTGTGTTTGTCTATTATTATGACTTAGATGAAGATCAGACCAATTTTTTGAGTAATCAATACAGAAAACCAGGTAATTGCAAAGGATTCCCAAACTTTGTCTTGCAACTGTATATTTTGCCATATACAACCCTGAGATTAATTTTCTTGTGGGCAATCACTGTAAACACAACAGAATCAATGAAGGACCACATCTAACAGGGTGAACAGCAACAAATATGGGGGAAAAAGCAAAATACAAAAAGAAAGAAAAAAAAAATAATAATAAATAAATAAATAAGCAATAAATATCAAGAACATGAAATAGTTTTTGAAAGTGAGTCCAGTTCAGTAGGAGCAATTCAGTGATGGGGTAAGTGAAGTTGTCTCCTCTGGTTGAAAAACGATGGCTGAGGGGTAATTCCACCCTGAATCTGGTGGTGCAGGTCCTGTGTCTCCTGTACCCTTTGTACCTTCTTTCTCATGACAACAATGGGAAGAGAACATTACCTGGATGGTAGGTGTCCCTGATGATGGATGCTCCTTTCCTGTGACAGCACCCCTTGTAGATGTGCCCTATGGTGGGGAGGGACTGGACTGTATCCGTGGCTTTTTCTGGGCTTTTCCATAGCAGGGCAAGATGCAACCAGTCAATGTTCTCCAAAAGACATCTATAGAAGTCTGTCAGAGTTTTAGATACCATGCCAATTTTTCGCAGACTTCTAAGAAAGTAGAGGTGCTTAAAAGTACTTTATATGTAATGGCATATATGCTGAACCCAGAATTGATCCTTTAAAATGATGTCTTCGCAATGAGATTGTTGTGCATTTAATATTTTTTAAATATCTGAGTAATATTGTAAATATATGGTTTTGATTAAGTTTACATAATTCATTTTGGGTTATATGTAAAAGTAAGTAAATGGCATACACCATCACATAATATGTACATGCCTTGCTTAAAAGTATCAACAAAGTTAGAATATCACTTTGGACTCCCTTGATTTCCTTCTAATTAGTTTAATGAAAACATAACAGTAGTGACAAGATTTAAAAAAAAAAAATCTAACTTGAGGAAACTACCTGTTGAAGCACAGTGAGACATTGGAGTTTAAATAAAAAGCAGTGAGAGGTTTGAATTTAAAAAGAACGTAAAAGATAGAAATTTACAGCACATCAAAACTTATCCCTGACATCCCCTCTGTACCTACTTCCAAGCACTTTAAAACTGTACCCACTCACAATGGGAAACAGTTGAGTAAAAGAAAAACCAGTCCATCACATTAGAGTTTTTTTTTAAAAAGGCAGAAAATGGAAGAATTCATCATTTCGTAAATAGTGGGCACTGGTTTATAATAATCACATTTTAAAAAAAGAACAGAAATGCCTTTCTAGAATCTCTCCTGCCAAGCAGCATCTGCCCTGCCTAAGCATGCCCAGACAAGACAGAAAACTTTTCAGTTTACATTGTGGGCAACATTTTAATTGATTTGAATTGTGAACTGAAATAATAAATATAGGTGATTTAAAAAAAAATTGAGTGTGATAGGGAAATTTCATGGTGATTTTCATAATCATCAACCAAAAATCCGTAAGAAACACCCAAAGGTATTCAGGAACTGGTACCACACTGAGCTAACTAAGCAGTGTTTTTATGCAAATAGAATAACCAATCAGAAACAAGCAAATGCCAGTTTTGCTGAGGACATTGGGTGGTAATGCCTACAGCGTGACTGCTCCAACCAAACCAGCCGTAATGAGCTTAGCTGATATTGTGATTATTGCAGGAATTGCAGGAACGTTTGGAACCGAAGTCATTCTTAATTGCAAAATACTTGAAGTTCCATAAGCAGAATCAAAAGGAAGTGGAGTCGATTTCAGCATTTGTGGCTGAAATGAAGTTGTCCGTGCATTGTCAGTTCAGTGATGTGCTTAATGATGCACTAAGATCATTTAATGTGTGGAATCCTGCCAGAAAGCATTCAGGAACATCTCCTAACTGAAGCTCATCTTAAATTTAAAAGAGCAATTGAAATTGCTGTATCAATTGAAACTGCAATTGAGTTGCAGTCAGGAATGAAGGTGAGCATGAAGGAAATTGCAACATCTAAACCTGTCTGCTTGAACAAATAGTGTTACCATAGTGATAGAGGCTCGTATATGCCAGACCAATGCAGATTCAGAGGCGAAGCATTCAGAAAATGTAATGAAGTAGGACACATACAAAGAGCAGACAAAAGTAAATGAACCGCACAGGGAAGAGAAAAAGATTAGAAAGTCAAGTTGCCGTTTCAAAATGAGCACTAACCTGCATGCTGTCGATGAAAAATCTGACAATGGTGAGAGAGATGCAGGTTTGGATAGTTTTGAGATTTACAATGTGAAAACCAACCATAGACGAGCAATATGGCTGACACCAAAAGTGAACATGAAATTAATTAAAATAGAATTGGACACTGGCTTGGCTGTTTCAGCTTTTCCACAAACTGAGTTTCAGCGGAACTTAAAAGATACTGAACTGAAGTCTGCAGATATCCAAATAAGAACTTATATTGGAAAAAAAGATGACTTCTGTGGGAATGACATTTGTAACAGTGAAGTACAATGGCCAATAAGCCACATTGGGCTTGTATGTGGTAAAAACAGGCGGTGTCACTATTGTTGGGATATGATTGCCTGAGACCATTACAATTTGATTGGAGATCCATCCGCAATTTGCATGTCACATCCCCAATAATAAAGTCAACAGAAAGCATATTAAGAAAGTACTAGATGCCACGGCTGTCTCTGTGCAGTACGCCATGAACTGTTACCCAACAGAAGACAACCAGGTGTTGGTGCCGACCTCTGTGCCTCTGCTTGGAAAGCGTATTGGACCAAGGAAGAACCATGCTGCTCGGAGGAATTGTGAAAGTGACGAAAGCAATGGTTCAATGACAATTTCTGTATGCAACTTATCTTAGAAAACTTCTGGCACGTTAATCAGGCAGTTACTTGCAAAATGTGGCTTGGAAGGGAGTTCAAGGAGCTTTAGGAAAGTTGCAAGCATTTGGCTTGTGCGAGTATAAAGAACCAGAATTTACTCTGCATGCATTAAGGTGATTGCATGAACTTCAAGTGTGTGACAAAAAGTTGCTTGTAAAAGTAAATGCAAGGACCAAAGCTCAACTGGTTGAATGGAAGGCCAAAAATAAAGGAGTCAATTCAGATATGAAAACAGGGTTTATCAGATGATGTGGATGAGGAAACCAACAGGAGAGATCAGATTGTAAAGGGAGCAATGGGAGGATTGACAGGAGAATACTCCAGTGAACTAAAAGCACCTTCCCTAAATCAAAATGCACCAACTAGAAGAAGAAAAAGGAAGAAGAAATGTAGCTATCACTGTCAGAACCACTTCCTGTAGTCTCAGAGCCAACTCCTACAACCACTGTGAAGGCCCCAGAACCTGAGATAGTTTCACAACCACAGGTCTCACCTTTCCAAAAGAGTAATTCCCCTAATCAAGAAAGGCATTATTCCACAAGATTAAGAAGTCCTCCATGGCAATTAAATCCTTAGGCCTGAATGGGACAATTAAAAATATTAACTATGCTGGGGATGTCTGTATAGTAGTTGTATTATATAGTATATTGTGTTAATAATTGAGATGCATTCTATATTGAGTTGGAGTTTATAGCAAAGCAGGGAGGAGTGCTGTGTCTAATATTTGACTAATATTGTAAATATATTGTTTGATTAAGCATTCTTTGTTTACATAATGCATTGTGAGTTATCTGTAAAATTACATTAAGTGGCATACGTCATCACCACATGATAGATGCGTGCCTCACTTAAAAGGAAAGAAAAAGTTAGATTCTCATATCGGACTCCCTTATTTTTCTTCTAATTAGTGTAATGTTTTGGAGTTTCAAAACAACAAAGATGCTAGGTATTGCTAACCCGAAAGCTGATGAAATAGCTGGATTTAGAAAAATGTTTACAGCAAACGTTTCCAACCTATGTTATGCCATGGATCCTTACCATTAATTGAGGGGCCTGTGGACCCCAGGTTGGGAACAGCTGTTTTCAGAAGGAGGGAAGTCTGATAAATTCTGGGGCAAGAATTCCAGAGTTTAGTATCCAGGCATTTTATAATTGGTGCATTTCCTGGTTAAAATGCAGAAAGAGCTGGTATTAAATCTCTGTCTGCTATTTTAAGTTAAAATAAAAATAAAGTCTGCACCTAATAATGTGGACCTTTTATTTACTGACGGTCATTTTGCTGCACACGCATAAGAACTGAAGACCATACCACTCTTGGGCCTATTCTCCCTTTCTATCAGATTGTAGTTGATTTAAAGCTAAGCCCTTTAGAACATGGCTTATGATGTACTTGAAGTTTATTCAGGTTTCCAAAGATAAACATTTCAATAAATGCAACTTCTATTTAATTATATGAGAAGTCAATAATGTTCCCTAAGAATGGAAATGATAGATAGATAGATAGATAGATACTTTATTCATCCCCATGGGGAAATTCAACTTTTTTTCCAATGTCCCATACACTTGTTGTAGCAAAACTACTTACATACAATACTTAACTCAGTAAAAAAAATATGATATGCATCTAAATCACTATCTCAAAAAGCATTAATAATAGCTTTTAAAAAGTTCTTAAGTCCTGGCGGTAGAATTGTAAAGCCTAATGGCATTGGGGAGTATTGACCTCTTCATCCTGTCTGAGGAGCATTGCATCGATAGTAACCTGTTGCTGAAACTGCTTCTCTGTCTCTGGATGGTGCTATGTAGAGGATGTTCAGAGTTATCCATAATTGACCGTAGCCTACTCAGCGCCCTTCGCTCAGCTACCGATGTTAAACTCTCCAGTACTTTGCCCACGACAGAGCCCGCCTTCCTTACCAGCTTATTAAGACGTGAGGCGTCCCTCTTCTTAATGCTTCCTCCCCAACACGCCACCACAAAGAAGAGGGCGCTCTCCACAACTGACCTATAGAACATCTTCAGCATCTCACTACAGACATTGAATGACGCCAACCTTCTTAGGAAGTACAGTCGACTCTGTGCCTTCCTGCACAAGGCATCTGTGTTGGCAGATGTTTATAATGTTCATAGTAAATTTATGATCAAAGTGCATATATGCCACCATATACAACCCTAGGATCTGTTTGTTGCGGGCATACTCAATAAATCTAAGAACCATAATAAAATCAATGAATGAGCACGCTCAACAGGGTGGACAAAAAAAAACAATGTGCAAAAGATAACAAACTGTGCAAATGCGAAAGTAAATAAATAAGCAATAAATATCAAGAGCATGAGATGAAGAGTCCTGGTAAGTTGGTCAATAGATTATGGGAACCCTTCACTCATGAGGCAAGTGAAGTTGAATGAAGTTATCCCCACTGGTTCAAGAGCCTGATGGATGAGTTATTAAACTGTTCCTGAGCATGGTAGTATGGGTCCTGAGACTCCTGCCCCTTCTTCCAGATGACAACAGTGAGAAGAGAGCTTGACCTGGGTGGTAGGGGTCCCTGATGATGGATGCTGGTTTCCTGTGACAGCACTCCGTGTAGATGTGTTTGATGGTGGGCAGAGCTAATTATAACATCGAGGAATTTAAAGTTGCTGACCATCTCCAACTTTGACCCCTGATGAAGACCAGCTCATGGACCTCTGGTCTCCTCCTCCTGAAGTCAATAATCAGCTCGTTGGTCTTGCTGACAATGAGTGAGAGGTGGTTTTTTAAGCACCACTCAATCAGATTTTCAATCTCCCTCCTAAATGCTGATCCATCACCACCTTTGATTTGATCAATAATAGTGGTGTCGGTAGCAAGCTTGAATATGGCATTGGAGCTGTGCTTAGCCATACAGTTATAAATGTAAAATAAGTAGAATTGAAGGCTAAGCACATGGCCTTGTGGTGCACCTGTGCTGATGGAGATTGTGGAAGAGATGTTGCCAATGCAAACTAAGTGGGGTCTGCAAGGGAGAAAATCAAGGATCCAATTACACAAGGAGGTATTGAGGTCAAAGTCTAGAAGCTTGGATGCATCATAGCCTGGTATGGAATCACCAATGCTCTTGAATGGAAAATCCTACAAAAAGTAGTGGATATGACCCAGTCCATCACAGTCCTCCCCACTATTGAGCACGTCTGCACAAAGCATTGTCACAGGAAAGCAGCATCCATCATCAATGATCCCCACCACCCAGGTCATGCTCTCTTCTCGCTGGTGCCTTCAGGAGGAAGGTACAGGAGCCTCAGGACTCACACCACGAGATTCAGGAATGGTTACTACCCCTCAACCATCAGGTTCTTAAACCAAAGGAGATAACTTTAGGCAACTTCACTTGCCCAACCATTGAAATGTTCCCACAACCTACGGACTCTTATCTCATGTTCTCGATATTTATTGATTATTTATTTTTTATTGTTGTTTCTTTTTGTATTTGCATAGTTTGTTTTCTTCTGCACTCTGGATGAACGCCCAAGTCAGTGTGATCTTTCATTGAGTATGCCTGCAAGAAAATGTATCTCTGGGTTGTATATGGTGCTATATATATACAGTTTGATAATAAATTTATTTTGAATTTTGAAGATGCTGGGTAGAAGGGGGTTTCATTCCGCTGTTTCAGCATGCTTGGAGTTGCACCCCTTCCTCACCTCATTTCCGACCAGGACAATGAACCTGCGTCCGCTTAAATGTGCCATCCTTACTTATTTGAGAGTTAAATCCACTGAGTCCTTCAGAAGATCGTGAAATCTAAACTAGTCATTTATTTGAGTGTTAATTGTCCCAACAATAGGTTTTGTTTAGATCTAAGCTTTGTACGTGTTCCTATTTTACACCCCAGCCCAGACTTTGCCAATATTGAAATATTAGTGCAGTACCAAAGTCAAACTGTGGTGATGGGAGTACCATTTTGCAGCCCCTCATCTGTCCCCTCTAACAGATGTAAAAAGTCCCTATTTTGAGGAAGAAATCAGGAACTACCACTGATGACTTGGCCAACATCTAGTCCTTGGAAAATCGCTGGGGAGGGGAAGAAAAGTTCTGCTCATTAATACGTTGCTGTATGACAGAGCTTGCTGAGTGCAAATTGGCTCTGATGTTCTGACATTGATTACACTGTAATGTGTACTTCATCGACCGTAATATGCTTAGTGATAATCCAGAATTTGTAAAAGGCACTCCTTTAATCCAGGGTCCTCCTCAGCCAGAGCAAAAAATTTCTTGTCCTCATTCCATGTTTAAACCCAAAATGTGTTTTACAGAAGTTTAAAAATACTTGGTAAGAAATATAAAGATTATAATTAGTGATAAACTGTGAGCAAGCAGTCTCTACTTCATTTCTGTAACCTTTATAGAAGCCCAATCAATTTTTTGATCAGGTCTCCATAGCCCTTAGTGATCTGGGCCCCTCTGTTGGTCAAGGTCACTGTGGATATTGTGTGCCAGCTGTCTACACATGCTATCTATGCCAGGGCATATGACATGGAGAAAAACGCTGGTGTCCATGCAGCAGGCTCCGCTCTCTGCAGAGCTGATGAATCAAAAGGGATGGCAGCAGTGTTGCAGGAGTTGTCAGTCAGCATTGAACTCGGTATGGGACTGTCTTAGGGACTCCAGCTCTGTACGTTTCCCTCAGGGTTTACTCCTGAAGCCTTCTCCATGAGTGGGTAGAGCTGCCAGGCAGTTTGAGTTCAGAGTTTCCCTCCAGATGAGCTGCCAAACTGCAGCTGATGAGCCCCATCTGTCAGGAATGAATGGTTTTGAGGCGCTAGAAACCCACCATTACCCCCTTCTGTCAGTAGAAATGGTTCCACTAGGCCTTGTAGCTGAGCTGCACATGAAGGCCAGGAGTTGGGCTTGGTTGTCAGAAGCTATTTGAGACGCATGCTAACAGGAGCGTTTAATAGGTAGTAGAAGCTTGACCCCACTACTTCCCCCCAGCTATGACAACCTTATTGAAGCCTTACAAAAAGATAGTTCTGTGCCTTTTTCCATAGTTATTTTAAAAAGGGTGATTTTAAATTCTTGTGGAGTGGTGAATGATGCTAAAAAGATCTGCTGCTTCTCTTCACCCGCAAAGTTGATTTCTGATGGGGATTAGCAGGAAATGACAGAGGGTGAGGTCTATGTCAGACAAATACTGTAACTCAATAGTCAAATCACTAGTGTCTTGTTTGTTGAGATCATAGTACCTGTGAGAATTGACCAACGTGCCTAGAAATTCACTTGGTAATAAGTGTACTAGACTGATGAATTGTGTGATATCACATGCCTGTGAAACTTGGTCAGAATGAATACAATGGTGGAAAGTTCTGAGTAGATGAGTCAATTGTAGAATTAGTTTAGTTACTGAGCAAACAGTCCAGTTCAACGCCATCTTTTGACTATAGCGGACAGAACCCAGTTAGAGCAGAGCCTATTGATGAAAGCAGGACTTTTCTGGTGCAAAATGGCACATAATTGACTCTAATTCTGCTTCTAAATTCAGTGCTCGTCACATGTTAGCAGTGGGGTTTCAAATCGGGTAGACAGAAAGATGTCACTGGTTATGGGGAGAATGCAAAAGAATGGGGTTCAAGTTTAATTGTCATTCAGCCTTACACCCACGAATACAGCCAAATGAAATGGTGTTACTCCGGGGTCAAGGTGCAAAACACATATAGTTGGCAGAAAAATACAGTCACACATTTAAAAAAAAGCCCAAGTCCCTGATTTCCTGAATATTGAAGCAGTCTGCAGTTGCACACAATACAGCTTGTCCTCTGCCGAGCAAACTCTGGGGGCAGCACCAACTCCAGCGTGGACGCTGTACCACACCGCCTCTGGCATTCCTGTGGAGTGCCCGACTCTGAGGCCTCCCCCCCCTCTAGGCAGCTGCAAATAGGCGAAATTGTGGCTTGGGGTGCAGCCACAACCAAAGCTATGTAGCTTTCCTGCCATTCACCAATAAACCAATGAATTATCAATGAATAAATCAATCTAATTAAATCAAACCAATGAGTCTATCAGCCATGGAGGAATGGGGGAAAAGACTCGATGGGCCAAATGGCCTTTCTGCTCCTATATCTTAAGGTTTTATAGGGAAATTGCCTATTCTTTGAGCAAACCAGGGCATTTCCCTTAGGAACACAGGAGGATGAGAAGTGACTTGGGAGGTGCACATGTTGATAAGAAGCATTGACAAAGTGGCCAGCCATTCCCAGGGTGACAATGGCTAATATGAGAGGGCATAATTTGAAGGTGAATGGTGGAAAGCACACAGAGGGGAATGTCGGAGGTAGGTTTATTTGTACACAGCGTTCAGTGTGCATGGAATACACTGCCAGGGAGTTAGATACATTAGAGACTCTTAGAAAGGTATATGGCTAATAGAAATATGGTGGCCTATGTGGAAGGAAGGATTAGATTATTTTTGAAGCAGGTTAAATGGTTGGCACAACACCATGGGCTGAATGGCCTGACCTGTTCTATATTCTAGGTTTATTCCGACTGGAATTTGGTTGACAACATGCCCCGTACTGGAAACCTTGGCTTGGTGATCTAAATGAGATTGGCTAACCCAGTGGTGACTAGGTAATAACCTTGACAACAACTTGCTCTGACAGGCTCAGCAAGACCAAGGCGTTCATGATAACTGTGCCTTTGTTTAGGCCTCATTTCAAAAGTACCTGAGAGATATTTGGAACTGAAATTCTGTTGGCTACAGCTAATTCAACAGAAAGTTTAAAAAGCCCACAAAATTAATCCAGGAAAAGGGAAGACATAATTTCACGGGCCAAGAAACAGGAGGTAAAAAAGTGTAATGCATCTTTGCACAGAAATTTTTTTGGGGAGGGGGATGAAATTCCAGTCGTACATCCAGCATAATTTTCATTTAGAGAAAGTGACAGTAAAAAAAAAGGATCATTTGGTGTGGCAGAGCTATTAAAATGGCCTTTGTTATGCTCCTTTACAATAGTTCGTTGGCACCAGCAAGCCCCAAAAGATTAATTACCATTCATCCTTATGGTGTTTTCCCATTGCAAACAATGGTTCTTAAAAAAGGATTGCAATAAAAGTTTCAATGTGGGCCTGTGTTTATTGTTCTCTTGGTGTTCTTGCCATTATAAACAAAATGTAACAACCTCGCTTCTTATCCTTCTCTGTCTTACGCTTGGGTGGAGGAACAGGACACATTAATATCCCGCAGCCTTTCTCGAAAATCCGAACGCACTCCCTGCATTTAAAACCGCAGCGGCGTAAATTTACGAGGCGTGCTGTGCGGGGATGGGAGCCAAGGGGGCATAGTCATTTGGTACTCATGATTACCACATTATCCATTGGTAGTTGGAGCAACCTGTTGGAAGCAGCCGGCTGATTTGCAAGTTGACCAGCGAGCTGTCACCTTGTTGAATGGCAATATTATTGCGCACAAGAGTGGAGCTTTTAGTTTCTTGCTCGGGTAGCAAATAATAGTAGCAGGGCCGACTGCGGTTAATTAAGGCTGTTTGAATGATGAGAGTGTTACAGGGAAGTCTTACACGTCCTTCTACCAGCCTGAACGTGGGATTCGGAACTAGGCCTGTGCACAATGTCAGAGCAACACGCTAGCTGCATTTCAATTCCTCTCTGCAGACGTTTGCTTGGGGCCCATTAATTTTTGTCTCCTTTTGAAGGTTGTTGCATTCCTGCTGATAACTCATTGGATGACCCCAGTAACCCAGAGCAGCCGGCAATAATGTGAATTTGACCTCCTCCCCACTGTAATGGAGGCTGCTTCCTGAGATCTCACTAAGCCAGCTCATTCATTAGTCTGTCAGCGTGCAGGTCCATCACTAGCACTCCCCTGGGCTTCTCAGAAATGCCTGAGTAATTGCACATTCTGCTACACTGAAACCATTCTCTTCTTACTGTGAACCTCCTTCCACTCCACAGTGTGCTCCTGATGCCTAAAGCTTTCATTACCAGTGATAGATTTGAGTTTAATAGGATTTTTCTAATCAGGTTTTGACGAGGACGGCTTAACTGGAAAGAATTGGGTCCTAAATCTCCAGTCTTGTGGAGGAGGGGGACCTTGTTTGGCTGGTGCGAGTATATACTTAATACAGATTTCAGCTTGTACCCAGCACTGACAGTGAGCAGGTTGAGGCCAGGTGTAAATGACTAGCAATTGCATAGCCTGACACATGAACACACAGAGAACAAATGTCTTTCACTTTGCAGGAAAGCTTTGTACGGCAGGATTTGACTCTGGTTTTGATTATTCCGCTGCACTTCACCCTGCCACCTTCATTCTACCTTGGAACCACAAACTCTTCTGCCCTTACCCAAGTCTCTCCCAGTTCTATTTGCCCTTGCCTCTTGGGTTTGCTTACCTGACAGACAGTGTAATACCGCAGACTTAAAAATTCTCGCCCTAGTTCTCCAATATATTCATGGCCATGCCCTCCCAACCTCTCTCTAATCCCTGAGCTTTTTAAATTTTGGCTTTCAATTCATCGTTGTCTTTAATTGCTCCTTACCTGCCAGCCATAGTTTCAGCTCCTGATACATCAAGGGTGTTGCAGACTCGATAGGCTGATGGGGCTTTTTTTTTGCTGCTACCTATCTGTAACATCCCTATTTTCAGGAATTTCCTTCTTAAATACCTTTGTTCTTCGATGTTTTATTTCTCTGAGTAGCTACCTTTACTAACATTCACCCAGTAGCTCTTTCAGTTGGATGGTGCTCCCTGGAGATTTGAAGGTGTTAGAGTTTTGACTTGACCTCGCAACCCTTGGCAAACTCCTCCAGCACAGGGCAATGCTACTTTATCAGAAGAATAAGAGGAGACCTCATCAAAACCTAGAAACTCCTCACTGGACACGACAAGTTAGATAGGAGGATGTTCCCGTGATAGAGAGCTCAGAACCAGGAGATCACAATCTCTGATTGTGGTCAAATTGTAACTGAGATCAGGGGAGTCTTCTTCACCAAGAGCATGGTGAACCCATGGAATTCTCTTGCAGAGAAGTGAGTAGATATCATTCTTTATGCTAAAGGGATTCAGGGGAAAAATGAAAGGCAGGGACAGAGTACCCAAATAGGTTATCAGTTGTGATTGCATTGAAGGTGACCTAAGGCCAAGTGATCTCCATTTTATATCTTTACATCTAATGCTTTTCATGTTGAATTAAAGCCAGTCTTTAATAAAGTGAGTGAACTTTGGCCGTGGATCTCATTTTCTCTACGGGCTGTTGTTATGTGCTCAGTGGCTGCCCAACTTCTCTAGAGCAGGAATAAATATTCAGAAAGTGAACTGCATGGTAGTGTCTTGAGTGTCGGGTTTATCTTTTCTTTAACCCATTGAATGTGACTGGGTTACTTTCATCGTTTTTCACATTCACCATCCTTTGCCTCCAGTAATATGCAGCAAGCAGCGTTGACCAAGTACAGAATCTGGCACGGTGAACCTTCTGAGCAGCTACTACAATGAATTGCACAGGCAAGAGTTTAACATACTAGTAAAGCAGGGATCATTTCTAAGTAGTTCTACCAGCTAGGTGTCTGGCTAAGTACAGCACTCTTAGAATTAGTAAAATCCAAATAACAGAGGCAGGTGTGGGTGGAGTGGCTGTGTTGGGATAAAGGCCTTCCCCAAGAATAATCTAAGAGAAAGACATAAGACCATAGATATTGGAGTAGAGTTAGTCCCTTTGGCTCATCAAGTCTGCTCCACCATTCCATCATGGCTGATTTATTATACCCTTCAACCCCATTCTCCTGCCTTCTCCCGAACCTTTAACTCTCTTACTATTTATTTATTTATTGAGTGGAATAGGCCCTTCCAGCCCTTTGAGCTACGCCGTATAGCAATCCCCCGATTTAATCCCAGCCCAATCATGGGTCAATTTACCATGACCAAATAACCTACCAACCGGTGCATCTTTTGGACTGTGGGAGGAAACCAGAGCACCCGGAGGAAACGCACGCGGTCAGGGTGAGAACGTTCACACTTCCTTACAGGCAGTTGAGGGAATTGAACCTGTGTGGCTGGAACTGTAAAGCATTATGGTTATCACTACGCTATCGTGCCGCCCCTAAGAACCTATTAACTTCCACCTTCAAAGTTCTAGAAGTTCAAAGTAAACTTATTATCAAAGTACGCTATATGCAACCCCAGAGATTCATTTTCTTGCGTGCATTCACAGTAAATACAAAGAAATGCTATAGAATCAATGAAAGTCCACACCCAACAGGCCAAACAACCAGTGCACAGAAGAAACAAGCAGTGCAAATAAAAAAATAAATAAGCAATAAATATCAAAAACATGAGATAAAGAGCCCGTGAAAGTGTGCATAGGAAAATGCATGCACAATTTTGCAATATAATGTTATGGACCCCTGCAGGTCTCTGGCAGATTTAAGTTCCTGTACAAGTGCAGCAGCCGTAGGTGGTCAAGGAAAGTGAGTGCAAAGTTCTGCGAGGTTAGGGAAATGGAAAATGACTCGAGAAAAAGAAATCTGGGCAGTCAGTTTAATTCTGCTGAAGCCAGCATGAGGTACTGCCCTAAAATGTAACAGCCCATTTCATAGAATTATCGAAGATTATGGAGCAGAACAAGGCCATTTTCCGTTTAGAGTTTAGAGACTTTTAAAGTGATACAGCACAGTAACGGGCCCTTCCAGCCCAACCAGCCTGTGTGGCCGATTAATGTACAAACTTGTATGTCTTGAAATGTGTGAGGAAGCTTACACATTCATGGGGAGAACATACAAATTCTTAACAGACAGTGGTGGGAATTGAACCGGGGGGTGGGGGGGGGCGTGTAATAACATTACGCTAACTGCTGTGCCACTGTGCTACCCTCTGGCCAAAGATAGACTGCTTAGGCAAATTTTACTTCCCAGTTCTTGGTCTTTAATTTTATAGATTAAGACTCAAAAAGAGCTGACACAGAACCTTCTTGAATGTAATGAGGGTTTCTGCCTCCGCCACTCTTTCAGATAGATTGCCAAATCTCCTGCTCTATTTGTGAAAAAACAATTTTCTCATCCTTTTAACCAATTCACTTAAAATTACACCCCAATTACTGTCCTCCCTGCTGAAGTAGATTGGTTCTCTCTGTCTGTTGGCAAGGAGCTCCTTACAGGAGGGTGATAATAGTCAACCGCTCTGTCAAATACCAAGTGAGTGACCCCCTCTGCATCCGCTTGAGAGTACGGGTGTCGCTTGGCTTAGCGTCTCATCAGAAGTTCTGCTGCCTAGATATTGGATGGCGTAGTGCACATTTTTGGGGGCTATTGCAAAAAAGGAAGATTGGAATTCACTGACTTGGTTGGAAAGGCAGGGGTTTTCTTTCTGGGTCTTTCTGTGCACCTGACACACAACACAGAGGGTCCTGATTAGGGTCACACCATCCAGCAGCACAAGAGATCCTGTAAATGCTGGAAATTCAGAGTAACACACTAAGTGCTGGAGGAATTTTGCAGGTCGGGTAGCATCTATGGGGAGGAATAAATTGGTGATGTTTTTGGCCAAGATCCTTCATCAGGACCCCAGAGCTGCTGCCTGGCCTGTTGAATCCCTCCATCGTTTTATGCGTGACGTCCAGCAACATGGAACATCTGGGCACCAGCTGCAAGATTTCCACTGCTACAGGAAAGGGCCCTGGATATAGTATGTGGCTTTCAGTGCTGGCTTCTGGAACAACTTCCAGGTATACACCCTGAAACAACACCCTCCTGCTGATCCCAGCCCTTCAACACCTGATTGTAACCACTCACTATCCTACCTACCCACAACCGCTGCACGTGCACCCGACCTATCCGCAATGCACTGCAAAGGGCTGTCTCAATAACAAATCGTCATCCTGACAGCTACACCTCAGACTATGCTGAACTCCTTTCACACACTAGGTGTTGATGAGGCTCTATGGGGCACTGGTGAGACCTCATTTGGAATACTGTGTTCAGTTTTGGGCCCCCTATCTTAGAAGGGATGTACTGATGTTGGAGAGAGTCAGAGAAGATTGACGAGGATGATTCCTGGAATGCAGGGGCTAACATATGAGGAGTGTCTGTCGGCTCTTGGACTGTATTCATAGTATAGAAGAATGAGAGAGGATCTCATAGAACCATTTCGAATGTTGAAAGGGTTGGACAGAGTAGATGTAGAAAGGCTGTTTCCTTTGGTGGGTGAGTCCAGGACAAGAGGCCACAGTCTTAGAATTAGAGGGTACCCATTTAAAACAGAGATGAGGAGAAATTTTTTTAGCCAGAGGGTCGTGGGTTTATGGAATTCGTTGCCACATACAGCTGTGGAGGCCCGATCATTGAGGCTGTTTAAGGAGGAGATTGATAGGTATCTAATTAGTCAGGGTATCAAGGGATATGGGGAAAAAGCCGGAAATTGGAACTAGATGGGAGAATAGTTTAGCTCATGATGGAATGGCGGAGCAGACTCAATGGGCTGAATGGCCTACTTCTGCTCCTTTGTCTTGTGATCTTGTGACTACTCGAGTATCTGCTTAGATTTTAAACACAAGATGCTGCAGCTGCTGGAAATCTTGAGCAACATGTAAAAAGTGCTGGAGGAACTCAGCAGGTCAGGTAACATCTGTGGAGGGGAATAAACAGTCGACGTTTCGGGCCAAGACCCCTTATTGGGATCGAAAGGGAAGGTGGAAGAAGGCAAGAGGGAGGGGAAGGAGTATAAGCTGGCAGACGATGGGTGAGACCAGGAGAGAGAAGGGTGGATGGTGGGGGAGGGGTGATGAGGTAAGAAGCTGGGAGGTGATAGGTGGAAGAGGTAAAGTTAATTCAGATATGGGACTTGAACTAATAACACTGAGGTCAGAGTTTTGCCCACAAAACAGTGTTGTCACTTCATAAGTTGGGGAGAGGGCAGTGGCCACATCAAGGTTAGTTAAGGGAGGATCAGTGAATCACCTATTAACTCATCAGTGGTAGCTCTAATTGTAGAACTTAGCTTCAGAAAAATCATATTTTATATTGAAGTGACACTAATTGGCACCCTGATTATTATCACATTTTGCAAGTCAGCCAGGCATAAGGACTAAATGCTGCAGAAGACCATTTTCCTTTTCACACTGCGTTGGACTCTCATTCCCCTCTCTCACTAGCCTTCTTGCCCTGTACAGACAAGGCAGCTGATAAGTTGAGAAGATTCAGTAGGTGGTAAACTGATAGCTATACATAATTCATTGAAGTGCGTGGTGTTTCAGAATGAAAGCTGGCCAGATGATGCCTTTTAGACTGCCTGATGCTCTGTGCGGTTTCGTTATGCATACCATTAATGCTTGCAGATTATGTGAATGACCTCGAGGTTATTTTCGCTTCTGCTGGAGATAGACTGATGTGTTGGGCTTGTGAATTACCCTGATATTACACTTGGAGCTTGGCTGCTGGATCCCAGTGGGTGTGTCTCATTTACCCCATAATAGCCACTTACTAGGAATCCCTATTCATTTTAACCAGTGGGGAATCCAATGGAAGTTTATATTGAGGTTGCCCCAGTCTAGACAAAGCTTGCCTCCTGGCAGTCACCGGCACCAGCACCAATTGGAACTTGTCTAGAGGTGTCTCTGATTTTAAGACTTTAAGACACGTACAATGAATTGCCTCTCCTGGTTACCCATGGTAGCAGGAGAGGTCCAGGTTTAAGCAAGCCCAAGATCATATTATCACCATGAAGGGCAGCTGTTTGCTGCTTTTATTGGCTTTAGCAGTACCGGAAGGGGACCAAGTCTTTTTCCTCTAAAATCCCAACTCGTGACGCGAAGTGTGTGTGTGTGTGTGTGTGTGTGTGTGTGTGTGTGTGTGTGTGTGTGTGTGTGTGTGTGTGTGTGTGTGTGTGTGTGTGTGTGTGTGTGTGTGTGTGTGTGTGTGTGTGTGTGTGTGTGTGTGTGTGTGTGTGAGAGAGAGAGAGAGAGAGAAAGATGAGAGGCTACAATTCCTTAATAAATTCCTCACCTTGTAACGAATTAACTTACTGCTGGTGTCCACTTGGACGAGGTGGAAGGGACAGTTGGCAATCTGGCAAAAATCAGTACATCCGACGAAATACTTAATGGTACAGATACAGAATGCCACAAGAGGCATCAGAACCCTTCTTTCTCCTTTCCACTTGTGTGCCGCAAGTGACATTAAGCAATCAGGATCAGGTTTAATATTGCCGGCATATGTTGTGAAATTTGTTGTCTTTGCAACAGCAGCACAAGGCAATACATAATAATAGAAAAAAGCTGAATTACAGTGAGAGATATATAATAATAGTTACATTAAATAAGTGCAAAAATAGAAATTTAAAAAGTAGTGAGGTAGTGTTCATGGATTCGATGTCCATTCAGAAATTGGATGGCGGAGGGGAAGAAGCTGTTCCTGAATTGCTGAGTGTGCGCCTTCGGGTTTCTGTACCTCCCTCCTGGAATCTGGAATCTTGAATCATCCATGCCTCAATTCACTGTAGCTATTTGGGGAGGCAAGACAAACATTCTAATGACTATCTTGCAGTTTCTTTGTCTTGTCCAGGTTACAAACTGTAATCTTGCTTCATGCCAAGCCCTTAATGTATTGAATTTCCATTACGGTATACATAATCCCCAACTTGTTATGAATTCTAAATGGAGCAGGTTGCCACTGTAGCCCTGAGGGCATTAGATCAAAAATGTAAAATAATGATTTTTGTTTTGTGTGTGGCTGGTGACCCCATTCAGTGCCCTCAATCAATGTGATAATAAATGGCTTCAAGTGAAGGCACTTTTGCAGAGGGCAGAACTGACAGTGTTCAATAGTAATAGGCTGTCACGCTGACACAGCAGGGCTGACTAGTATCCAGCCGGAAAGTGCAAGAGGGAGAACAGGCCATTCTGTCAGAAAAAGCTGGCTTATACAGTGTGGAACAGGCCCTTCTGGCAGAATGAGCTACACTGCCCAGCAAACACGACCTATTTAAAATTAGCCTAATCACAGGAACATTTACAATGGCCTTTTAGCCTACTAATCAGTCCATCTTTGGACTGTGGGAGGAAGCCCACATGGTTAATGGGGAGAATGTACAAACTCCTTACAGACGGCCCTGGAATTGACCTCTGAACTCCTGAACTATATGAGCATCGCTCTAACCGTTATGCTACCGTGGTGCTACATACAGTCAGAGCCATACTGGAAATTAAATGTGGATCTCGTATTCATGTAAGAGTGACACAATACACCAGAGGTTGTCAAGGGGATGCTGGCTTTTGTGGGTCTGTTTCCAAGTCATCGCCAATTGGAGGATAGGGTCTGGCAGAGGGTAAACAGATAGGGGAAAATTGCTCAATGTGACCATGGAATCTTTTTCCTTCTGTACAGATGCTATTTGACCTTTGAGTTTCTCCAGCAGATTGTTTGTTTCTCCAGATTGCAGTTTCTGTGACCTCTTGTATCTCTATGCTGTTCTGTCCTTAAAATTAAGATTAGCTTTAGTTTTCACATGTACATTGAAACGTTCAGTGAAATGTGTCGCTCAAGTCAAATCAAATCAGTGAGGATTGCGCAGGGCAGCCCGCAAGCATTGGCGCCAACATAGCCCACCCACAACTCGCTAACCTTAACCGCTTGTTCTTTTTGGGGATGTGGGAGGAAACCGAGGTGCCCGGAGGAAACCTGTGCAGTCGCGGGGAGAACGTACAAACTCCTTACAGATCACGATGGGAATCGAACCCCGGCCTTATTGCCAGCACTGCAAAGAGTTGCGCTAGCTGCTACGCTGCCATGCCACTTGTAACAGTGGTCGCCCTTCCCAACCTCCTCCTCATCCCCCACTTCACTGTTGTTCCTCCCTCCTCCCATTCCCTTATACGGAAACTCTCCCCACTTGCCATGGCCTCCTCTTCGCTGTCAGCTTTAAAAATCAGCTGCCACATCACGAATACGACATGTCAGTGCATGGCCTCCTCTACTGCTGCGATGGGGCCACGCTCAGGTTGGAAGAGCAACACCTTATATTCTGTCTGGGTAGCCTCCAACCTGATGTCACAAACGTCGATTTCTTGAACTTCTGGTAATTGAACCCCCCAGCCCACCACTTCACCATTTCCCCTTTCCTGTTTCCCTCCCTCACCTTATCTCCTTACCTGTCCATTACCTCCCTCTGGTGCTCCTCCTCCATGGTCTTCTACCCCCTCCTATCAGATTCCCTGTTCTCCTATCCTTTAGCTCTTTCATCTATCAACTTCCCAGCTCTTTACTTCATGCCTCCCCCTCTCCTGGTTTCACCAATTACCTACCACCTTGTGCAGGCAGTCCATGGGTTATAAACGAGTTCCATTCCTGAGTCCATCTTTAAGTCAGATTTGTATGTAAGTCGGAACAAGTACATCCGGTATTATTTAGCGTCAGTTAGTCAAATGTTCGTCTTAGTATATAGTATATATTTTACCTTTCTATGCATATAAAACATTTAAGAAACGTATGTATCCCAATAATTAAACCACGGCATTGCTTAGTAATAATTGTAGCTTTCATCGGGGCAGGGCCTTTCACATGCTTCCATTATTCTCACTTTATCCTTTATCCTTTAAAATTGTTCCGATCGTTGACAGACTGTAGCCTAATGCTTTTCCAATGACCAATAGCGTTTCACCTCTTTCCAAACACTTTATTATTTCCACTCTATTTTCAATTGTGATCGTTTCCTGTCAATGGAACAGAAACACTGCGGGCGGCGGGTTCCGAGCTCCGCCGGGTCCTGAAATCCACCGCACTGAGACGGGTTAAATGGGACAAGTGGGGGCTGTGCTGGGTTTGGGTATTTGATCCTTCACAATATTCTGTGGGGGAATTTAAACTGGAGGTGGCAGTGTACCCGGCACGGATGGAGAGCGTGCTCGGGAGCGGTCTGTCACTGGATCAAACTCGGGAACCTCCGTTCTCGAGCCTGGCACTGATCTCACTGTGCCACCAGCTGACCGGAAAAGGGGAGGGTCAGGGTGAATCTTGCTAAGAAAAATTTAAGCCAAATACAATTTACACACTCAACCCAGTGTCAACGGCAATGACTTAAAATGGCGGACGGCGTCGTGATCAGACTTAAAATGGCGGACGGCATTCTCCTTCCTCAGTTCGTAATTACGAGTTGTTCGTAAGTCTGACGCTTGTAACTCGGGGACTACCTGTACTTCATCCTCACGCCCCTCTTCCCCCCTCTCCCCCCACCTTCTTACCCTGACTTCTTTCCTTCCAGTCCAGATGAAGGATTTTGGCTGTTCGTTGTCAACTGTTTACTCTTTTCCATAGATGCTGCCTGGCCTACTGAGTTCCTCTGGCATTTTGTGAGTGTTCCTCCCGCATCACAACTCCACTGTTCCCACAACCTTCCTTAATATAACAGATTATCTGGTCACTATTGCAATGAGGGCTTATTCTAAGCAAATTAATTGCTGCACCTCTTTACCCTTCTTTACACACTGGCTTAAAGGTGCATGTATGATAGAGCTGAAAACCTTTCCTTCTTCCTTGTCATCAGTACTACCCATCCTCCCCCTTCCTAACTTCCTTCCTCTCTCATCCCCCACCAACCTTGCTTTGTCATTGGTAAATTGTCACTCCTGCTTAGTGTGTGCTTGGAGCCAGAGGAGTATTGATTTCCGGGTAAATAAAAAAAAAAGCTCTCTTCTCGTGAGTAAATAGCTTTGGACGGCTTCTTTCTGGGAACTGGCTGCCAGTGACCTTGCCGGCGCTGCTGTCGTAATACAAATAAGTGGACGCCTCGCTGGGCCAGGGACTGCTCCCAGCTCCTCGGACCGATTTCATGGCCATAATTCGTTCTGCCGCATTGCTCTATCAATCAGGCTGAATATGTGCACACATCAAAAAGCAGGCAGGCTGCCAGAGGAATGGAGCTGGCAAGGTGCCCAGTGACAAACAATGAAGGAGAACACAATTTTCATGTGCTACTGAAGCGTGTGCACATTTGTGACAGATTGTTGCTGCAGCCCGACCCATCAATCTGTGTAATGGCAAATAACACTCACTGAGGTATCTTAACGACTTGCTTTGGGTCACTGCTAATTTTCTCATTTATCTTTTGTTTAATAGACCCTCTTTTTTTTCCCTTCCGTCTTGCCACTTTAATATATTTTTTATATACAGTTAAAAATCATAGCGAATGATGCGATGGATTCTTCTCCCCTGCACTTGAAAATATTCTGTTTTCCTTTAAACAATGGCACTCATCCATGCAGTAAACACAGTGGCAGCGGGATGAGCTCTAATTGGAGTGCGTGTGCAACAAGGTTTAATTATGGCGTGAATCTTAATGACATGTTTCTTGTCTGTGTTTCTACATCATCCAATTAGAAGCAGTGTTTCTGTTATAGGTTTGTTTATCTAGAGTGCTGTATCTTAGCAAGAGGTGAAAGGGAGGGTCAAAATTACATAGCCTTACCCCCATCCCCCCCAGCACCACACTTCCTTCCTTCTCTCGAATCTAAGGTTGGCTACCCTTGTTTTCAGAGGCTGTCCTGTAAGAGGAGGGGCATAAGTTGCTGAATTAATGTCCAAGAGGTCTGGTTCCTTGATCCAGAGATGTGACTTTGCAAAGCACAATATAACTGTGGAGTTTAACCTGGATAATTAAAGAAATTCGAAGTAACTTTGAGCTTCATTTTCTGGTGGGCATACTCAATAGATCCGTCATAGAATAATAACCATAATAGAATCAATGAAAGACTGCACCAACCGGGACGTTCAACCAATGAACAAACTGTGCAAATGTAAAAAGAAGTACTAATAATAATCAATAAATAAGCAATAAATATCGAGCACATGAGATGAAGAGTCCTTGAAAGTGAGTCCATTGGTTGTGGGAACATTTCAGTGATGGGGTGAGTGAAGTTATCCCCTTTGGTTCAAGAGCCTGATGGTTGAGGAATAACAACTGTTCCTGAACTAGGTGGTATGAGACCTATACCACCTTCCTGATGGCAGCAGTGAAAAGAGAGCATGGCCTGGGTGGTGGGAGTCCCTGATGATGGATGCTGCTTTCCTGCGACAATGTTTCGTATAGATGTGCTCAGTGGTGGGGTGGGCTTTACCCATGATGGACTGGACCAAATCCATTACTTTTTGTAGGATTTTCTATCAAAGGCATCTTGATCTATTATGAAGGGAAAGGAAAGGCAGGGGAAATCGTGACCTAAAAGAAAAAGCTAATCAGTAAGAACAACAAAAAATAGAAAAGAGTAAAAGTGAAAAAGAAAAGACTGATGGGGCAAGTGAACTGGTGAAGGATCTTGGTCTGAAAAATCGACTGTTTACTCTTTTCTATAAATGCTGCTTGGCCTGACAAATTTATCTAACACTTTGTATGTGTGTGTGTGGGGGGGGCAGGTGGTAGGGGCTTTAGATTTCCAGTATCTGCAGATTTTCTTGTATTTGTGATAACAAAAAAAAAAGACCAGATTGTTTCATCTGGTATGGTAAAGTCCTTAGTAAAAAGAAATTTGCCCCCAGTTTAGAGATACAGCAGGGTAAAAGGCCCTTCTGCCGAACTAGCCCGCTCCACCCAATTACCCCCATGTAACCCCAATTAACCTATGTACATCTTAGGAATGTGGGAGGGAACTGGAGCACCTGGAGGAAACTGACATGGTCACAGAGAGAACATACAAACTGCTTACAGACAGTGGTGGGAATTGAACAAGGGTTTGCTGGTGCTGTAATTGCATTATAATAAGTGCTGCCCAATGTAATTGATTCTTACCTGCTTCCTTGGCTAAGGTGAGGTAATAAATGCTTGCATTGCCAGCAACCTTCATATTAGGTTAAGCAATAAAATAACACAGGCCCTATTAAAATAGGACATAAGAAGTTATGTTCTTCAAGGGAATTGAGGAGAGCTGACAACTGGGCTATGAAATGGAGCATCATTCTCAAGCAGGGAGAGCAGATATCTTGTAGAAAGATGAAGCAGAGGATTGTCTCGCTTGAAAGATACAATTTGCACAAAATCTCCCAAAAAGTCAAATACTGCTGTTGTTAAATATTTGCAAAGCACGCAAATACTGGAAATAGTCAGCATCGTGAGATTGTCCTAGTTCAGCTGAAAGGGCTAAAATTTGCAAAGTTAACTCTGTTCCTTTGTCTGCAGATACTGCTTCATCTGCTGAATACCTTCGGCAATCTGTTTTTATTACATAGTCATTTAGAACCCATCAAATACCACAAAGTACTTGTAGTGTGATTAATTCTGTGAGAAGTGCCATGGTTTGTTAAGTGAGACAAATACAGCAAATATTTCAAGCACAGTGAGACCTCACAGGCTGCTATGAAGTGAGCAATCTTTGAATCTGCTATCTTCCATCCTCTATAGATCTTCTGCCCTCTCCTATCAGATTCCCCCTCCTCCAGCCCTTTATCTTTTTCACCTATCAACTTCCCAGCTTTTTTATTTCACCCCTCCTCCCTCTCCCGGTGTCATCTGTCACCAAATACCTTGTACTTCTTCCTCCCCTCCCCCCCACCTTCTCACTTTGACTACTCGTCTTTCTTTCCCGTCTCGATGAAGGATCTCGACCCGAAAAGTCGACTTGTTCACTCTTTTCCGTAAGGTGTTGTCCGGCCTGCGGAGTTCTGCCAGCATTTTGTGTGTGTTGCTTTGAATCTACTTTGACCGATGTTGCTTGAAATTAGCCGAGATCCTGGATGAATCCTTCACCCTTCCTTGAATCTTACTACCTGGAACTGATGGATGAAACTCCTGTATCACCTCATATGGAGGATGGTAGGGGTGAACTGAGGAATGAAAGGAAAATGGGAGATTCTACCCCCCCAATAATGTTTGGTTCCATTATACAGTGATACTGCTAATCACATTCACTGTTTTTCCTGTAACTTCCACCCACTTAATGGGAACTCAATCATTAAGAAGCACTTTTGAGGAATTCTAGATTTACAATCAGTGATACTTTAAACTGGGTGAATATTCAAATGATGCTGATTAAAATGTCCAGACTTTTTTTTACTTGCAAGCAGAACAGTTTTGATGTCTGTTGTAGCATGTGCTACAACCCTGTGCTTTATTTTAACCTGTTCCAGACCAGTAATCTTCACAGGAATCTCTCCTCATCAGTCCTCAGTGGCACTTCTTGTGAGAGTTTTTCTGTTTAATTTACTTGCTGCTTTACTGCCTGTGAAGCCCAGGGGCTCGAACAGCCGTATTTGACATCACATTTGGAAATAATTTATTTAATCGTGTAAAGCACTGGCAGTCTTTCTAATGAAACGTTCATGATTGCAGGCTCTACCTCTACCAGCCCCTCCCTGTCTCTGCCCCTGTTCCATTGCTTACAGCGGGGAGAAGAGAGCTGCATTTGCGGGCGTGTAGTAGCAGCAGTATGCCGTGTCCTGTAGATACCATTGCCATGACAACAGCCACGGTCGTTCTAATTGTATTGATGCCTCAAAACAGCCGGATGTTAACATGAGACCTTTCACAAGAAACGTTTTGTGGCCTCTTGTTTCCTGATTTGAGCGCTGTTCTTTCAGCCAAAGTGAAACGTGTTTACGGGAGATGGACCTTATTTTTGCGACCTCACATGCTTTCATTTCTGATTGTTTTACTCGGCCCCGTTCATGGATGTTGAGATGGCCCCACTGCTACCTGCACATTTTGTGACCCACTAAGTTACTATAGACTACTTTTTGGAAAACCACAGACCATTGCACGGAATACGACAGAGACAAAGCACGGCAATTTTAATTTTCATTTACCTTTTTTTTCCAAAGGAGTGGTTATATCGCTGTATAGGGCAAAACAATAGCTTTTATAAAGCATCGTCCATGACCTTATGGTGGCACACAGAGCAATACAAAAAATGAAGAACTGTAATTATTGTTGTAATGCAGGAAACACTCTAGCAAACTGCTGTGTATCCAATGCAACACAAACAAAGTGCTGGAAGAACTTAGCAGGTCAGGCAGCATCTGTGGAAAACTGTCAACTTTTCACCTGGCTTAACCTGTCACCTTCTAGCTTGTTCTCCTTTCCCTACCCCAATTTTCTTATTCTGGGTTCTTCCACCTTCCTGGCCTCAACCTGAAACATGCTGTCGGGGGAGTCGGTATATCTGTGGCTGAGTGCCCAGAGACTCGTGATCTTTGGGCACAGAGCTCGAGAAAAGCAACGTGGTGGACTTTTAACATCATAAACCAGCAAGTTGTTTGTTATGTCTCCCCACTCGCTGTGAAAACGGAGACATCTCTTTCTCCCTTATTAGGGAGAGAGAGCCTGTGGTATGTCGAATGCTGGGTGAACGATGGGGTAACTGCAAGTCCATGTCTTTACTGTTGCTTTGCTCACATTTGTGCTCGGTGGCAGGTGCAGATACGCATTTATTTTTGCCACTGGGGGGAGGGGGGATTGCTTACGCGCAGGAGTGGGGAGCTGGCGAGAGGACTTCAGGGTTCTAACATTACGGTCATTCATTCTTTGGGGCACTCCTCTGTTTTCGTGGATGGTTGTAGAAAAAAAGCATCTCAGAATGAATATTGTATACATTTCTCTGACACTAAATTGTACCTTTGGAACCTTTACATAGATGCTGCCAGCCCTGCTGCGTTCCTCCAGCATTTTGTGTGTGTTCCTCTTGGATTTGCAGCATCTGCAGAATCTTTTGTGTTTCTGACTGGGTGTTCCAGTGACTGGTGCTTTTTGAAAGGACAATAATTGAAGTGTATGTTCTTTGAAGTATTACACTGTACTTGCATAGCATGACTCAAAAGCTGGGTCAGAGTCAGAGTAAATTTATTATCTGAGTACATATATGTTACCACATGCAACCTTGAGATTCACTTTCTTGCGGGCATTTACAGAAAAATAAATAAATACAATAGAATCTATGAGAAACAATATATAAAGACTGACAAACAACCAAAGTGCAAAAGAAGACTGAGCATACCTGTGAAGTGTTAGTCCTATTTTTCCCTGGTGTTTAATGTTAGTTTTTCAAGAGGCTCCAGCACAAATACCTCGTTTGTCTAGGCAAACAAAAGTTGCCTCAGGGTTCAGAAGAAGGACAAGAAATCTTTCCCTTTACTGTTGAGATGGAATGCCTTGTGCCTGACACTTGGGTAAAGGACATCATTTGTTTTCAAATTTCAAAGTAAATTTATTATTAAAGTATGCGTATGTCACCATATACTACATTGAGATTCATTTCCTTTGTGCATTTACAGGAAAACAAAGAAACACCACTGAATTTATGAACAACTACACATAAACAAAGACTGACAAATAACCAATGTGCATAAGAAGACAAATAGCACAAATAAAAAAATATATACTGAGAACATGACACGTACAGTCCTTGAAAGTGAAGCTATGGGTTGTGAATTCAGTTCAGAGTTGAGGTGATTGAAGTTATCCACACTGGTTCAGGGTTCCGATGGATGTAGGGTAGTAACTGTTCCTGAATCTGCTGGCGAGGGACGTAAGACTCCTGGGCCTCTTGCCTGATGACCCAACACCGGAGTAGGAACAAGTCAACTATTCCACTTACTCGAAGCCGGAATGCACGGGTCACATGGTGGTATTGCAAGTTATTGGACTAGCAGCCAGCGTTGTGCACAGTTGATCCTGAGACATCAGTTTGAATCAATGTCAGCTGGGAATAATTAAATTTAACGGCAGTTTAAATTCAGTCATTGGTGGGTCTATCTCAGTTCAGGACTGGCAAACTTTCTTTCCCGACTGACATTTATGACTATCCGGCAGATTGTTTACTGCTACTGAAATTATTTTTACTTTTAAATCTCATTTTTAATAACTTGAATTTAATTTCCCTTGCTGCCGTGGATTCAGACGTGTGTTTTCAGATTAGTGTTGTAGATCTGCAGTAACTTGACTACGACACCACAGTGCAATCCACATTCTCTGAACAGTCCATGAACACTACCTCACTATTTTGCTTTCTTTTTGCACTATTCTTTATATCTTACTGTAATTTATAACACTTTTTTTTTGAATTGCACTGTACTACTGCTGAAAAACAACAAATTTCACAATACTTGTCCGTAATAATAAATCAGATTGTATTCTGGAATATCAGACTGGTTCTCATTCCGGACCTTTTGAGAGAAGTCTAGGTGCTATTTCAATGAACTGACTCATTAGTATGCTCTTCACTATTGGTTCTTCAAAGAACTTCAGACGCTGGAGGATTGAGAGCTTGAGGTTTAATTACTGATGTAATGCAATTAACCCCTGGTGAAGGGGCTTACATGTCCATTCACCTTTGGCCCCCACCAGACACTCAGCCCTCGCCTGTGGCTCCAAGTTTGCGTGCGGCAGCAGCCACACCCTGGTACACCGCTTCGACAGTTGGGCTAAACCAGGTACGGGTAGCTGGCTGGTCTCACACCATGATGTCCCAGCATGTGAAGTCAACTCTGGCAGACTGGGCGGCTGAGATCAATGGCGGGATCCAATGCAGAGGAAGGTCGTTGTGCAATGCTTTATGGAGAGCGAGGGGCATGGCAAGACACAGAAGAAGTTATGGTCATCCATGGCAACCAGGGAAGACCCCAGTAGTGATGACTACACATACGACTGGACCCAAATGTTCAAGGTCAAGAGAGTGGAACTGTCCCAATGCAACAGCTTTTCCACTTTTGATACTTTTTCCCTCGGGCTTCTTTGCCATCACCGGATATGACAATCAATCAATCAATCAATGCAAGAAACATTGTACTTCATTGGCTGTATTGTGCTAAGGTCATGAAGTGCACTATACAGGAGGGGGAAGTCAAGGGAATGCACACCAAACCTCATTGAAGGATCAGAAGTGGAAAGGGTGAGCAGTTTCAAGCTCCTGGGTGTCAACATCTCTGAGGATCTATCCTGGGTCAAAATATTGATGCAGTTAAAAAGAAGGCACGACAACGGCTATATTTCATTAGAAGTTTGAGGAGAATTGGTATGTCGCCAAAGACACTCTCAAATTTCTACGAATGTACAGCGGAGAGCATTCTAACTAGTTACATCACCGTCTGGTATGGAGGGGCCACTGCACAGGATAGGGGGAAAAAGCTGCAGAGATTTGTAGACTCAGCCAGCTCCCTAATGGACACTAGCCTCCCCAGCATCGAGGACACCTTCAAAATGCGATGCCTCAAAAAGGTGGCATCCATCATTAAGGAGCCCCATCACTCAGGACATGCCTGGAGGATCAGAGGGATCTTGGGGTTTGAGTCCATAGGACACTCAAGGCTGCTGTGCAGGTTGACTCTGTGGTTAAGAAAGCATACGGTGCATTGGTCTTCTTCAATTGTAGGATTGAGTTTAAGATCCGAGAGGTAATGTTGCAGTTATATAGGACCCTGGTCAGACCCCACCTGTAGTACTGTGCTCAGTTCTGGTCATCTCACTGCAAGAAGGATGTGGAAGCCATAGAAAAGGTGCAGAGGAGATTTACAAGGATGTTGTCTGGATTGGGGAGCATGCCTTATGAGAATAGGTTGAGTGAACTTGGCGTTTTCTCCTTGGAGCGACGGAGGATGAGAAGTGACCTGATCGAGGTGTACAAGATGATGAGAGGCATTGATCGTGTGGATAGTCAGAGGCTTTTTCCCAGGGCTGAAATGGCTAGCTCAAGAGGGCATGGTTTTAATGTGCTGGGGAGATATCAGGGTTAAGTTTTTTACGCAGAGAGTGGTGAGTGCTTGGAATGGGCTGCCGGCGATTGTCGTGGAGGCGGATACGATAGGGTCTTTTAAGAGACTCCTGGATAAGTACATGGAGCTTAGAAAAATAGAGGGCTATGGGTAACCCGAACTAATTTCTAAGGTAGGGACATGTTCGGCACAGCTTTGTGGGCTGAAGGGCCTGTATTGTGCTGTAGGTTTTCTATGTTTCTATGCCCTATTCTCATTCCTACCATCAGGAGGAGGTACAGGAGCTTGAAGACATGAACACAACCTTTCAGGATCAGCTTCTTATCCAGTGCCATCAATTTCTGAAGAGAGAATGAACCCAATAACACATAGTCAGTATTTCTTCCTCTTGTTTGCACTACTTATTTAATTTATTTTTTATATACACTTGCTGTAATTTATTATCATATATTACAATGTACTGCTGCCACAAAACAACAGATTTCTTGACATATGCCGGTGAGATTAAACCTAATCCCCTGATTCTGATAAAAGCTAATGTATTTTCCTTTCTTCCCTTTCAGTTTATTCTCTGTATATCAAGATGTATTTGTTTCACATTGCAGTCAGTGCCTTGGTCCTGGCTCCCTTGCTTGGTTTTGTCACCATTTTCTAAGTGTATTCTTCTTTAAGTATTTGCACTTGTTTGACAGGAGCTTGTCAAATACAATTGTAAGAGGCAAGAGCAGGGTTAAACCGCCCGCCCACTTGAACTAGTTCCACCTTTTATGGCGGATGTGGTTATTTCCTCAGCTCCAGGTTTCCTGTCCATCACGCATATTCCGTGATGCCTCTAAAATATAAAAATCTGTCTCTGCAGCGAATGCCTTTAATCACTCAGTAGCGACAGGCCTCATGCCCTCTGAGACATCTCCATTCTTTCAGGGCAACACACACAACATGCTGAAGGAAGTCAGCAGGTCAGGCAGCATCTATGGAGAGGAATTAAGAGCTGACATTTTGGGCAGAGTCTTTTCTTTCAGTTCTGACCTCATGCATTTCCCCCCATCTTAATTGCTCTCCATTTTGTCATTATATCTTCAGGCCCTAAGCTCCAGAATTCCCCTCTTAAACCTCTCAGTCTCTCCCTTCTTTCATCTCTAAAACCTGCCCCTCCAAACCAGTTTATGTTCTTCTGAGCTGGCAGTTCGTCTTGTAGCTCACTGCGGGACTGAGCAAGCAAAATCTGACAAGGAGCCTTGTGATGTTTCATGACGTTTACAGCGCTTTATAGATGAAAGTTGTTGCTGTAGGTCAGTGTGAGTTGTATTTAGCCATCAGCTAATGGGACCATGCTCTTCACTGATGTTAAAAATAAACATTTCAAAGCATTCAATTATAGTACACTTGATGGGGATATTTCCCGGGGTGTTCCAGTGTCATTTACATCGCATCTACTGTCTAGTGCTGCTTATTGATGTATGACTGCCTGAGAAGAATTATTTACTTCTCATTGTCGTTCTGTCATTATGCTTTTACCTGTGCTGAATCAGCAGAGATGGCAATCATTTTCCAAACATGTTTTCCAATTTTTTTCCTTGGTGATAAAATCATGCATCCTAACCCAGTGAATCAGACATAGGGACAGAATTAGGCCATTCAGCCCAAGTCAGCTCCACCATTCCATCGCGGCTGATTTATTATCCCTCTCAATCTCATTCTCCTGCCTTCTCCCTGAAATCTTTGATGCTCATCAGCTGCCACCTGAACTGAGCTCAAATCTTCGGAACCTGATTTGTCCTTCAGCATTCCTCGAGCTTTCTTTCTTCCCTTTCAGTTTATTCTCTGTATATCAGGATGAATTTGTTGTGCGTCACAGTCAGTGCCTTGGTCCTGGCTCCCTTGCTTGGTATTGTCACCATTTTCTAAGTGTATTTTTCTTCATGGTTAACCACAGTCTTGTGTATTAGCCAGCTAGCTTAGTCCCATCTTGGAAACCAACTCTTTATTGTATAATTTTAAAGTGGTTGGAAGTAGGTACAGAGAGGACGTCAGGGGTAAATTTTTCACACAGAGTGGTGAGTGCGTGGAATTCACAGGCGGTAATGGTGGTGGAGGCAGATACGATAGGGTCTTTTAAGAAACTCATAGATAAGTATATGGAGCTTACAAAAATAGAGGGCTATGCGGTAGGGTAATTCTAGGCAGTTTCTAGAGTAGGTTACATGGTCGGCACAACATTGTGGGCCGAAGGGCCTGTAATGTGCTGTAGATTTCTCTGTTCAATGTATCATGCAACTGCACAGAAAGAGACCATTTGGCCCAGCTGCTCCTTGCCAATAGAAGAAAAGCTTACGATCATACAGGACGGAAACCCGAGAAGGAATCGGGGAACACTGGAAGTACTCAACTGCTCAGGCATCATCTGTGGAGAGAAATAAAAACAGAATTAGTGTTTCAGTCCAGTCCATTGGAATTGCAATATCATTTCTTACCTGGATGGGTTAAAGAAGAATTTGAGATTTTCTTTTCTTCGCACCCACCCCCCGGCTCCCAAAACCATCGTGGATTTTTCTCCCCCTTTTCTCAGGAGACTGCACACTTTTCATTGAGTGGGCAGTGTGCAAACTTTGATTCAGATTTCAGAGGCTGTCGCGGGATAGCAAATCATACTTATTCATTATTTCTTTATTAATAAACATACAGGGCAAAAGTAAAAGCAAAACCAAAACCTTACAATTGCCGTTAGCCTGCAACTGCCACAGAGTTATTATACTTGCATGTCATACCTCCAGCTCCAATGATTGCTCCAAAAGTCTAATCGTTTATTTAACTCCCACTCCGATATGTCTGTCCATGGCCTCCTCTACTGTCAAGATGAGGCCACACGCAGGTCGATGGAGCAATACCTTATCTCCCGCCTAGGTAGTCTCCTACCTGTCAGCATGAACATTCAACTCACAGACCTCCGCTGATACCCCTGCCCCCCTCCTTACCCCATCCCTATCTATAATTTTAGTCTGGTTCTCTTTCTCTCTCTTTTACCCCGCCCCCCCACTATAATCTCCCCCCCCCCAGCCCTACCTTTCTCTCTCTTTTATTTCCCATAATTCTCCACCTTCCCCCTAGCCCACTTTCCTCCAGCCTATTACTTCCCAGCTCTCTACTTCATCCTTCCCCCCACTTCTTATCCCCCCCTCGACCATCCCATGTTACTTCACTCCTGATGAAGGGTTTCGGTCCGAAACGTCGTCACTACCTCCTCCCATACATGCTGTCTGGCCTGCTGAGTTCTGCCAGCATTTTGTGTTTTTATTTATTTCCAGCATCTGCAGATTCACTCATGTTGTCGTTTATTTAATCCTTTATTAGAAGTTAGCAAACATGCAATCTTGAAGCGATGAAACTTAAGCATACCTGAGTGTAAGTTAAGCACTATTCAACACTACCTCTGTGTTCAGCAAACAATATGACTTCCGCCAGCCCCAAGTTACAAACTGCCATGAAATAACCAAGAATACGAAAGTTATTCCCTTCAGTTTTACCATGCCCCCGCTCATGTGATTAGTTAACATAATAAATTCCGCAGCACAGAATACAAGGTAGATAGAGAACAGATACATGACTCCTACAAGATGTATCTAACGAATAAGGTGGGTATTCATAATAAATGTTATGTTTATGCAATTAAGAGCTTGCCTTATAGTTGGTGTAGCAACAGCCGTTCAGATTTGAGATTATTCACTGTTAAAGTGGCAGTGGTTATTTATCTGCTTGAAAACAACATTATGGAATGCAGATATCTAATGGAGAAGAAGGTAGAAATGGAACTTTATATTGTTTGGCTCCAGCTTTCATTGAAAATGCTTTCTCATAATGCACAGATGATTCTGTGGAGTTTGTGTATTCTCCCCGCGACTTCATGATCTCCCCATCCCACAGTCCTCCATTTCCCTCCCACAGCCCAAAGGAATGTTAGTAGGTAAGATAGCCACTGTAACTTAAGATCAGTGTAGGCAATTGGCAAAAAAAAATCAAAAAATGGTTGATGGGTGTCAGAGGAAGAATAACTTGCACAGTTACTCGGAAATACAAAGAGGGATGAGACTGATGGACTGTTCTGGTGGGAGCCAGTATGGAGTCAGTGGGCTGAATGGTCTCCCATGTTGCAAGTTCAACTGCAGGTGCACACACCTTTGTTTAAATCAGAGGTACCCAACCTTGTTTTTGGCATGGACTTCCTACCATTAACCTTAGGATCCATGGACCCCAGGTTGGTAACCCCTGTTTTATCTGATCCACTAAGCTGTTTCCACCACCCTATTAGGAAATGAGTCCCATTGTGTTAAGAAATTTCCCTTTAGCTCTTCTGACTTGAATCTTAAATTATTGTGCATTTTAATCACTGGCCCTAAGTTCAAGCTCTCCCTGTCTAATGAATGTGAAGCTTTTTGTCGTCGATGAGCATGGAATTCATTCCCTAAAGTGGTGATAAACAGAAAGCGTAATCATGCTTAAAACATCTCGATGTGTGCGTGAAGGACTGTGACCTGCAGACATAGTGCTGGAAGGTGCAATTGAAGTAGGTTCTTCTGAATGTCTGTAATTCAAATGTACTATTCTCTCTGTATCTATGTCTGTTCATACTGTGATCCAGTTAGGCAGGAGGGTCTTGTGGTGTGTCTGCATTTCAAATACCTGTGTATGTTATATATTGTGCCTCAATGTATTAATGAAAATGATAAGCTACGGTCAATTATGGAAAACTCTGAACATCCTCTACATAGCACCATCCAGAGACAGAGAAGCAGTTTCAGCGACAGGTTACTATCGATGCAATGCTCCTCAGACAGGATGAAGAGGTCAATACTCCCCAATGCCATTAGGCTTTACAATTCAACCGCCAGGACTTAAGAACTTTTTAAAAGCTATTATTAATGCTTTTTGAGATAGTGATTTAGATGCATATCATATTTTTTACTGAGTTAAGTATTGTATGTAATTAGTTTTGCCACAACAAGTGTATGGGACATTGGAAAAAAGTTGAATTTCCCCATGGGGATGAATAAAGTATCTATCTATCTATCTATCTATCTATCTATCTATCTATCTATCTATCTATCTATCTATCTATCTATCTATCTATCTATCATATTGAAACCATTTCAAGTCTTCTCTAAGAGCAACAATCCCAGCCCCTCCAATTTCCCAGCATAACTGAAACCCCTCTCCCTGTCGCCATTTTTACTAAACTCCTCAGCGTGCCTTCCAGTGCCTTTGATGCAGTGTGGTGCACAGAGAGGATATGGTCATCCAGCGGGACCCCTACCAGTTGCTGGCCTGTGCTAAATGCATGAAGGAGTTATCATGTCTATTGAACTTTGCTTCTGAAATTGACTTCAGTGGAATTGAGTTTTAGAAGCTGAGTTCAGCTCAAACATTGTGAGTTTAATGCATTCAACAGAAGATGTATATATGTATCATTCTTTGAATTAGTTCTCGTCTTGGACCAAAAGACCAGGGTGTAGCTAACTCTGTATAAGTATGTATGGTCACAGCATATGCAAAGTTACTGTGATGCCAATGGATGTCAATGACACTGAGGTGGTAAAGCTCGGTTGATCTAGTTATAAATGTACACTCAGTGACCACTTTTTAATGTACCTCCTGTGTCTAATAAAGTGGCCGCTGAGTGTATGATCACCATTTTTTGTGCTGTAGCCCATCCACTTCAAGGTTCAACATGTGTGTTCAGAGATGCTCTTCTGCGTACTATTGTAACACATGGTTATTTGAGTCACTGTTACTGTCAGCTTGAAATAGTTTGGCCATTCTCCTCTGACCTTTCTCATTAACAAGACATTTTCACCACAAAACTGGTGCTTTTTCACACCGTTCTCTCTAAAGTCTAGAGACAGCTGTGCTTGAAAATCCCACAAGGTCAGCAGTTTCTGAGATACTCAAACCACCCTATCTAGCATCAACGGTCAAAGTCACCTAGATCACGTTTCTTCCTCGTTCTGATGTTTGGTCTGAACAACAACTGACCCTCTTGACTATGTCTGCATGCTGTTATGTATTGTTGTCACATGATTTGCTGATTTGATATTTGCATTAAAGGGCAGATGTACAGGTGTACCCAATAAAGTGGCCACTGAGTTTATGTACCATCATTGAAAACTTAAACCATAGTTCCTGATTTTTTTTTATGTTGCAGGCAGAAATTGTGAAGAGACTGAGCACAATTTGTGCACAAATTATACCATTCCTCTCCCAGGAGGTAAGTTTACTTTTCTTGTTACTAAACATAAGTGAAGTGATTAATGGAAGGCTTTAATTCCAGTTCCAGTTCATGTAGATTGTTCTATTTTCTAAATGTGGGTGAGACCTTTGCCCTCACTGTTATTTGTCTTTTGTACACTTGTTTGATTATGTAATGAGGCATAAAACTATCCTGAAAACAAACATTCCAAAAGCAAACACAATTTAACAAATCAATATAAAAATAGTTTCAACAAGGATGACTGTTATAGAAATTGTTGATCACTGATCGGTGAATGAAACTCAGTACTTGTAGTAAATAAAGTCACTCTATTTAAATGATATTTACCCTTGTGGAGCCTCTCCCACTGACAAGCTTTCACACCCACAGGTCATCTCTCACTGACTGCTACATTACCTGTATTATTGTACCTCTCTCCTTGACTTGGCATTGACCTGTGACTGACCACCTGTTATCGTTTCTTATTGGCCATTACTGATTTAACTCTCAGACTGGCCATTCCATTTCCTTGACATGTCTCATCAACTAAAACCTTACCCATGCAGATTGTTTCACACTGACTGGTACCAACCTGTGCCGACCATCTCTTACTGACCAGTTCCAATCCATGCAGACCACCTCAGACACACACTGACCAGTACCGACCCATGCAGACTATCTCGGGCTGACTTGTACCGACCTGTACAGGCTGTCTCAAGGTGACTGGTACCTGTGTATGGACGTCCAATTATAAGGACATTAAGCTCCATACTGCTTACCACTGACTGAATATTACCAATCCTTCAAATTGTACCAGTGGCTCAAGGTAAGATAGAATAAAGAGATTAAAGATGAGCTTTTTTTTTGTTGCATGTTCATTGAAACGTACAGTGATATGTATTACTTGCGTCATTGTTTGCAATGTGCTGGGGCAGCCTGCAACTGTCTGGGAGCACCTCACCATCTGGCGCCAGCATGGCATGCCCACAACCGTGACCCGTACGTCTTTTTGGGATGTTGAAAGAAAGGGAGGGGACCCCGAGGAAACCCACGCAGCCACATTGGAGAACATGCAACCTCCTTACAGGCAGCAGCGGGAATTGACTCCAGATCTCCCAGTTGCTATTGCTGTAAAGCATTATGCTAACTGCTGATCGAACTGGTCATCCAACTTTAAAACGCGGTTTCCTCTGGCATTTTTAAGGTGCTCGTTTGATAAGAAAGGATACTGCAATCTACAGAGCAGAGCACATGGTGTCTGGAAAAAGAAAGAGATGAGCGTTCCCCTTTCCTTTCCAGTCCAGATGAAGGGTCTCGGCCCAAAATGCCAACTGTTTATTCATCTCCATAGAGGCTGTTGACCTGCTGAGTTCTTCCAGCATTCTGTGTGTTGCAAGAGCTAGAGTTAATGTCTTTTTGTTAATGACCCTTCAGCATTTTTTTAATGCTTATTAATTCCTTTCTCTTCAGCAGAATAAAAAAAACATTAAATAAGGATAGTCATTATAGAATTTGTGATGACAGGTTATTGACCTGAAACAGCCCTTTATCTCTCACCATCTGTGCTTCTCACTTGCTGAATATTTACCATGTTTTCTCAATTTAATTTCAAGAATCATTTAGAATTGGGCCCTGGGCTTTGCTGACCACTTTCCCAGGATGAGTGAAGCCTTATTCTGGTGTCCATTGTCCACTTTATTTATTTAGTGATACAGTATGGAGTAGGCCCTTCGAGGAATCCCGGAAACCCCAATTTAACCCTAACCTAATCACGAGACACATTATAATGGCCAGTTCACCTACCCTGTGCATCTTTGAACTGTGGGAGAAAACCGGAGTTCCTGGGGGGAAAGCGCATGTATTCTATCGGGAGGAGGTACAGACTCCTCACACTCGGCATTGAAAATGAACTCCAAACTCCGATGCTCCGACCTGTAATAGCACTGTGCTACTGTGATTCCCCTTCTAGCAGTGATTGGTGTAGGATTGTAATGATCCAAGTAACGTGTTTCTGGCCCTTACACGTGCATTAGCTATGGCCAATCTCCGGTACACAAAGCGATGACACCTGAAGTTTCCAGTTGCAGCAATGCTGATGCTACTCAAGAAAATAGTACAATTAATCTCTCAGTTAGATATCAGCTAAGTCAGATGTGACTTTGTGTCAGAAAGTTGTGAATTTGATTCCCACTCCACAGACTTGGACTTCAAATCTATGTAATACTGAGGGATTGCCCTGTTCCCTGAAGTACAGTCTTTTGGATGAAGCATTACACTGTTGACAGCATAAAAGATCCCATGGCATTTTTCAAAGGCGAGTGGGGGAGATCTCCAGCTTCGCTATCTCATTGGTGTGTGGGGGAGCTTGCTGTGCGCAATTTGCCTGCAGTGTTAGCTACATTACAACAGTGACAACACTCATTGACTGTAAAGCCCTTTGGGATTCCCTGAAGCCTTGAAAGGCATCACATAAATACGTTCATATTTAAGACGATCAGTGACTGCAAAAATCAACAACATACACACCTTCATTCTACTCTCCTAGGTAACATGTGCCTGCAGTTCTCAAGCAGGCACAAATGCTAACAAGCCCCAACACGAAATCCACAGGCTAATCAACGAACACAGGGTGAGCAAGTATGAACTTTATTCAGTGTGGTTTTCTTTACAGCTTCATTCAGAAAGGCTGGAGAAGGCTTTTGGAGACCAATATGCAAAAGAATAACTTCAAAGTGGGAAGAGCCAACTGGGTGCCAGTGTACTTTGAAAACAATGATTTATTCAGCCAGAAACTCTTTATTTTATATTCAGGCAAGCAGGTCAATCCCTTTCTGAGGGACTGTAACACAGATACACAGTTTATGGTTCCAGCAAAGGAGTGCAAACATCCTGGGATCATATTTCAACAAGTACAGTCCAAACATCCTAAACCACCATTTCCTGCAGTAACAGTGTAAATACTCTCATTAAAACCAATGTGTAAATAGACCTGAGGAAAAGAAAAAGACTAGCAGAGCGATCTGCACAGATCAGCAAATTTGTGTGAGAGGGAGAGGTGGGGTGGGGAGAAATCAGAGGAAGGTTGTGGGTCCTCAGGGAGAGTGTAAAAGGGCAAGCAGGTCACAGCCATCATCTACTTCTTTTGTCTGCAGCCAAGAGAGTAAATTGCGATTGCTTTTCCGAAGTTTTTGATGCAAAGTGAACTGGCTTGTTCGGTGAGGGGCTAGTTCTAGTGCTCCATCTGCCACCAAAACAGAATATTCAGCCTCTTCTACCGTCATGAAGTTGTGCAGTATGGGCAAGTCATTGGGTATATTTAAAGCCAAGGTTGATAGGTTCTTGGTTAGTAAGGGCATCAAAGATTACCGGGAGAAGTCAGGAGGAAGGGTTTGAGATGGATAATAAATCAACTATGATGGAATAGTGGAACAGACTCGATGGGCTGAATTCCCTAACTCTGCTTCCGGGTCTTGCGCCTTTTTATATTTCATTCTGATTTTATTTGGAGATACGGCTTGGAATAGGCCCTTCCAGCCCAGCAACTTCCGGCAACCACAATTTTAATTCTAGTCTAATCACGGAACTATTTACAATGACCATCTCACCTGCCCAGTATGTCTTTGGACTGTGGAGGAAATCGGAAGACCCAGAGAAAACCCACGCATTCTGTGATGAGAACGTACAGAGACTCCCTACAGGCGATGCTGGGATTGAACTCCAAACTCTGAAGCCAGAAGCTGTAATAGTGTCGCACTAATCACTACACAACCGTGGACTAGATGGGCCAAAGAGCTTGTTCCATAATTCCAAACAAACTATCAAGCCATCCATTTACATAAATCCCATTTTATTCTCCCCACTCTCCTATCAGAGCCTACTGCACCATTTATTAAACACACTGCTGATCTTTTACCTCTGCAACACTTGACTCAGTTAATATCCAAGAATCTGTTCATCCTGAGGAACTGTAGCCCATCACCATTCACAACCTTCATAGATGCTGGAAATCCAGAGGAACAAAATGCTAGAGGAACCTAAGGAGGGGAATAAACAGTCAAGATTTTGTCCTGAGACCTTTCATCAGTAATAAACAGGAAGGGGAAAGAAGCTAGAATAATAAAGGGAGGAGGAGAAGTAGGAGTTGGCAGGTGATGGGTGGTCAGGTGAGTGGGAATGTAGGAAGGTAGAGGAGAGGAGATGAGGTGAGAAGCTGGGAGACGATAAGTTGAAAAGGTGAAGAGTTGGAGAAGAAAGAATCTTCTAAGAAAGAAGTTGTGCGATAGGAGAATGAGAAGAAGGAGGGGCACTAGAGCAAGGTGATGAGCAGATGAGGAGAAGGGAAGGGGAAAGAGAGGAGCCAGAACAGGGAAAGGAAAAATGAGAAAGGGGAGTGGGAAAATTGCTGGGTATTAGAGAAATCAATGTTCATTCCAAACAAAAGAAAATCTGCAGATGCTGGAAATCCAAAGCAACTCACTCACACTCTCTCTCTCTCTCTCTCTCTCTCTCTCTCTCTCTCTCTCTCTCTCTCTCTCTCTCTCTCTCTCTCTCTCTCTCTCTCTCTCTCTCTCTCTCTCTCTCTCTCTCTCTCTCTCTCTCTCTCTCTCTCTCTCTCTCTCTCTCTCCCTCCCTCCCTCCCTCCCTCCCTCCCTCCCTCCCTCTCTCTCTCTCTCTCTCTCTCTCTCTCCCTCTCTCTCTCCCTCTCTCTCTCTCTCTCCCTCTCCCTCTCCCTCTCCCTCTCCCTCTCCCTCTCCCTCTCCCTCACATATATATATATATTTCAGGCTGAGAACTTTCAACAGGGCGTTAGATTGGAGGATACCTAGACGGAATATGAGATGCTGCTCTTCCAACCGGAGAGCAGCCTTATTGTGGCTGTAGAAAGGCCGTGGACAGGCATGTCAGAATGGCAGTGGGAAGTAGAATGATAATAGGTGATCTCTGGAAAATCCCTCATGTTGTGGTGGACGGAGCAAAGACACTCGACGAAGCAGTCCTCCAATCTACGTTGTGTCTCACTGATGGAGAGGAGGCTGTACCGGGAGTATCGGTTACAATATACTGAGCGTGATACAATATATAACTTTGGTATACTGAAGTAAAGAATACTGTACGGCCATTGAAGTAATTTATTAAGAACTGCCAATGGGTAATGATCCTTTTAGGTAAATCCGCAAACTCTTTCAGAGGAGAATTAAGGCTGCAGCAGAAGAATTGTGATCACAATGAAGTAGCAGGCTGAGGCTGGTTGACAGATATGATTAAAGAGAGGGCTGAGAAACTCAGAGCAAATAGAACTTCATGGTTGATTTGACCTGGCTGCAGGAACTGATATCTCTAATATCCTCTGGTAGTGAATTCAGAGTTCATTTAATCAGTAAACAAGCATCTCAGCCCCCAAGCACTGCCTGACTGCACAAGCTACAGAGCCACTTGAGGATATTGTCACTACTTCATGTCATGTCCAGATCTGGTGATGGTTGGTGGAGTGTTTTTTTCTCTGTGACCTTAAATAAATGAGAGTACAGACACTGCTCCCTCTCTGCTCCCTTATCTCTCATTTTGTCAAGCCAGATCCTCACACTCTCGTGCTGCAACCTTAATTCCTCTCTGAAAGAGTTTGCAGACTTACCTAAAGGGTTTGCTACCCATTGGCAGTTCTTAATAATTTTCTTCAAAGGCCCGTCAATATTCTTTTCCTTAGTGTACCAAAACTATATACTGCATTGCGCTGAGTATACTGTAACTGGTGTTCGTGGAACAGCCTCCTTTACATTGAGACACAACGTTGATTGGGGGACCGCTTCATCGAGCATCTCCGCTCCGTCCACCACAACATGTGGGATTTTCCAGTGATCACCTATTATAATTCTACCGCCCATTCCAGCTCATCTTCATTGTAAATCACCCTCCCCCTTTTTACCCGGTTTCTTTCCCCTCCTCGAAATTCATTTGCCCATCACCCACACACTCCTCCTACTGGGTCCCCTGCCTCTACTCCTCTCATCTGCCTACTTCACCTCACTTATTTCGTTGCACGTTCTTCCTATCGAATCTATCATCTGCAGCCCTTTGTCTTCTCACCTGGTTCCACCTATCTCGCCACCTCACCTCATTTCACAGTTATCTCCCCTCTGCTCTTTTGGTCCAGACGAGGGGTCTCAACTAAAAATACGGTTGTCCAGTTCCCTCTACAGGTGTGGTCTGACCCATTGAGATCCCCCAGTAGCTCGGTATTTGTACATTCACCTTCTGTGCTTGCAGTGAGAAAGTTAAGATGGTGTAGTGTCTGAGGAAATGTAGTGCAGCATCTTATTATTTCTAAGATTTGTTTTTTTCTCTATGTTGGGTGTTATACTGTCTTCTTTTATGGGTTCTCTTGGGTTTCTTTGTTTCATGCCTGCCTGTTAGGAGACGAATCTCAAGGTTGTACAATGTACACATATTCTGATAATAGAAGTACGTTGAACTTTGAACTTAAGCTGATGCTGTGGTGAAGTAAATCAGATTAGGGGCCTGCCTGCTTCTGTGGCTCAACAGAAGATGGGCTGACAAGTTTTTCTTCCGTAATGTGTGCGATCCTTGTGACTTATTGTAGTTATGTCCAAATCCCCTGGGGTGCAGCATGTCAGCAATGAAGTAGAATGCTAGTAGTAATAACTTGTCCTCAGTGGAGCCTCGGCAAAGGGCAGTCAGAACCGTCTGAGTTGAAACTGCAAAATTAATGTACTGCTCAGGATTAGTTGCAGCATTGAACCTGAGATGGTCAAACATTAAATCAACTTGGCCCTAGAAATCCTGCTTATTAAAATCATGTTACCCTTTTCTAAGAATATTGGATTTATTTGTCAAGTTTTCCAGCTTTGCCCCTGACTTGTCTCCTGTAGTTTCTTGTTTGTTCTTGGGTTGAATTCATGAGCCAGCATCCTGAAGGGAACATGGACCTGTTAAACATTTAAAAATGTTTCTTGCGCTTTCTTCCATGGCTCCTTAGCTGGCAGCTAATGAAGATCGGGAGGGGCTGAGGGAGGAGATATAAACCTGGAATCAGATGTGTGAGGCCATTTGGCCCACTGTTTTCACCCAGACTGCTAGCTCGAACAGTCCAGAGTTTGTTCATTTAATTAATTAATTTAGAGATACAGCACGGAAAAAGGCCCTTCTGGCTCAACTAGCCACCTCACCCAGCAACCCACCTATTCAACCTTAGCCTGATTACAGGACAGTTTACAACAACCAATGAAGCATCTAACTGATAGGCCATATGAACAGTGGGAGGAAACCAGAGCACCCGGAGTCACGGGGAGAATATTACAAACTTCTTATGGCACTGGAATTGAACTCCGCAGTTTTGTGTGTTTGTTTTATCTATTTATTAGGATGCGGTACAGAATAGGCCCATCCAGACCTTTGAACTGTGTCGCCCAGCAACTTCCAATTTAACCCTAGCCTGATCACGGACAATTTACAATGACGAACCTACCAGACCTTTGGACTCTGGGAGGAAACCAGAGCTCTCAAAGGAGACTCATGCAGTCACAGGGAGAGCGTACAAACTTTTTACTGCCAGCAGTGGGAATTGAACCCGAGTCCCTGATACCGTAGAGCATTGTACTGACCACTACACTACAGTGCACCTCATAATCCGATGCCCCAAGCTGTAATAGCGTTGCACTAACCACTACACTACTGTTGCACTTCCATCGTTAAGGCCATTTGCCCACTAGATATTTCCTACTTCATGAAAATATGCAATCTTTATTTAAAATCTCACTTCTCTTTTATTCTTTATTTCTTTTTAAAAAACTTTTGGTATCCTCTTTTATATTATTGGTTAGCTTTCGTCTTTTCTCTCCATATGGCTATTTTTGTTGCTTTCTGTTGGTTTTTACAAGCTTCCTAATCCTGTAACTTGAGTCTTCTGAATTGTCCCCAGGAACTGCAGCCATTGTTGTTCTGCTGTCATCCTGCTAGGGTCCCCTTCCGACCAGCTTTCGCCATCTCCTCTCTCATGCCTCTGTAGTTCCCTTTGCTCCTCTGTAATACTGAGAGATCCGATTTTAACATCTTCTCAAACTACAGTGTGAATTTTCACATATTATGATCACTGTCTCCGAGGGTTCCTGTACCTTTAAGCTCCTTAATCAAACTGCGTTCATTACACAACATCCAATGCATAATTACCTTTCCCCTAGGGGGCTCAGCCACAAGTTGATCTAAGAAGCCATTTTGTAGGCTTTCTACAAATTCCCTCTCTTGCGATCCAGCACCAAACGGGTTTTCCCAATTTACCTGCATATTGAAGCCCAATCCCCTGTGACTATTGTAATGTTGGGCTTTTAACATGCCTTTCTATCTTCTGTTGTAACTTAAATCCCTCATCCTTGCTGGTATTTGGAGGCCTGTATAAATCCCTATCAGGGCCTTTTTACTCTTGCAGTTTCTTAACTCTACCCACAAGGACACTACATGTCACCCCTTTCTCAGGTACGAAGAGCAACACAGGCATTGTTAGGTTCGAAGGTCTGGTTTTAAGGCTATATGTCTTGTGGGTGAGTCAATAATTAGATCTGAGCCAGTTAGAAAGGGATTACAGATGAGGTGGGTAAATGGATTTGAATAACTAGGAACCATTCCTGCAAATAGCTCTAACTTGGGTCATGCTCAGTCTTGACATTGGGTGAGCACGTCCAAGCTGTGGTGATAAATCGGGGTTGCTCAGAAGTTTCAGGCGACCAGGATAAATGTCATGCATGGTCTGGCGCTCTTGAGTCAAGGCAGGATTTCATTGAAAGTTTGGGAGGGGAAAGCTAAATACAGCATGCTGACGGGAGTACTGATGGTCTCTGGCTTTCATTACTGGTGGCCGTACGTCAGTCCTGAGCTCAGGATTTTTCCTCCTTAAACCTCTCTTTAAAATGCTACATGAAACACTCCAACTAACTAAAGAGCTTTGTTACCTGCATGACAATCTCCTCATTTGGTTCACTGTTGATTTCTGTTTGATTACACTGTTGTGAGATGGTGTGAGAAGCTTTACTGTGTTAAAGGTGTTCCATAAACGCAACTTGTTGTTGTCGATGTTAGAGGATAAGCCATTTGACATTGGTTACATGAGAAACCTTGAGATTCTAATGCTTCCTTACAAATATTTTTTGGTTATGTAGACTGCTTGAAGCTGAACATGAACATAACTTCAGGCTACTTATTTCTGCAAATTCCTATGTGATAAAAAAATTTAGCTTTCATTGAATATGATGTGTTTAATTGCATAACGATGCTGGCGCTTAGCAATAGTTCAACTAAACTAAAAATGTTTTGCTGGTTATTTTCATTTGTACTTGGATTCTGATGCTTCTTGCTTAAGTATTTAACAATAATTACCCAGTACTGATGGATTCAAATTGCTCTGATACTGTTTCTCCATGACTGCAATGTCCTGGTGAAACCTTTCACCATGCTCGTCACTGACAGCTCCAAGATTTGCAGGGAGGAAGTCTAAGTGGGAACACAGAAAATAAATTTTTAGTGACATGTAGCGCATCATAATTTTGTATGCTTGAAGCACGTTGTCTACCTGCTTGCAGAAAGTTTGGTGCACTGTATTTGCCAAGAAATTTTTTTGACATCCTTGAAGCCTTCCATGCAATTTTCTCCAGTCCCCCTAGAATTGCCTGTCATTGATGACGTGTTTGATTTGTGATCAACAAAAATACCTTCTTTAAACTTGGGATCAGTTATTCTGACTTGAATTAGGAATTGAAATAACAAACATAGGTGATTTCAAAAATATGGAGCATGATAGGGAAATCTCATGGTGATTTTCATGATCAGCAGCCCAAAATCCACAAGATACATATAAAAATATTCAGGAAGTAAAGTCTTTGTTTTCCAGTGTAACTAATAGCAAATTCTGCCTCAGACATTCAATTGAAATAGTGGCCATGAACTCAAATGCATGTTGACTTTTCCTTGAGATGCAGCTAATTAAGCTCTGATTTCACTGGGCTTTAGCACCCCTAAGTTGTGAGGATAAAACTGAGCTACAGTTATTGATAAATGGGGGAAAAACATGTTGTGGATTGTGTAAATCTAAATGTGTTTGTGTTCGTAAATGCCAATTAATCAGTCTGTTAACAAAACAGCCAACTTTATCTCCTTTCTACTCCCATTTGATTTTTCATGCCAGGGACTCCTATTTCTGCTGATATTGTAGTGGGAACAGTTTTGCAGCCAAAAGATTTAACGCCAGATCCCTGTCATTAAATTTGAGCTTCATCTCTTCACCAGCTTTCTACAGGCTGTTTGCCAAATGCATTAAAGATTAACAGCGACATGGAATACAACAGCAAGAAATAATGCAGCCAGGATTCATTGGCAAGTCAGATAAAAGGGGGTGTGCATGTCTCCCATTGTCTGCTGTAAACCAAGAAGGGCTAGAAATGAAACCCTTCATCACTTAGTGTCTGCTAAGTATAGCGAAGGTGCCGGGGAAAAGGGAAGCTGACAGGGAGGAATTTTAAACGGGTAAAGTTTGCTTTGACAAATTTCTTTGTTTCTTAGTGGATGATAAGTATACAATGAAAGCAAGCACGACAGAATCCTGTACAGTGTACCATCACTGGGATGGAAATTTTATCAAAGTGCGAATGTTCTTTAGCTCATCTGGTCCCTGTCATCTCCAAGTAAAACTTTGTTCCATCCCCATCATTACACTGTGAACCAAATATTTTTCTGTAAAGTTCCCAATCATTTTTCAAGGTCTCTTTTGAACTTTCCTTGTATTTAAGCCCTTTAAAGTGAAAGGAATAGACTTGGTGCCACCTTAACGATGACACTTTCCTTGTGCTTTAATCAGAAGCTCATTTTTTTTTTAGGATAAAAAGAAAAGCTGCTTACGTTGCCAGATGCTGGAAGCAGGCTATAAGTAAGATTACAGTTCACAGATTGACAGCATTGCATTCAATTCCAACTTGGGAAATTCAAGATTTATCAAAGTATCTCAGTATTACTATCCACTAGAATGGTATCAGTGTCAGTGGGCTAATGGCACTGATTATATTTTAACTAAGTCAAGGTTGCTTACACAGCAGTTTTGTGTCAGTAACTTGGCGTATAGTGAGCCACGCCCTGAGCCTCTAAACAGACGAACCTTCCAGCTGCACCACTCTATGGGCGTGGTATCAATGAAACCGCCACCAGTCTTGGCAAGGACTTGCTAAGACCGCTTTGGGCGTTGTACATCTGGAGGTTGCTCTGTTAGTGCTTCGGGCCCACAAGCTCTTTCCAAGAGGGTAGTGGATAGGTTGGGATTGGGGGGGGGGGGGAAGGGGAAAGAAACAGCGGAGGCAAAGGGAGGCAGCTTAGAGCAAGCAATAGGGAAGTCAATAAAACTATATAATGTAGGAGCAGAAATAGGCCATTCAGCCCATTGAGTCTGCTCTGCCATTCAGTCATGCAAAGTTGTTATCCCTCTCAACTCCCAATCTCCTGCCTTCTTCCCATAACCTTTGACACCCTTACTAATCAAGAATCTATACCCAATGACTTGGCTTCCACAGCCTTCTGAGGGAAAATTGCCAATACATCTCTTTTCCAAATGAATGAATGAGAGAGAGAGATATGCATGGACTTGACAGAGAGAATATGAGCAAGAGAAAGGGTGTGTTTGCAAGAGATGAGAATGTGGGTGACAGAATATAATATTTTTTAGGATCTGCTGTTTTAACACTGGAACTAGAAAATCTGATTTGTGCAAATAGCTGTGAATTTATTGACTAGATCACACTGAGAAACTTTACAAACACAATCCTTTTGCTAATTTGCATCAGTATACCTTGATCCGAACCTTTGGCAGAAATGATTGTACCCATGTCAAAAAAATCCTTATTTTCTGATTCAAGAGGGGAGGGTTATACTAAATGCAGACCGCAAGACTCAGCAGTAAAATTAATCATCAGTTTTGATCCCTGCTGTAAACTCCACCCAGTCCATCCAATTCTTTGGCAAATGTCCAAAACAGAACCAGGCTGTTCACAATCATGATATCACTGTGATGACCCCATGGTGCAGGATGAACTGTCCACATGCCTGTGTGATTGCTAAGAAATATGCTTAGCATTACCAGATGCAGACTTCACCTTAACCTGTCTGCTGAGGAAGCATTCAACCAAGCCTCTGATACTTCTAGACTTCCTTTCATCTTACCTGGTGTTAAAGAAAATTAGGCCAACTAAAATGCCACTGTCTTTGTGCTAATTTGCACCAATTCTCATTCAGCCATCACTGCTATACAAGCTCTGGCCTGCAGCATGATTCTGAATGACAATTTAAAAATTCTTATCCATGTTTTCAATTCCCCATATGATCTCCGCCCTTCTGTACAGTACTCCAATACTGGGCACTCGAGTCTCTCTGGTTTTAATTGTTGTACTATTGTTGACCATGCTTTCAGCTGCCAAGTGTATAAGTACTGGAATTTCCTTCCTAAGCCTCTCTGCTCTTGCTCTTTGCTCTTTTAATAGGCTCTTTGCAATGTATCTCTGTGACCAAGCACCTGCCCTAATATGCTTATCTAGCCTCCCATTTAATGCAACTCCTTGATTTTGTTTGTCTCAGCTACTTCCAATAGTAGCAAACTCTGTTTGCTGGGTAAAGGAAGTTTCTTATAAATTTACTCTTAGATGTCTTGGTGATATTCTTGCTATCATTTTATCCTCCTCAAAAATACGCCAGTGGCCACTTTATCAGGTACACCCAAGCACCTGCTCATCAATGCAAATATCTATCTATCTATCTATCTATCTATGTATCTATCTACCTATTATTCTGCATAACACTGTAAAAACATGCAGACATGGTCCAGAGGTTCAGTTATCCAGACAAAACATCAGAATGGAGAAGAAATGTGATCTAAGTGACTTTGACTGTGGAATAATTGTTGGTATTAGATGGGGTGGTTTGAGTATCTCAGAAACTGGTGATCTCCTGGTATTTTAACCATATAACAATTGCAGCATGGAAACAGGCCATCTTGGCCCTTCTAGTCCATGCCGAACGCTTACCCTCACCTAGTCCCACAAGGTGTCCATTTTCATGCACAACAGACTTTAAAGTTTACAGAGGCTGGAGCAAAAAGCAAAAAAAGAAAAAAAATTAGTGAGTGGTAGTTCTGTGGGCAAAAACGCCTTGTTAACGAGAGAGGTCAGAGGAGAATGGCCAGACTAGTTCAAGCTGACAGAAAGGCAGCAGTAACTCATATAACCATGTGTACAACAGTGGTGTGCAGAACAGCATCTCTGAACTCACAGCTCATCGAAACTTGAAGTTGATGGGCTTCAGCAGCAGAAGACCACACCGAGTTCCAATCCTATACCCAATAAAGTGCATGCAGTCTGCAGTATCCACATTTTATTAAATAAAATGGTGAGTTTAATTGTACTTATTTAGTGTGCTTTAGTGTGATGGAGTTTTGGCATATTTTTTGCTTTCAAATTCAATTACTCCCTTAGTATCATAATGTTAGGACCTCGTGAATCCGTGTTGCTACAGGTATTGCACAGTACAGGTTCTTTGGCCCAAAATGTGCTGACCAGGATAAAGATAATCCATGATCGATCTAAACCTTCTCTCCTACATAGCCCGTGGCCCTCTTTCATCCATGGGCCTATCTATGAGTCTTTTAAATAGCCCTTAAATCTACAGTACCATGCAGAAGTCTTGAGTACATATATACAGCTTAGGTGTCTAAGAGTTGCACAGTACTGTGTTTGTCAACGGGACCAAAGGATGTTGGGAATGACAATGGTGGAGCCGCGTGGGAGGGATGTGGGACGGGTGTTAAGAGAAGCAGTACCAGGGATGGGGGTGCAGACACGCCCAGCCCTAAGACACCAAGCAAGGTCATTTGATTTCAAACGGTTGGTTTATTGATCATTACAAAACATCTCTCTGATGCTTCCCAATCTTCTCTCTCCCTTCCCCTTTTCCCAACCATAATTCCCCTCTTCTTGCCCCCTTCCCACTCAGTCCACAGTAGCGGCCCAATCAGAATCAGGTTTATCATCACTTACGTATGTCATGAAATTTGTCTTTTTGTGGCAGCAGTACAGAGCAATACATAAAATTACTACAGCACAGTGCAAAAGTCTTAGGCACCCTAGCTGTGTACATGTGCCTCAGACCTTTGCGCAGTACTATGCCTCTAACACCTGGCAGAGCATTCCAGCCACTTACCAGTCTCTGTGGGGAGGGGAGGGGAGGGGATCTACCTCTAACATCTCCCCTAAACATTCCTCCACTCATGTTAAAAGTCCTCTGATGTTAGCCATGCTGCTCTAGGATAAAGCCATGCTGCCCTCTCTATCTATCTTTGCCTCTTATACACTGCCATCAAGTGCCTCACGGCTATATATCACTTAGATATATATTTTCAAGATAATATACGATACTATTTTCCACATCAAGTTACAATACCCCACGTTTCTTGTTGTTGGAATTAAGCGCCTGTTCGGTCGAGTCATGAGATAACCTTAATGACAGCACAGTGACACCGCACTGCGCGAATGCGCGTGGTGGGCTTAAAGCATCAAACAAGCAGACCTGTGGAACTTGCTGTTCTCAGCAACAGAAAAGGTCAGTCTGATAACGTCATACATCGTTTCTCTTGCCAGCATGGTACCACAGCATTTTGCATAATGATGTTACAGTGCCAGCAACCCAGGTATCGTTCCGAAGCTGTCTGTAAGGACTTTATATATTCTCCCGGTGAATGTATTGGATTCCTCCAGATACTCCGGTTTCCTGCCATATTCCAAAGATGTACGGGTTAGTAGGTTAGTTGGTTTGCCGGTCTTCCATAAAAAAAAACCTTGCCCAGGCTTGCGTCCTGGAAACTTTCCAAGGTGCAAATCCATGGTCTATCCAGACTAATGGAGGCCTACACACACACATAATTAGGCAGCGGGGGCTCGTTGGGCTAGAAGGGCTTGTTACTTACTTATTTGCTTGGGCCCTTAGCTTCTAAGAGCCATCGATAGCCTCCCGTCTCCATCGTTCTCTGAAGTTGATGGTATGGTTGTCCATCAACGCTTCTGCAATCCATTCCATCCTCTGTACTGGGGATTGGCCTTCACAGCTTCACCAGAGCACTTTTGGCCGACCTTACCCATTTCCACCTTTCACGACGGGGATGTAGGGTTGGACTTGTGAGGCTGTAACCCTAACTTTTAAAAAAAGGCTGATATAGTGTTATTTTTTTAGTGAAGAAGAGCAGTACATCTTGAAATCTATTCATTTTGGGTTTGTGCTTTATCTTGACGTTTCCTGAACTTTCTCTTTGGTTTAACGACAGCACCAGCAACAGGTGGTCCAGGCAATTGAGCGAGCTAAGCAGGTCACCATGGCGGAGCTGAATGCCATCATTGGGGTAAGTGGCCTTCTTCTACATGTGGTTGAGTGGGAGATGTTAATGGATGTTAAATATTGTAGTTCATATCCGAACTGAGAAAGTCTGAGAGATTCATGGTCATAGAGCAATACAGCACAGATATAGGCCCTTTGGCCCATCGAGTCCATACCAACCATTGTGTTGACCCACTTAGTCCAAATTTCCAGCATTTGTCCATTATCCCTCTCAGTCCTGCCCCTCCTTGTAACTATGCAAATCTTCTGAAATGATACAGGCCAGGCTACCATGCTGCATTTTGTTGAAGACCTAGTTAACGTCCAAAATAGACAACATCCACAGCTCTGCTCTCTGCTCATTTTTGGTTTCTTCTTCAAAAATTTCAAAAGTTTTTCATGCATGACTTCCCACACCCAAAACCATGCTGACTCCTAATCTGGTTCTGTCTTGAATTGACTTTATTACATACATACTTCATATTCATGAGGAGTAAAAATCTTTACGTAAATCTCCCTCTAAATGTTCAATTATAGTAATTTATAATAAATATTATGTACATCAGGACAGTCAATATGACATAGAAATGCAGTTGCATCAGCATGAATTAAGCAATCTGATGGCCTGGTGAAAGAAGCTGTCCGGGAGCCTGTTGCTCCTAGCTTTTATGCTGCGTTATGTTTTCCCAGATGGTAGCAGCTGGAACAGCTTGTGGTTGGAGAGACTCAGGTCTCCGATGATCCTTTGGACCTTTTTTACACACCTGTCTTTGCAAATATCCTGAATAGTGGGAAGTTCACATCTACAGATGTGCTGGGCTGTCTGCACCACTATCTGCAGAGTCCTGTGATTGAGGGAAGTACAGTTCCCATACTAGGCAGTGATGCAGCCAGTCTCAATTGTTCCTCTATAGAAAGTTCTTAGAATTTGGGGGACCATACCAAACTTCTTCAGCCATCTGAGATGAAAAAGGTGCTGTTGTGCCTTTTTCACCACACAGCCGGTATGTACAGACCATGTGAGATCCTTGGTGATGTTTATGCTGAGGAATTTAAAGCTGTTTACCCTCTCAACCCCAGATCCATTGATGTCTATAGGGGTTAGCCTGTCTCCATTCCTCCCGTTGTCCACAACCAGCTCCTTTGTTTTTGCGACATTGAGGGAGAGGTTGTTTTCTTGACACCACTGCGTCAGGGTGATGACTTCTTCTCTGTAGGCTGCCTCATTATTATTTGAGATTAGGCCAATCAGTGTAGCGTCATCAGCAAATGTAATTAGCAGATTAGAGCAGTAGGTGATGGCACAGTCATGGATCCCAGTCTTTCCAAATGCTTACCGATCTTTTTACTCAGAATTTCCTCCATCACCTTCCCCACTACTGATATCAGGCTGACTAGCCTGTAGTTCCGTGGCTAATCCTTGCTACTGTTTTTAAACAACAGAACAACATTGGTCACCTTCTATTCTTCAGTAAATTCATCAGTGACTAATGATTAAGAAAATCACTTGGACAGGACCTGGGGATTAGTCCACCTCAATGTATTGTAAGGGTGCAAATGGTTCCTCCCTTGTGATATGAATGTCCACCAAAACATCTCCACATTTCCCTTATGTCTTGAGCAATCATGATTTTCTCCTCCTTAAAAATGAGAAGAATTATTTCCTAAAAATCCATAGGCTGCCTGATGATTTCTAAAAGCACTTGATCTGTATTAAATTTATTCTTAATACCACTGTAGCAACTCTTGGGATGTTCCTAAACCTTACTTGACAGATCCATCTCACCCCCTCTCTTTGCCCTCCTGATTTCTATCTTAAGAATATTCCTGATAGTTCTCAAGGAATTTGCTCGATCCTGGCCTCCTAAACCCAATTTGTGCTTCCTCTTTCATAACCAGAGCCTCAACACTTTTGTCAGCCAAGGCTCCCTAAACTTGCTAGGTTTTCACTTCATCCCAACAGGAACATGCTGCTCCCAGACACTTGATATCACATTCTTAAATGTCTCCCACTTCCCACTCATTCCTTTCCTTTCAAACAGGCTCAGCCAATCGACCTTTGCTAGATCCTGCCCAACTCCTCTGAAGTTAGCCCTGCACCAGCATAGAACTCAAACCTATGCTTTTCTTAAAAGTAATTGAATTATGGTCACTAGAGCCAAAGTGCTCCCTGACTTCCAGTTCATTTATTTGCACTTCTTGCTTAACACCCTCTACTCTGTAGAATCAGAATCAGGTTTATTATCACCGGCATGTGATGTGAAATTTGTTAATTTAGCAGCAGCAGTTCAATGCAATACATAAACTAGAAGAGAGAGAGAGAGAGAGAGAGAGAGAGAGAGAGAGAGAGAGAGAGAGAGAGAGAGAGAGAAAATAATAATTAAATAAAACATAATAAATAAGTAAATCAATTACATATATTGAAAGATTATTTTAAAAAATTGTGCAAAAACAGAAATATTGTATATTTAAAAAAGTGAGGTAGTGTCCAAGGGTTCAATGTCCATTTAGGAATCGGATGACAGAGGGGAAGAAGCTGTTCCTGAATCGCTGAGTGTGTGCCTTCAGGCTTCTGTACCTCCTACCTGATGGTAACAGTGAGAAAAGGGCATGCCCTAGGTGCTGGAGGTCCTTAATAATGGACGCTGCCTTTCTGAGACACCGCTTCCTAAAGATGTCCCTGGGTACTTTGTAGGCTAGTGCCCAAGATGGAGCTGACTAGATATACAACCTTCTGCAGCTTCTTTTCGGTCCTGTGCAGTAGCCGCTCCTTACCAGACCGTGATGCAGCCCTTTTCAACTTACATGGTTTGCACTAGCATGTGGTGGCAGGGTAGCAAAGGAATTAGTGTAGCACTGTTACATAACTGGCAATCCAGGTCAAATTCCCTCAGTTGTAGCTAAGGAGGTTGTATGTTCTCCCCATGACTGGGTGGGTCTCCTCCAACATTCCAAAGATGAACAAGTTAGTAGGTTAATTGGTGACATGGATATAATTGGTTGGCAACGGGTAGTTGAGCCGGAAGGGCTAGTTAACATGCTATATATCAAAATAAATAAAAAAATAAGAGCAAAATATATCTTTTTTTTACAGCCGCTCAGGGGTATCTGCTTTTGCTTCAGCTTTCCAGCATCTGTGTAGTTTCTTTGATTCTTTTTCATGTAGGACATCTGACAGTGAATTTTCACATAGTACAATAACACAAAGCAGCAATTAAATACACACAAAATGCTGGACGAGCTCAGCAGGCCAGGCAGCATCTATAGAAAAGAGCTTTACCTCAGTCCTCTCTCTCTTTCAGGTTTACCTATCACCTACCACCTTGTACTTCTTCCTCCCCTCCCTCCACCTTCTTACTCTGACTTCTCATCTTTCTTTCCAATCCCGAGGAAGGGTCTCGGGCTGAAACGTCGACTGTTTACTCTTTTCCAGAGATGCTGCCTGGCCTGCCTAGTTCCTCCAGCATTTTGTGTGCGTCGCTTTGGATTTCCAGCATCTGCAGAGTTTCTTGTTTTTGTGGAGCAGCAGTTGAAGCTGCTTCAATGAAGGAAAAAGTATTAAGACAGGGGATAAGCCACGATCTTGAGATCATTTTGATAAGACCTTAACATGCCCCTTCAAAAGATGGCACCTGTGAGAATGCAGTGCTCAGTTGGGACTGCTCTGAGGTATCAGCCCAGATTTCAGAGCTCAAGTCTTTGGACTAAGAGTGGAATCTCTGACCTGGAGCTGAGCATTCAGCCCACTGACCTTTGGCCGACAATCTGTTTCTCCACACCTTCCTGCTCCTTGATGTAGACCCACACCTACATTTTTCACGTGAAGCAGAAAGGCAATGGGGAAAAACATCACAAAATGATATGGATGAGGAGCCAATTATTTTATGGCGTACGACTCTCTTGAGGGAATGCCTTGTGCTGGTTCCAGCAGCAGCTCTTTAGGAACTGTTGAAGTGACGTGAGGAGCAAGCCAAAAGGTGAAACTTTTGTGAAACTTCTGAGTCAGAAGGTTGTGAATTCCAGGTCTGGAGAACTTAAGTACAAAAGTGAATGCCAACATCTTCAACAATACATCATTCTCTTGGTACTGAAAGTTCTGTGTATAGATTTCCAGAGCGGGGCTTGAACTTGTAACCTACAGAGCAGTGGGAAGATGTATAGCTGGTATTCAATTCAGGTTCTTAAACAAAGCCCTGTGTACTCCGCCTTGTGGATGTGAACATCCCCAAGAGACCAGCGAAATTACTCTGGTGACCGACTAATAATTATACTTCAGCCCACTGATTCCAAAACATGGATGATGAAGGGTAAAATGGCCTGTGAGGCTTTTATAACATTCGAGTAGTTTACATTCAGTGATCACTTCTTTTTTTTTAGATACTCACTGTACCTAATAAAGTGGCCACTGAGTGCATGTTTATGGTCTTCTGCTGCAGTCCATTCACATCAGGTTTCAATGTGTTGTGCCGTCACGGGTGCTCTTCCGCACACCACTGCTGTAAGGGGTGTTTATTTGAGTCACTGTCACCTTCCTGTCAGTTTGAACCAGTCTGGCCATTCTCCTCTGACCTCTCTCATTTACGAGGCATTTTCGCCCGTAGAACTGCCGCTCACCGAATGTTTTTGTTTTCCGCGCTGTTCTCTGTAAACTCTAGATGCTGCTGTGCACGAAAATTACAGGAGATCATCAGTTTCTGAGATATTCAAATGATCCCATCTGGCACCAACAGTCATTCCGCTGTCAAGGTCATTTTGATCACGTTTCCTTCCCGTTCTCATGTTTGGTCTGAACAACAACTGAACCGCTTTGACAGTATCTGCATGTATTTCTGCACTGAGTTGCTGCCATGTGATTGGCCCACTCGATAATTGCATTAACGAACAAGCATTCCTAGTAAAGTGGCCACTGAGTGTAGTTACAGAAAGGATACAGTGGTCCCTGCAATTCTCCGGAATGGCCCCCAGCTACTTAAGAGGAGCAACTGCATGACTCCAAGTTTATTTAGTGAAGTGGAGGTGTGCATGTGCCAAGCATGAACCTGATGGAAAAGGTCCGTTGTAACTGACTTGAACAATATCACAAATCAGATAATTTTATTTGTGCCGTTTATCTCCTTGAATATAATTTACATAGCAAAACCCCAGTGCTGCTTGCTATACATTCCAGGGGATATAAGACACAAATATGCCATTGGGCCTGCCCAATCTGTCCAACTTGGGGCTCACATCTTTCCATTTTTTAAAATTTGAATCTTTCACTGTAGCTCTTATTTCTCTTCTTCATCACATATATGTCGATTCTCCCTTTGAAGTCTATACCATTCACTCAAGCACCCTTCATAGAAATGAGTCACATTCACATCTCCCTTTGACTGAAATGTTTCTTCTGAAATCCGTGTTGGAGTTGGTGACTATGATTAATGTCCTCTTGTGATGCTCGACATTCTCCATGTGCTCTCCCTGTAATAATGTTTAGTCGTGTTAATGCAGCCTGTTCATTCACATAATCCCACTCCTATCAGGGAGGAGGCTACGTCTTATCCATGCCAGGACCACCAGACTCAAAAACAGTTACTTTCCTCGAGCAGTAAGAATAATTAACATCTCTACCCACTGACAACTCATCCTGAAACACCCCTCAGTAGAACCACTTCATCATTTCCTGTCATAGTCATCCTTTGTACAGACATTCCCCCGGTACCTAGTGTCACTTTATGTACATGCAATCATTGTTTGTAGATAAGCTATCTTATTTATTTGTATTTAAATACATTTAAAGTTTATTTAGTTATATTTAAAGTCCTGCTGAACAGTCTTGGCCCGAAACGTCAACTGTATTCTTTTCCATAGATGCTGCCTGACCTGCTGAGTTCCTCCAGCAGTTTGTGCTGTTACCAACGTCTGCAGATTTTCTCTTGTCTATTTAGATTTAGTGTGGTTTTTCAAATTGTGTTCTTTATCTTATTGTGTTTTATATGCTGCTTCGGATTTTGTTCCCCTTTACATTTCTGTGTACTGGAAGTGACAGTATGCAATCTATTGGGGTGGCACGGTTTGTTCAACACTTTACTGTGCAGGCAACCCAGGTTCAATTCCCTCTACAGTCTGTAAGGTGTTTGTGCGTTCTCCCTGTTACTGCTTGATGTCCCTCCAGGAGCTCCAGTTTCCTCCCACGGTCAAAAAGACTTACCGGTTGGTAGGTTAACTGAGCATTGTAAATTGTCCCAAGATTAGGTGAGATTAAATCGGGGGATCGCTGGGCGGCATGGCTCAGAGGGTTGGAAGGGCCTATTCGGTGCTGTATCTTAATAAGTAAATAAATCAGTAAATCTTGAATCTCTATATTTTTGCTTTTGAAAGAGTTAATAAATGCAAAATTGTACCTCTCTTGCTATTGGCCAACTCCATGGCACAATAGAGAATGTTTTTTGTCATGTGATTTATTTACTTGGTGTAAGCTTGTCAGATCTGCTATTGACATCAGCATCCTTACTTATAGCAGCAGCAGCTCCAGCACCTGTCCCATCATGCACCTCCAATTCCACTCACTCCACATCCGTCAGGACTCCAGCCTACGGGAATTCCTTCCATTAGCGGTGGCTCGGGCCTCTTGGCTCTCTCCAGTGCCCTCGGCGTCCATGCCCACTTAGCGATGAAAGACGATAAGAATCACCTGGACATGGAACATCACAGAGGTAAGAGACCACGGGTATCTGGCCAGCTTCACAGAAGACTGGAAAAGTCTATCTTCTTGTGTGAGCAATCAAGCTATTTTACAACCTAGCTAATCTATTAAAATTGCAGTAAGAGGTTTGGCAGGAGAGAGGTTAGAAAAAATATATGCGTACATACTAAATTGTCGTAATCCAAAGGAGTTTCTAAGGTGAATAACTTAAGACCTTTAAAAGGATACGAGACTAGTAGGATTGGAGGAGCAGATAATGGTAAATGTTAGGGTGGGAGAAGCTCATAAGTAACACTTAACCCAGCAAGGATCAGTTAGACTGAAAGATTAGTTTCCATGATGGCACAAGTACAAGGAGTGTTGTCACAGGAAAGCAGCTTCCTTCATTAAAGACTCTACCATGCAGGCCATTCTCTCTTACCACTGCTACCATCAGAAAGGAGGTACAGGAGGTTTAGGTCCCACTGAACCAGGCTCAAGAAAAGTTATCACCCCTCAACAATCAGGCTCTTGAACCAGAGTGGATAACTTCACTCACCTCATCACTGAACTGATTCCACAACCTATGGACCCACTTTCAAGGACTCTACAACTGATGTTCTCAATATTATTTATTACTTATTTACCTATTGTTTCTTTTCTTGCAAAATTTGTTGTCTTTTGTACATTGGTTATTTGTCCATCTTTGTGTAGTTTTTCACTGATTTTATTGTGTTTCTTTGTGTTTGCTGTGAATGCCCACAATAAAATGAATCTCAGAGTAGTGTATGGTGACATATATGTACTTTGATAATACCTTTACTTCGACTTTCTACTTCTTAACTCTGAATTGCAGGTTATTTCGTGACTGAAAGCTTTGCTGAGGAACAGATAGCCTTGAGCCGGTTGAGTAATGAAGTCGCTTCTCTGAGTCCCAGCTTGTATCACCTTCATCTCATGATGCATCCATGACCTTTATAATTCTGAGACACTGAAGCCATCAAATTGATTCCAGAGTTTTTCAGCTTTCCTTTATCACTTCCTTCCACATATCCGCTGCCCTCAGCATGTAGGGTAAACCACACTACATTTCCAATTATCTTGAATGGTAGCATCCTCAATAATCATTAGATTTCCAATAAAGTATTATAGCGGCTGTCTAAAACCTTCATGCAATGCTACTTTGAGAATATTGGTCCATTTTTCCTTATGACTGCGGAATATTTTGAGATGCACAGCACTTGGATGAAATGCACCAATCTCTGGTGGGTTGGCTAGTGTGAACCCAGAGCATAGAAGCCATTTTGGGGCACATTTCCACACCTTCTTAACAGCACACACTCGAATATTGAGGTCCTGAGAGGCCAAGATACGGAGGATCCTCGTTTTTTGAGGTGGTATTTTGGTTGCAGGTGCTAAGACTGAGCTTATCTGTGAAGCACTGGTCCATTTTTTTGATAAGGTGTTTAGAGTTGGTTTTCCAAGAGTCGTTCAGCATGAAAGCTTCATGTGTCAAGGCAAGCCAAAACTTACAGCAAGGTCCAGATTTAAGCACTGGAAATATTTCCATATTTAAATGGAATGACTTGTGTCTTACATTCCAGTAAATGACACATCTTGTTCGTCCTCTATCAGGCTAGCCTACAGAATAATTAGTGCTGAAATGCATGTCTACATATGAGAGGCCATTCAGTCCCTAAACATCCAAGTAGTGTACACTACTGGTAAGCAGGCATGCTATTCCTGGCATGGTTTATGTGTAACAGAGGGCAAAGTTCCACCCCATTGAATCATAGGTTAGATGCAGAGGCAATGAAACGAGAAGGGAGAAGATACTGGAAGATCTGTTTAGAATTCCACATGATGAAATGGCATTGGTTTATTATTGCCACATGTATCAAGATAAGTGAGACTCTTGTCTTACAGATCAAATTACTACATAGTATGTCAAGGTATGATAATAATAATAATGAAAAATAAAGTGTAAAAGCTATCCAAAAATGCAGTGCAGATAAACAATAAAGTGGAAGATCTTGAATAACGAGGTAGATTTTGAGGCCAAGAGCTTATTTTATTGCACAAGAGCTCCATTCAAGAATCTGATAAGTGGGATAGAAGCTATCCCTGTTCCTGGAGGTATGTGATTTTAGGTTTCTGTATCTACTGCCTGACAGGAGAGGGGAGAATAGGGAATGTCTGGTGTGGTTGAAAGTCTTTGATTAAGTTGGTTGCTTTACTGAGAAGTAGGACAGAGCCCACAGAGGAGAAGCTGGTTCAGGTGATGTGTTGAGCTGTGTCCACAATTCTCTGCAGTTTCTTATGGTTTTTAATCTTGTGATCAAATGAGGAAAATTTGATGAATTTAGTGTTACTTGTAAATTAGGAAGGGAAGTATAGAAAAGTTGAACCAAGGCTGAAAGGGAGATCACCTAATGGATGACAATATTTCTCTTGCATCACAGTGGGAACTTAGCTGCCTGAGCAGGAGTTATAGATGAGTGAAAAACATTCCATCATGAAAGGCTTTGGAGTTTATACAGTGCTGATCGAAGTGAAAGGAAGCGTGCACAGAAAATAATAGGAAGTCAAACTACACAGGACACAGTTTACATAGTGGTGCCTGAGAATCAAAACAAATAAAAACACATACACCACCCCACCCCATTCTTGTCATTTTTGCAACTCTCCCAGAACCAACCTAGGTTACTTTTAATTGCCTAGGTGACGTTTCCCATGTCGTGCTTGGAATGATTGTAATGGTAGAGAAAATGTCAAAAAAGTAGAATTGATATGAATAGTTTTGGTGCGCTTAGAATCTTGGTCAATAGTTATCTTCATTTGGGAACATTTAACATTGGAAAGTAAAATTTTTTTATCATGCTTTCTAGACTGTAGTTGACAATTCAAATAATGAGATATTTGTACCAAATATTGGCAGTGTTCCTGGCTCCTTTCTAATGGATGTCAAAGTTAAGGCATTGTCTCATTTCTCTTCTTTACCTGTTCTACCAGAATATATATAAAATATATGGTAAGGGTCTTCACTACCCAGGGATCAAAGGGATCTAATTGGAACAGAAAAGGCTACAGAAAGTGGTGGATACAGCCCAGTATATAACAGGCAAAGCCCTCCCCATCTTCGAGCATATTTACAAGAAAGCAGCACACACCTTCAAAGACCCCACCATCCATGACAAGCCCTCTTCTTACAATCACCATCAGCCTGAAGGTGCAGAAGCATTAGATCTCACACCACCAGGTTCAGGAACAATTATTGCCCTACAAACACCAGGCTCCTGAACCGGTGTGCACAACTTCAGTCACCACTACTCTGAACTGATTCTACAACCAAGATACTCACTTTCAAGGACTCTTTACAACCCACGTTCTCGGTGTCATTTGTATTTGCACAGTTGGTCTTCTTTTGCACACTGGGTGTTTGTTGGTCTTTGTTTATGTATGGCTTTCAATAAAATTCTATTGTATTTGTTTTTTCCCTGTAAATGCCAGTAAAAAAAATAATTTCAGGGTAGTATATGGTAACGTGTTCGCACATTGATAATAAATTTAGTTTCAATTTTGAGCTATGATGGTCTTGGAATTACTCAATCAGAACTATCAGAGCACTGGGAGACATTTACATCGTGACAGTAGTGTTCAGTGTGACCTGACTATTTCTGCATTAAGTTTCAATAACCTTCATCCTCCTTGTGTTTTGATAAAGGGTTCAATATAGAGTGGAAATATGCCCTAGGGCTAGCACAGTAACACCTTTACAGCCTGCTTATATGGATTTAAAGTTCTGAAGGAAGTAGCTGGAGAGATTGTGGAGGCATTAACAATGATCTTTCAGGAATTGATAGATTCTGGCATTGTACGGATGACTGGAAAATTGCAAATGTTACTCCGTTATTTGAGAAGGGTCGGAGGCAGCAGAAAGGAAACTACAGACCTGTTAACCTGACATCAGTGGTTGGGAAGTTGTTGGAATCAATTGTTAGGGATGAGATTATGGAATACCTGGAGGCACATGACAGGATAGGCCAAAGCCAACATGGTTTCCTGAAAGGAAAATCCTGCCTGATTAACCTACTGCAATTTTTTGAGGAAATTACAAGCAGGGTAGACAAAGGAGATGCAGTAGATGTGGTGTACTTGGATGTTCAGAAGGCCTTTGACAAGGTGCCGCACATGAGGCTGCTTAGCAAGATAAGAGCCCATGGAATTACAGGGAAGTTACTAGCATGGGTGGAGCAATGGCTGGTTGGCAGAAAACAGAGAATGGGAATAAAGGGATCCTATTCTGGCTGGCTGCTGGTTACCAGTGGAGTTCCACAGGGGTTGGTGTTGGGACTGCTGCTTTTTACAATGTATGGCAATGATTTGGACAATGGGATTAATGGATTTGTGCTAAATTTGCCAATGATACAAAGATAGGTGGAGGAGCAGGTAGTGTTGAGGAAACAGAGAGTCTGCAGAGCGATTTAGATAGTTTAGGGGAATGGGCAAAGTGGTAAATGAAATACAATGTTGGAAAGTGTAAGGTCATGCACTTTGGTGGAAGAAATAAATAGGCAGACTGTTATCTAGATGTGGAGAGAATTCAAAGTGCAGAGATGCAAAGGGACTTGGCAGTCCTTGTGCAGGATACCCTTAAAAGTTAACCTCCAGGTTGAGTCCATCTTGAAGGTGAATGCAATGTTGGCATTCATTTCTAGAGGTATGGAATATAAGAGCAGGGATGTGATGTTGAGTCTCTATAACACTTGAAGTATTGTGTGCAGTTTTGGGCTCCTTATTTTAGAATGGATATACTGACGTTGGAGAGGGTTCAGAGTAGATTCACAAGAATGATTTCAGGAGTGAAAGGGTTACCGTATGAGCAAAGTCTGGCAGCTCTTGGGCTGTCGAATGAGGGTGGATCTCATAGAAACATCCCAAATCTTAAAAGGCCTGAACAGATTTGATATGGCAAAGTTATTTCCCATGGCAGGGGATTCTAGGACAAGAGGGCACAACTTCAGGATTTAGAACAGAGATGCGAAGAAATTACTTTAGTCAGAGGGTGGTAAATCTGTGGTATTTGTTGCCACGAGCGGCTGTGGAGGCCAAGTCATTGGGTGTATTTAAGGCAGAGATAGATAGGTTCTTGATTAGCCAGGGCATCAAAGGGTATGGGGAGAAGGGAGGGGAGTGGGGATGACTGGAAGAATTGGATCAGCCCATGATTGAATGGCAGAGCAGACTCGATGGGCCAAATGGCTTTAATATCTTATGGTCTTATGGAAATATCACTTGTCCAAGGAGAAAAAATATCATAAGGAGATCATTGCCACTCACTGGGCAACCTGTACATCTCAGCACAAGGAGCAGTGTCACTAACAAACAACAGAGTCCCTAGTTTGTGTAGCTCGCCCTTACAGCTGAGCAGAACCATTGGTGAATTATCAGTACTGGTCATTGCTGCAGGCACGGAAAGTACTAGACCTTTTGACAGGTTTGGAAAGCTCCATCTCCTTCCCCGCTATACAGCTGCAGTGACTTACAGGCCCTGGTGGAGACTCAAACACATTTCTTTGTTGTTTTGTTTTCTACTTCTCCTCTCCTTGCTCCGCACTCGTGCTGTGAGCTTGCAGGGGCAACGATTGAGAAAATGAGGTTTGTTGCAAGTAGACAGGATCAGAATCAGGTTTATTATGATTGACATATGTTGTGAAATTTGTTTTGTACAGCAGTACAGTGCAATACATAAATTACTGTAAGTTACAAATAAGAAATATAAAAAAGGATAAGTACTTCAACAAGTGAGGTTGAGTTCCTGGATTCACGGTCTATTCAGAAATCCAATGGCTAAGTGGAAGAGGCTGTTCCTAAAATGTTGAAAGTGTGTCTTCAGGCTCCTGCGCCTCCTCCCTAATGGTAGGAACAAGAAGAGGGCATGTCTTGGATTGTGAGGGTCCGTAATGAAAAAAGCCAGCTTCTTGATGTCCTTGGTAGTGTGGTGGGTATTGCCCATGATGGAGTTGGCTCAGATTACAACCCTCTACAGTTTTTTTAAATCTAATCCTATGCATTAGAGCCTCCATATGAGACCTTGCTACAGCTAATCGGAATGCTCTCCACACGTACATCTGTAGAAACCTGCTAGTCTTGGGTGACATACTAAATCTCCTCAAGTACAGCCATTGTTGCGCCTTCTTTGTAATTGCGTCAATATGTTGGGCTGAGGAAAGATCTTCAGAGATGTTGTCATCCAGGGTATTGAAGCTGCTCACCCTTCCCACTGCTGAGTCCTCGATGAGGACTGCTGTGCGTTCTCCAGATTTCTCTCCCTGAATTTCACTATTAGTTCCTTGGTCTAACTGAACGTGACTGCAAAAGTTTTTGTGACCAATTGTCGACCAACTCTCCACAATGCAGAGCATGGTCTATCACTATTAGGGAGCCCTACCTGTATTAACTGTATCTATTTGAGGAAATGAGACTGAGGACTGCACAAATAGAGATCTTTAAAATGATGAAAGATTTTGACAGAATACATGCCTGTGGGCAAAAGCCAAATGAGAGGACAATAATCTAAGGCAGTGGTCAAAAATTCCAATTGCATATTCAGAAGAAACTTCTTTAGTTGAAGAGTAGAGAGAGTATGTGTCCTGGTCTCTCATAAAGTGCTCAAAATAAAAGTGATAAGTGGCTTTAAAGGAAGATTGGGGAGATAAAACAATAGAAGGTAATCCTTCAGATTCAGATTGATTTATTTATCGAAACATAGAGTGAAATACATCTTTTGCGTTAACAGCCAGCACAACCCAATAATGTGCTGGGGCAGCCTGCAAGAAGATTTTGGATAGATTTAGATGATAAAAGATTGGGAGGCATGAGTCAAGTTTAAACACTGGCATGGACTGATTGTGTTCAATAGCCTAGTTCTGTATCGTGTATTCTATATAATGTCAGTGTATCTAAGTGTGTTTCAGTGGTGTGATATAACATCCTGTATAAATGTGTGGTTCATGCACACAAAGTGTAAGGAGTATTTTTGTTTGGCCTCACTCGGCAGTGCAGGCTGGTTTTCCATTCAGGTGTTTCACACTTTACCCCAGGTGTTCCCAGGTTTGTGTTTGGTGGATACGGCCTCCGCCTCATACCCATGAAGACCCAGCAAGCAGAAGGTTCACAGTTAGAGTGTTAGATCTCTGAAGAAGAATTCTGTTGAACAGAACTCTGTGGATGTAACATGTTAATTCCTGGTGTCTCTGGGCAGAGGGATTGTCCAATAATTATTCTGGTATTCTGTATGAGGGCCGTTGAGTGCATGAAATGAGTCACTAGTCAGGGTTGAGATTTAGAGAAGGTAAAAGAAGGTCTTTCATGGTTTCCATACTGAGGGCACTGCAGTTTTGCTGAAAATATTGGGCAGTTTCCCTAATAAATCAGATACAATGGGGAGCCACGTGGGCCAGAGTGATTTTGAATGCAACACTGTGCTTGATTTTTGAATTTTTCTCCAACTAACCTGTTACTTTCTGATTTTTTCCCCCCTGCCCTCAATCTTCTGCCGTTCTTCACCTGGACCCCATCCAGACCGAGATCGTGATGCCAGTAGAGTAAGTCAGTTTCTACATTGTATTTTGCACTAATGTTAAGATTTGTGAATTCAGCTCAGGCAGTTACACACACCTATGGGCCTTTGGATTTCACCCAAGAGAGACCAGTACTATAGGAACATCATCTGGGACTGGGAGGATCACAGAGTGAACTCCACCCCACTGCAGTTTAAGCACCCTCTCCTTCTACCCACCACTAACAACTGAACATTGCAACAGTGCATGAACCAACTAGCAACAACTACATCTTAAATATACCCAGTACTTGTACTCACCAAAGGAAATCCGCAGGCATCACCATCCCAAGGTCCATACTGTGATCATGCCGCCCACAAAGCTACACTGTGGGGCTTACAGGGTCAGCTGAAGATATGGGGACGTGTTGCCACAACTGTTGCAAGCTCAAATTGTGAAGTATTCCTGACTAATGCATCAACACATTCACGAGAAGCACCCAGAGTTTTAACAGTGGCAATAATATGACACGATCAGAAATGCTGATATAGCCAGTATATTTTTTTTAAATTAATGGTAAGTTGATGTTGGTAACAAGCCCAGGATTTATTGCCCTTTTTATTTGAGAGGGAACTTCTTGAACATCAGCACCTTGTGTGATACCTGTTCAATGCTTGCTAGGCCATTGTATTGGATATCGAGTCACATACAGAATGGGTAAACATGGAAGATTTTGTTTCTGCTAAAGGCCATTAGTGAATTAGATGGCATTTCATAACAATTTTCTGGTTATTATGGTGGGTTATTCTTTAATTAACTTTAAATTCCTCAGCTGTCATGGTTGGATTTTAACTACATATTCTGGATCATTATTCTGGGTTTTAGGATTACTAGGATAGTAATTTAACACTTACAGTATTGTATTTCTGTGTTTGTAAAACTGAACAATTAGCTGCATTACACAGCAAAATTTCATTATTTTTTGGGAAAAAGATTGTTCAAAAATATATTCCTAGTGTTTAACAATTGGGTAGTGTAATTAAAATTCCTTTGGGATGTTTGTCATTTTTAAACTTTGTAAAATAGCATTTATCAGGGTATTTTCTTTTGTTAATCCCATTAATCATTTTAGAATCCAACATAAACCTTCCCAAAGAGGAACACTCTGCTACGAATAACTGGTAAATTTGCCCTTTGATTACCTGTGTTTAAAAAGCCTAACTAAAAAGCAAAACAGAGGTGTAACATAGTCCACCTTCTTACTTTCTGCTTGTCCCACAATACAATGGTAATGAAGTTCGTGATTAATCACAGCAATTGCTCTCCCTCGCAAGGTCTTCAGCAGACTAGAGAAGAGACAAGGAGAACCAAAGCAAAACAAAATGTTGGAAACACTCCACAAGTCAGGCAGCACCTGCGGAGAGTGAAGCAGTTCATTTTTCTGGTCTACGATCAGAAATTGGGGGACAAAAAGAGAAAACGGTTTTTGATAGCAGAGAAGTTAGGGGAGGGATGGGTTGATATTGTTGATAGTGGCGTTGTTCCTATTAAATGGGTTTATGCATTGTGTTAATAACAAATCTGTGGAACTATGCTGTACTGGCTAGTCTATACAAACTGTATATGAAAAATCAAGTCAAAATGATGAAAGTGGAACTGGCCAGTTCCAATACAAGCTTGGAACTTTGAAGTTCAAAGAACATATATATTTTCTTGTGGGTATTCACAGTAAATACAAGAAACACAATAGAATCGATGAAAGACCACTCTGAACCAATGTGAAAAAGACAACGAACTGTGCAAAACAAAAAAAAAATAGAGACATAATAATAAATAAGCAATAAATATGGAGAACATGAAATGAAGGAGTCCTTGAAAATGAGTCCATAGGTTCTGGGAACATTTTAGTGAAGGAGTGAGTGAAGTTGAGTAAAGTTATACCCTCTGGCTCAAGAGCCTGATGGTTGAGGGATAATAATTGTTCCTGAAATTGGTAGTGTTATTCCTGAGACTCATATGTCTTCTTTGTGATGGACACAGAAAGAAGAAAGGATGGCTTGGATAGTGGGGGCCTCTGATGATGGATGCTGCTTTCCTGCAAAAGCACTCCGTGTAGATGTGCTCAGAGGTGGGGAGGGCTTTACCTGTGGACTGGGTTGTATTCACTACTTTTTGTAGGCACTTCTATTCAAGGTTATTAGTGTTTCTATATCAGGCCGTGATGCAACCAGTCAATATACTCTCCGGCGCATATCTATAGAAGTTTGTCAAAGTTTTAGAGGACAAGCCAAATCTTTGTAAACTTCTAAGAAAGTAGAGGCACTGCTGTACTTTCTTTGTAATGGCACTTACATTCTAGACCCTCTGAAATAGCAGCAAGGAATTTAAAGTTGCTGACCTTCTCCACCTCTAATCCCCCATGAGAACAGGTTCATGAACCTCTGGTTTCCTCCTCCTGAAATCAATAATCAGCTCCTTGGCCTTTGCTGACATTGAGTGAAAGGTTGTTGTTATGGCACCACTCAGCCAGACTTTCAGTGTCCCTCCATTATGCGAATTATGATTCGGCCAACAGCAGGTGTGTCATCCGCGAACTTAAGTATGCGTTTGGAGCTGTGCCAAGCCTCACAGTTAAGTTTAAAATGAGTAGAGTAGGGGGCTAAGCACACAGAGTTGTGGTACACTTGTACTGATGGATATTGTGGAAGACAGTGTTGCCAATCTGAACTGAGTGGGATCTGCAAGTGAGGAAATTGAGCATCCTGTTGAGCAAAGAGCTATTGAGGTCAAGGTCTTGAAGCTTATTGATTAGTTTTGAAGGGATGATAGTATTGAATGCCAAGCTGTTTTCAATGAAGAGCATCATGATGTATGCATCTTCACTGTCCAGTTTTTCTAGGGTTGAGTGATGAGCCAATGAACTGGCATCTGCTGTTGACTTCTGACGGTAGGCAAATCAGAACAAATCCAAGTCACTTCTCAGGCAAGTGCTGATATGTTTCATCACTAGCCTGTCAAAGCCCTTCTTCACAGTGGATGTAAGTGTTACTGGATGATAGTCATTGAGGCAGGTTAACATATTTTCGTGCGCACTGATATAATTGAATCCTGCTTGAAGTTAGGTACCTCAGACTGCTGAAGAGAGAGGTTAAAGATATTGGGGAATGCTCCAGCCATTTGATTGGCACACGTCTTTAGTACTTGGCCAGGTACCCCATCTGGGCAGGATGTTTTCTGTGAGTTCACCCTCCTGAAGAACACTCTCATATTGGCCTCAGAGACTGAAGTCATGGGGTTATCGGGGCTGTGGGAGTTTGTGAAAGTTCCTCCATGTTTTGATGACCAAAATGAGCATAGAAGGCATTGAGCTCATCTGGGAGCAAAGACTTGTTGTCACCTATGACACTTGGTTTCGCTTTGTAGGAAGTGACAGCATTCAAACCCTGCCACAGCCGTTGAGCATCCATTGAGCATCAAGTTTGGTCCGGAATTGCCATTTTGCACATGAGAGTTGTACCCAGACCTCCTGTACCTTCATCACCAGACCTGAATGCCACATATCTGGCACAGCATATTGCAGATCTCATGGTTCATTCAGTGCTTCAGGTTGGGGAAGACCCTGAATGATTTTGTAGGGACACGTTCATCTACGACTGTTTTATAAACTCCCTGACAGCTGTGGTGTATTTGTTCAGATCCTCTGAGTCCTTGATCGTGGTCTAGTCCACGGGCTTGAAGCAATCTCGTAGCTGCTCTTCCGCCTCCTGCAACCACCCCTTTGTTGTCCTTATCTCTGGAGCCTTGATCTGCAGCCTCTGCCTGTATGCATGTAGGAGGGGGACTACCAAATGATCAGATTTCCCAAAATGGAAATGTAATATGTTGATGGTAACTGGGCAGAGATTTCTTCAACAAGTCTGAATGAAGTACCCAACAATGCTTTGAAAGGTGTCGAGTTAGTCTGTTTCTTGTTGCTGACGGCGGTACTCGGTACCGTAAATCCCTGCTTAACACGGCTACATTGGTCTCAAGGCAATTGATTTTCTTACCACATGCAAATTAATTGTGTACTCTGTCGCTGGTGTGTAATTTACTGAGCAAATTCTCTGTAATTTTCATTTTGAATGATTTGATAATAATTTCAACCATATGCATGGATTTTCCATTCTGTCACCCAAATAAGATTTCCCTGGAATCATTCCTTGACTTAGATGTGCCCTAATTCCACAGGGTATTGTCTCCTGCTCTAATAATTATGCTCTTCTGTTGATATGTGATTCAAAGCTGCAGGCTCCTGTATTTTGCCCTTGAGTACTCCATTCAATTGTTGTCTTGTCCTATGCTGACAGACGTCATCACTTTAAGATTGTCGCCAGGTTCTGCCATACAAAAGTGGATTGATTTTGGACTGCAGCTAAGAAAAAGCAAGGATATTGAACTTTCTTTTTCTCTTATTTTGTCACAAAGCTTTTGTTGCTAACACAGCAAACATACTAGATGGTTTAGGATTTGAAGGGTGGCTTTAATAGGACCTGTTCCTCTAACGCTACTATTGATGTTGTCAAGTTCAGGTACTTGCATCTATTTTGAAGTCACTCAGATTTTTATGATCGGTTGCTGTCAATGTCAAGCTTCTAGTTGATGGTTGACTAATTTTATGTGATGAAGACTTGTGACATGCATTGTATTTGACAATAGAAGTTTAATGGATTTATCTTTAGATATGTCCTGAAGTGCTGCTCGTTGTGAAGATGGCATTATTTTTTATAGCAATGCCTTCATCAGTATTTATTGGCGACCTATAAATGTACTTGAACCATTGTATCCTTTTAGTGAAGTTGTATCCCTTCTCTTATTGAATTCAGGTTCCAGGGTATCCAGTACTGATGGAATGATATGTTTCCAAATCAGGATAATGCAGGACTTGGATGTGAATGTGTCAATGTGTGGATGGTGTTGCTCCCATGATATGCAGTGCTTGTTCATCAAAGGTGGTAGATTGAGGCCTTAGGAGATGCAATCGAAGAAGCCTTGGTGAGCTGCTGCATTGTCTTTTTCCAGGTATTGACCACCACAACAACTGTAGTCTGGTTGTGGAGGAACTGAAGATTTAGGCTGATGCATGTAGCCCTCCCTGCCAAAATAGATTCAAACCTCCTCAAAGGTCAAAGTAAAATTATTATCAAAGTACACTTATGTCACCGTATACAAACCTGAGATTTATTTCTGAGCGTTGTTTATGCTTCACTCATCCGGGAGTTCTGGCAGTGGGTCTCAGCCAGTTGTGCTGCAAAGCTTGTCAAAGAATTTTCCACTTAGCAGCAGTTCCATCAGTGACTAATTGGATGTATGTACATTTCAAGTTATGCCAGGGATGTTTCACAGGAAGTAAGCTTTTCGTTTACTGGAAGTGACAAATATTCCATCACGTCCCAGAATTTTTGGAAGCACTTGAAGATTCAGGCAGTGACTCAATAACCATGGTCTCCAGCCAAGTACCTGCACCTGCAGCCACAGCATTATGGGGCGAGCCCATTAAGGTTTCTGCTGTATGGTGACTCACAGAGTGGTGATAGATGACACTGCTGGAAATCCATAACTTTTCTGCAAATCACAAGAATCGTGTGGTGTCTCACACATGCATAATTTTATGCATATGATAAACATAAGAGGATCAGTAGCCTTTACGAAAAGGCTTTGAAATAGTTCTTCCCTTATAGAGCAGGAAAATTATGACTGAGTCACACAACATGGAAACGTTGGCAAACGTTGTTGTAGGAAGGGAGATGCAGGAGATTGCAAACTTTGGAAATATTAATACACTTCAGAATCAGAGTCACTTTATTGCCAGTATGTGAAATATACCTTAATTGTTTGTGATTCAGTGCCAAGCAGAAAATGCGGGACAATACCATGACAGACAACACAAAGGCAACCAACAATTTACAAGACACCAGTGCAAACGGCCGTGAGCAATCAACAATTAGCAGAATGGTCACATGCACAAATGTCAATAGTCAAACTTATGAACAGATTAAATAATTATCAACAGAACAAGGAGAACAGGAAAGACCATTTATTGGATGTTGTGCAGGGACAGTTAGTGTATTACACCTGAGTGAGTTTTGTGAGCAGCTGGACAGCTGCAGGAAAGAAGCTTCGGAGATGACATGTGAATAACTTGGTGACTAGGTGACTGCTAGGGTGCGTGGAATCAGCAGTGATTTTTCAACTCTTTGCCCTGGCAAGGAACAGATCTTTTTTTATGTCTGTAGCCAGTGATTGTCTCTGCTGAGTGCAGCATTGCTGAAACTGAACTTGGAGAGGAAGTAGGCGGTGGGAAACCAAATAGTGACGGAGGTGGTCGCAACACTGTCAATGATGGTAATACACTTGGTGATGAATCAACCAGCCTGAACATTGGTCAGCAGCGCTTTCAATAATAGCAAGGAAAACAGGTGCATTTCCATAATATAAGGATCTCTTGTATATTGCACGTATATCTCTTGTATGTCTCATGCAGAGTAGACTCAATGGGCCAAATGGCCTAATTCGACTCCTATATCTCATGGTCATCTGATGACTGAGGCCTGGGCAAGGTCGTATGGAAGACCTGCAGTTGTCCAAGCTGCAAGTCTCCCCTCTCCACGCCACCGATTTTGTCCAAGGGAAGGGCATTAGGACCCATACAGCTTGGCACCGGTGTCGTCGCAGAGCAATGTGTGGTTAAGTGCCCTGCTCAAGACAACATGCTGTCTCAGCTAAGGCTCGAACTAGCGACCTTCAGATCTCTAGACCGACGCCTTAACCATTTGGCCACACGCCACACAGACAATGGTCTCATGGTCATATTGGGCCTGGGGTCCGGCACTGGCCTTGAGGCAGATGTGTTGGACAGCTCCACACGTCTTGGTGCGTGGCCAAGTGGTTAAGGCTTTGGGCTAGCGATCTGAAGGTCGTTAGTTCGAGCCTCAGCCGAGGCAGTGTGTGTGTCCTTGAGCAAGGCACTTAACCACACACTGCTCCTGCACGTTTATAGCCCAGTGGTGGCGGTTGGTGCAGTATGGACAAGACAAGACAAGGCTTCTGTCGGATTTTTCATTTATCAGTGGTTCTTCATTGGATGCAGACACATTCCAAAATAGTTCAGGGACATTTTTTGGGAAGTAAGTGTTACATTTACTAGAAGTACAGATTATATGAAGGTATTTTAATATATTGATGGGTTTCTATTCCTATACTTTTAGATTGCATATCATTTTAACACTACCAGTCCTCCAAGTTTTTTGTCGCCCAGAGTGACTTAAGGTCCAAATGTGCACCATGTTCAGGTCCGCCTTCACATCTGAATTTGCCAATTACGTTGCTCATGGGTAAGCAACACAACTTTTAAAATTTTGAATTTTATGTTCAATTCCCTCAATGTCAGCAATCACATCTAACCCTGCGAACTCTCACAGGTGATTCTCCTCCATTTCCAGTCACTTGCTCGTTCCTGGGGTAAATCGTGCTCTCTTTACCTGTGGAGGCGCTGAGTTTTGGAATTCCATTCGTAACTCCACCCCCCCCCCCCCCCCCCCCCCCCCAATCTCCAGTTTATTCATCAGTCCTTAAGATGCTCTCCACCCCAACTTTTCGTCACCTGCAAGATTATCTCTTTCGGTCATTGAGTCAGAAAGCAGTACAGCACAGAAGCAGGCCTTTCATCCTCTCTAGTCTGTGCTGAAGTATTATTCTGCCTAGTTTGCATCCAGGCTGTGGCTCTCCATATCACTCTTCATTCATGTACTTATCCAAATGTCTCTTAAATGTTGCAATCGAACCTGCATCCACCATTTCCTCTGGGAGCTTGTTCCACGCGCTTGGCTCTAGACTCTCCCACAATTGGAAGCATCCTGTCCATGTCCATATCCACTCTATCCAGGCCTCTCAGTATTCGCTAAGTTTCAATGGTGCAATATTTATTTTTGATAACTTTGACAACTCTCCCATAAATGACCAGATGACATGTTTGCAGCAGTGGGAAATTTCAGCTCTTTCACCTAAGTTGCCACCTTACCCAGCAAAACCCCAAGCACTTCCCCTGTAGTTTCATGTACTGTCTGCTACAGTTCTCATTAACCTGGAGACAGCTGGTCACAATCATTCCACAATTTCCCATCCCTGTCTCAAACACCAAGCACCCATTTTTCCACTGGTCCTGGTGTAGGACCATAGTAAAATCAAAGTTTCAAACGGTGAACCTATGATCCAATTCTGTTTGCTAAACAATATGCATAATGGCAATTGGGCAGTACCTATGCTAACCACCTTCTCTTGCAAGAGGATTAAAGTTTAGAAATAGTGACACATTGTTACAGTTGTACAGAGTGTTAGTGCAATCACAATCAGAATATAATGCAAAGTTTTAGCCCTCATATTCAAGAAAGGAAACACTAATGTTGGAGGCGGTCCAGGAGGAATTCATTTGGCAAATTCCTGGGGGCCCGGTGGCACAATAGTTAGGACGTTCTCTCTGCAGGGCCAGTTGTAATATTGGGGGTTCAATTCCCGCGGCTGTCTGTAAGGAGTTTGTATGTTCTCCCCATGACCATGTGGGTTTCCTCTAAGTGTTCCGGTTTCCTTCTCCATTTTGAGGATGTACAGTAGGATTAGTGAGAGCAGGCATGATATTAATGGCGCTGGAAGTGTGACGGTGCTTGTGGGCTGCTCAGCTGCACTGATTTGCATTTCACCGTACGTTTTGATGTACTGTACCTGTGACAAATAAAGCTAATCTCTCTGATGATGGCAGAAAGAACTCATCTGTTTTTTTTTGGAGTTCAGAAGTTTTTGGTGATCTTTTTATTTTATTTAGCGCCCCAGAGGAGATCCTCCGAGTCAGGCTGCACAATCCCCGACAAATTCGATTAACCCTAACCTAATCACGGGGCATTTTACAATGACCAATTAATCTACTCGGTACGTCGTTGGCCTCTGGGGTGTGGGGGTGTGTGAAAACCAGGGCATCTGGGAAAAACCCACGCATTGTATAGGATGGACATGCAGACTCCTTACCGAACAGCAGTGGAATTGAACCTCTAACTCCAGAACACTCCGAGCTATAATAGTGTTCAGGGGTTACGGCAGGGTAGATATAGAAGTACTTCTCCCAGTGGGAAGGAAACATCATGACAGGATAAGAGGACAATCATCGAAAACTGACGTGGATTAAGAATTTCTTCTCAGAGATGATGGCGAATCTCTGGAATTCTTTACCCTGGGGTGGTGTGGTAGCTGAATCACTGGAAACATTTAAAGAGAAGCTGGATCAGTTTTGGAATGATTTTGAATTGTGGGCTATGTGGAGCTGAGGCCTTGGGGCATATCAGCCATGATCCTATTCATTTATGAGGCACTTTAGAGAGGCAATGTTGCCTACTGCCTCTTACTTTTCTTGTGCTTCTCTAATCTCAGGAGGCCACTATTACGGGAAATAATGTAACTGTGTAATGAGCAGGGAAGCTTCAAGGTATGGCGAGAGTGTTACACAAGTAATTAAGACATTTACAGGAAGTTTGCATCATATGAAAAATTTAATCTATTAATAGGGTCCTATTTATATACACATTCAATATGCATTAATAATCAGAATTGTGCAAGACAATACAATTCTTCTGAGATGTTTTGAAGTGTATCATTATATTCTTAGTGGTCAGAGTTTAGTTGTTTGTCATTATCCACCCTAGATACCAAAAGGGACTAAGGTTGACAGGAAAACCATGTGCCACCCTAATAATTGATAGCTGGCTTGCAAAATGAGCAATAGGGCTGGCTTTATTGTTCCCCTGCTGTACCGTACATCTGGTGACCTGATTCTGAATAGGGAAGGCAAAGTCTGGCTGTTATCCCAAAACTTGCTGGCTAATTTCCCGTCCCTTGCATCTGCTCTAATGTTCCCAGGAATAGCCTTTTTTTTTGCCCTATTTCGGGAATGAGAAGGTTGCTGACCATCTGTGAAATCTCTGTATATTTCTTCCACCTCTAAGCACTTGGACTGGCCCTGTATCTCTGGGGGTGAATTGTGCAGTGAAAGAAGAGATGCCTCCCGAATAAAGGAAGCTGTCAGTCACTCTCTGGATCGCAATTCAGTGAGCCACCTCTGCTCAGACTTCAGGAAAGGTCTGCACTCTGGTGCGAGGCCTGTTGTCGAATAGGCACTTCAACACCTAGTTTTACTTTGTTTAAAAAAAGTACTAAAAAAATAGGGTTAGGGAATCAAATGTGTTATTTTTTGTAGCAATATATTTACAATAATACTGAAACATTAAACACAGCAAAATGTCTCTCCCTTTTATTTTAAGGTTTCCGCATTATATTACTCGGGGGAGATAATATAATTCACTGTGAACACTTTGCAAGTTCAGAAAAAATCTGTGTCCAGATGACTCCTAAAAGCATGGTGTTCCCCTGTCCAGTGTTCGCTAACACTGTTCCTAGTTAAGAATGATATAGTTACAAAGCAGCTTTCCCCATTTCTTGGGCGTGGAGAGATCAGAAAAAGAGATAGTTTTCCTTTCTTTTCAATGTTTATCTTTGAAAGTCGAAAACTATAGGTTGAGCGTTCAATTTAGACCCTTCTTTCAGGACATCCTGCCCAGTTGTTAGGCTGTAATTACTCTATAATAAGCTCTTTCTATTATAGACTGATCCTAATCTGTTTACAAAGTGAGTACTGTTTGATACTCAGTGTGTCCGTGTCTGTTGCCTTGGTTACACACTGGCCCTATTTTGTTCTAATTCAGCCAGCGCTGTGGGCCATTTTGTGCCTGTTGTGAATACAAAATGGAGACCTCCACACCGGGGAATCCCTCATGCAAGTCTGGAAGGGAGGGGTATTTACTCAGTATTCTGGTTGCCATGCTCAACAAGTGTAGGAAGACATTAAGCAAGAGTACTGAAGTGATGCCTCTAATAATTCCAGAAACAAGATATTTTGATTGCAATTTTAGCCTGGAAAAGCGGTGCCTGTTTTTTTTAAACGCAAATAGGGTTGAGTGATTTGCTTTAGGTGGATGTAATGATGGCTGGGTTAGGTTAGGGAGCTTTGACAAGAATATCAGGGGAATAAAAACAACGGGATTAATGTAGGACGAGAGTAAGTAAGCAGTTGATGGGCCAAAGGACCTGATAATATGCTGCATCTTTCTATGACTGACTAAATGGTAGGAAGATATTCTCCTTAGCACATTTTTAAGGAATGCATATTTGAAGGTTTTAGGCAGGCGGTGCAGAAGCATACAGAAAAGCAGTTTTGCCCCCTGAGGATCATGATCCGAGCCTTAGAAAGGGGTCTGTGTAATACTCGCGAAAGAAAAATTTGCAAGACTATGGGTGAAGAGCAGAGTGATTGGCATTTCTGAGTTTGCTGCAACTGGAGCAGGCCGGACTCGATTGGCAGGATGTTCCTCTGTGCTGTGAAAGTTCTACAGATCTATGACTCTTTCAAGTGGAAGCTATTCAGCAGAGTTTCAACTCTAATGGGTGTTGCTGAGCATCAATGAAGAGGTCTTGTCCTCCTGTCACATACCATTTGAAGCAGCGTGGAAGATGCACGGACAGTAAATGGTAATTTATTGACTTAGAGGAACAGCTCAGTTTGATCTATTTTCCTCCCACTGTTTGGGTGTGGATGTCCCTGGACAATGGCGTGCTATAGAACGAATCTCTCCTGACCTTTCTCTCTGTCTAACCCAGGGGTGCGGGGATAATTAAAAGCAGTCTATGATGTCACCTTGGTGGTCTAACCCATGGGCTGACCTATTCCGTTTGCCTTGGCACCCATGATTAAATATTCAAATTGATAATTATGCATGTTAGGATATGCCACATGCACACTGCATTTGTTTTTCATTTGCATGGAGTGCAAAACCAAAACTCTGCAAAATACCTGCTGTGTACACATATGAATAGGCAGCTGACAGACCAGGCATTTGATTTAGGATTGCTGGAAGATGGACCACCTTTGTATGTTGTTATAGAAATCATTTGAGATGCCGGCTGGCACCGTAGCATAGTGACGAGCTTAACACTTTGCAGCACCGGTGTGTGGGGTACAGTTCCTGCCGCTGCCTGTTATGAATTTGTCTGTTCTCCCTGTGACTACGTGGGTTTCTGTCGCGTGCTCCGGATCCTTCACACATCCCAAAGACGTACCGGTAAGGGATAGTAAGCCGTGGGCGTACTTTGTTGGCGCCGGAAGCTTGGCAACGCTTGCAGGCTGCCCTCGGATTGTGTTGGTCATTGATAGAAACAGCACATTGAACATAGAATGGCATAATACAGGCTATTCGGCCCGTGGTGTTATGCACGCTTTTAACCTATTCTAAGATCAATTTAACCCTTCTCTCCCACATAGACTGCATTTTTTTCATCTATTGCCGAAGGGGTGGAGATACGTCTCTATCAAAACGGGAGTATGCCTCTCCTTCCTGTCACTCACCTGCAGGTCACCCTTGGGTGAGGTGTAGCATCTTGCCTACCCCCCAGTCAGGGTCATATGAAGCCATAGGAACAGGTGGGTGATGGCCGTATGACAGCCAGTGTATATCACAGCTCCTGGTTATGCGGCCACTGACGGCAGGCAGACAATCTCCGAAGAATATTGATAATGGCCAGGGTCACCCATCTTGTAAAGGCACTGCCTAGAAGAAAAATTAGACATTTTTCTGTAGAAACATTGCCAAAACAATCATGGTCATGGAAAGACAATGATCACCTGCAACACATAACAGAGCACATAGCAAGCAATGATGCTTATCTTTTAATTCAATTCAAATGAGATATCTATTATGACGACTGAGTCATTTTCCATCCATTATTTCCTCTAGTGATGTCATCACAAAGTATTGTTTCCCTCTAGAGGAGGGCTTACCAACTTGTTTCATGCAATGGACCAATACCATTAAGCAAGGCGTCTGTAGACCCCAGGTTGGGAACCCTTTCTCTAAAGATCCTGCAGACATATACCCTGCTGAAGTAGTCATTTCCCATCATCTTTTTTCTGATAATGTCATATCATCTGCCCCTACACCAGCTTCTCATCTCCATTCAGGGCCTCACACTGTCCTTCCCTGCGAGGCAACACTTCTCCTGCAAATCTGCTGGGGTCATGTATTTTGTCCAGTGCTCCCGATGCAGCTGGTGAGAGCCAAATGAGGACCGCTTCGTTAAGCACCTCCGTACCATCCACCACAAGCTGGACTTCCCTGAGGCCAGACATTTTAATTTGGATTCCCATTCCCATTCCAACATGTCAATCCATGGGCTCCTCAAGTGCCAAGATAGGCCACCCTCGGTTGGAGGAGCAGCACCTAAGATTTCGTCTGGGTGCCCTCCAACCTGATGGCATCAATATCGATTTCTCCATCTGGTAAAAAATTCCCCCCCCCCCCCCATCTCCTCTATTCCCCACTCTAACCTTTTACTTATTATCACTTGCCTATTTCTTCCCCTGGTTCTCCTCGTCCTTCCCTTTCTCCTATGGTCCACTCTCCTCCTTATCAGATTCTTTCTTCTCTAGGTTCAAAGTAAAATTCATTATCAAAGTGCATTCATGTCACCACATACAACCCAGGGGTTCTACTTCTGAAGGCATACTTAGCAAATCCTTAGAACACTAATTGTAACAATAAACATCAGCCCTCTTCAGCCCTTCATCCTTCCCCACCCACCTGGATTCACCAATCACCTTCCAGCCAACCTCTTTCCCCTCTCCCCACCTCTGGCATCTTCCTTCTTCTCATGCAGCCCTGAAGAAGGGTCTCGGCTTGAAACATTGACTCTTTATTCATTTCCATAGACGCTGCCTGGCCTGCTGAGTTCCTCCAGCATTTTGTATGTGTTGCATTGGATTTCCAGCATTTGCAGACTTTCTAATGTTTAGTCATCACTAATTTCTGTTTTCCTCAGTGTCCGCCTCCACCAAACTGAAATTCATCTGTACATGCCAACACTGCTGATAAAAAGCTTAATAAAATGTTGTAAAAGTAATCAACAGGAAGATGAGCTTTCTTAAAAATTCCAAAGATGCTGAAGGATTATGCTTTTAGCCATTGGCAAAAATACAGTAGCAAAGCCCAGTTTTGAAGACATCATTAAAATTAGAATTTTATGGAACTAAGTGTGCTTCTGTCTCTCATGAGCACTTTCAAAGCTGAGTTCTATTATTTATGTTTTTATGGTTTATAGTCTGTTTTTATTATTAAAATCCAGTGGGATTGTTTTACATCCTGCAGGATTTTGTAAGATTTTGGAGACACGGATATGATCATGACAGATTTGTGCTAGAGATTTTGGGGACTCATTTTATCATTCTTGAAAGTCGATGCATACCTCTTTTAAACGATTCACCTGTTTGGACGGCTCACTTCTCAGGGGACCTCAGAGCAGCGTGGATTATGGAGAAGCCTGAGGCTTTGTTCTAACCTTGGGTCAGCAACAGGCCATGTTGTTCAGGCCATGATTTAAGGGGGCTCTTGAACATCGTGCAAATCAGGATGGGTTTGATTGGAACACGTCACTGCTGGCCTGTCACATTCTAATCTAAACATCCCCCTGCTGCCTGAATTCCAGTGACAAAACAGTGTGTTGAAATAGTGCTTGAAACAATGTAAAATGTTATGAGACGATAAAACACCCACAGAATGACTGGAATGTATTTCTGGCTAAACCTGACATACTACTGCTGATTGTTTTCCTAACTATGAGCAGTAGCTCCTTTGACTCAATGGGTATGCACTTGCAGCATGATGCATGTCTTTGGTTTGCCAGCTTACGTTAGAGATTTCTTTATTGTTTCACAGGATGTGGGCAGAGCTGGCATGGGCCCATTTGATACCCATCCCTAAATGATCTAAGAAGATGGCTCTGTGCTATTTACCTGAACAGAAGTCGGAGAAGCTGAGGGTGCTGCCATTGTGTGAATAGTTAGGGAGTTGTGGGACTTTGACCCACAGCAGTTCATGGATTACCTCACTTACTTAAAATAACTTCACTTTACTCCCCTCCCAGCTATCTTGATTCATTTGTTAAGGTGTGGAAATCACATCTTGGAAAGTGGAGCAATCATGCATTGTACAAAGGGATTATGCATCTGTCTAAACATCAGGACATTAAATCATCGTGGTGCGTGACTCCTGCCCTTGTGCGACTATCCAAATGAATTGGACGTAGTGGAGGGAAAACCTCGATTTTCCGCAACTGGAAGAAGTCTGCATTTTGATGGGAATGTTTTTATTGATACTGACTTCTTCTATCCCAGTCCTAGACTAGATGGGTCAACAGACACATCAGCATTCCCTTGAATCAGACATCAGTAGGGGGCTAAGGTACTGAGAGAAAGCTGGCGGCCATGGAACTCCATCCAGTGTGTTTGCACTTTCAGCTGTGGCCAGGAAATCTTCAATATCTTTTCAAACAAAAATCTATAGCATAGCTAAGCTCTTAGCATATTGGCAAAGCACCAAACCACTGATGTTGAAGGGAAATTTGAGCAGGCAGAGGGAGCAGTTTGTGGTTTAATGATCTGATGTTTGACAGATGCACAACCCCTTTGTACAATGCATGATTGCTCCATTGTCCAAGATGTGCTGGGTTGGCAAGATAGCTGGAGGAATGAGTGGAGGTGTTTCGAGTCAGTGCCTCTGAGGTAATCCATGAATTTGTTCATGCCACTTTGCTGAGAGTGCACAGGAGCGGGTTTGCCCGCGATGTGCTCATGTCCTCATATGGGGATGACGCGATATGCCCATCACGGGACAGAGGCCCACACATGCACCCACAAGACAAGTTTGCGCCTGTTGAGTGGTATTCCAGCATGTTCCCTTGGGAAAGAAGAGGGCAGGGAGGGAAGTACGTACAAAGAATGAGAAAAGATCTATTTGTGGGCGGCACAGTAGTGTAGTGGTCAGCAAAATGCTATTACAGCACCAGCAACCTGGGTTCAATTCTGCCACTGTCTGTAGGAGTTTGTACATTCTCCCCCTGTGACTGCGTGTGCTTCCTGCAGGTGCTCTGGTTTCCTCCTCCTTTCCACAGATGTACGGGTTAGTAGTTTCATAGGTCACATGGGTGGGGCCTCGTTGGACCTAGACATTCGTATTACAGTACTACATCTCTAAGAAAATAAATGTTCAAAAAATTCTCAGGACTTGGGTGTCACTGGTAAGGCCAATATTTATTATCCGTCACTAAACGCTCTGAGAGGGTGGTGATGAATTAAATTGCCTCTGGGAGTGGTGTTCCCGCATCCGCAGAATGTCTTGTGTTTAGGATGAGTCAACTTTCTCTACTGCAGTCAGAGTGAATGTACCTCCAAAACGCTTTTGGCTAGGGAGTGGTAGGATTTAGACCCACCATAACGTGAGTTCAAGAGCAAGGTAATGTTGCAACTCCATAAAACCCTGGTCGGAGCTCACTTGATCACCCCATTATAGGAAGGATGTGGAAGCTTTAAGCTTTAGAGAGGGAAAATTTACCAGGTTGCTTCATTTGTCTGGATGTTTCACGAGAATAGTTTGAGTGAGCGAGGGCTATATTCATTGGAGCAGTGGAGGACGTGAGTTGACTTGATTGAAGTGTATAAGATGATGAGAGACAGAGATTTTTTTCCCAGGACAGAAAAGGATAATATGTGGAGGTATAATTCGAAGATAGTTGGAAGAAAGTATGGAGAACATGTCAGATGTAAAGTTTTTTTTTACACAGAGTGGTGGGTGCATAGAATGCATTACCAGTGGTGGAGGTAGATGCACGAGGGAGATTTAAGAGATTCTTAGATAGATGTGGATGATCAAAATATGGAGGGCAATGTGGGGCGGGAGGTTAGATTGATCTAAATGTAGGTTAAAGGGTTGGCACAGCATTGTGGGCTGAAGGGCCTGTATCGTGCTACATTGTTCTATGTTCTAATGGAGGAGTGGTGATATATTTCCCAAGCTGGGATGGCGCATGATTTGAGGGAGTGTCTACAGGAAGCTTCCCAAGCATCTGAATCCCCTGCTCTCCATTGTGGTAGAGGTTGTGGCTTTGGCTGGTGGTAATAGTACATTTTGTACCTGCAGCGTGGATGGTCAGAGCAGCTCTGGGGTGCCAATCAAAGCCGTTGGCTCTGCAGTTTCAAAGCGGCAGCATTTTCGTGCAGCGAGGTCTGGAGAGCCCTGTGCGCTGTGCTGTGGTCGGCTGTCAGCCAGGATGTTAAGCGGAAACTGCGGCTGCCGTCATTGGGTTGGAGTTTGCTGGCCGATGCTGAGTGTTCAGTTTTCGCATAGATCTCCCGTCCTCACAGATAGCTGCACAGACCACAAACTCTGCTGTGTGGTAAAGTGGAATAAGGTTGAAAGATGAACATGGTGAGAGCTTCTGCAAAGCCTGTGCAGCCTCCCGTGTACAAGAGTGACTGAGGACAAAGGTTCTGAGCATTTTTATCTATTCTTTTTTTTCTGGATCAAGGGTCAGCATTTACTGATGTGCACTGCCTCATCAACAACAAAATCTTTATAGTGAAGGTGTTCCCAGTGCGGCAGGTAGGAAGTTCCAAGAGTGGAACTTGTATCATAACTGGGTACTGGTAGCCTATTAAAGACCTTAATTAAAATATAGAGGAACTTACTTCAGTAACTGCCTACAGATGTGTGGGAAAATATACTTAGAAGTGGGAAGATTTATTTATCATGTGTACATCAACACATAAGAGTGAAATGCATCATTTGCATTAACAACCAACACGCCCAAGGATATGCAGGGGGCAGCCCACAAGTGTCGCCACAGATTCCGTCCCACAGTGTTCAGCAGAATAACACAAGCAGCAGCAACAGCGAGAATAGCTGAACCAAACAAGACAATAACAAAACCAGCCCTGCCCCACTCACCCACCCTCTCATACAGAGAAATGCCTCCAACCGTAGGACAGGCTGCCACTGAGCCTCCTCATATAGAAAATGTAGTTAGGTTGGACTTCTTAAATATATATTATTTCTGTTTTTGCATGATTTTTAATCTATTCATTATACGTATACTGTAATTGATGTACTTAATTATTATTTTTTTTCCTATATTATGTATTGCATTGAACTGCTGCTGCTGCTAAGTTAACGAATTTCACAACACATTCCGGTGATAATAAACCTGATTCTGATTCTGAAAATTTACAACAGGAATTGTTACCTCAAAAAATACTTGCTGTATATTTAATACAGTACTTTGCAGAAGTCTTTGCCACCTATATATAGTTAGGGTGCCTAAGACTTTTGCACAATACTGTAGTAATTTTATGTATTGCTCTGTACTGCTACCACAAAAGACAAATTTCATGACATATGTGAGTGATGATAAACCTGATTCTGATATGGGTCTCTATGAGAGTGGGAAGGGGCAGGGAGAGGGAATTATGGTTGGGAAAAAGGGAAGGGTGAGGGGAGGGAGTGGGAAGCACCAGAGAGACATTTGCTTAGAATCAAGTTAGCTTGCCTCAGGGCTGGGTGTACCTACACCAGCGCCAACCCCCACCCACGGCACTCCTTCTCCGCCACTGTCCCACACTCCTCCGGCAGGGCTCCACCCTTGCCATTCCCAGCATCCTTTGCTTCCACCAGATTTACGAACTCGCTCTGTGCTCTATTTCTCTGCTGAGCAGTTTGATCCCCCGGGGCCAGGAAAGATGATATTCCACTAGAGTAGAAAACATCCACAGTGATTAAATCTTTAGGCCTGAATGGGGCAATTTAAAATTTACTCCGCTGTGGATTGAGGATGTATGTATATCAGTTGCATTAGATAGTATACTGTGTAGATAGCTAAGATGCATTCTCTATTGATAAGCAGGGAGGAGTGTTGTTTGTTTAATATTTAAATACTATTTGAGATATATTGTAAATATATATTTTGATTAAGCTTTCTTTGTTGATTACATAATGCATTGCTATTTATGTGTAAAAGTACGTGAATGGCATACGTCATACCATGTCATATTTGCACATCTCTCTTAAAGTAAATATGAAGTTAGACTCGCATTCCTGGCTCTCTTGTTTGTCTTTCAATTGCTTTTCAATTTTTGGAGTTATAAAACATGAAATGGTTTTCCTCTCCCCCATCTCTCCATCTCTCCCCCCACGCACCCCCCCCCCTCCAGTTTTCTGAATGGTCCTATTCACCTGCACCTGGACGATATCCTCCCAAGCTCTCCCATTCATGTACCGATCTGAAGTTCCCTTCAGTGTTATAACTGAACCAGGATCTACCACTTCCACTGGCAGTTCATTCCACACTGAGTGAAGTATTTCACTTACGGGTGAAGATTTGGATTGTCACCAAGGTATGGCCCAGTGGGTGCCAATTAGTGGTCAATATACCACCCACGCTTGAACCAGCCCACTCAGCAGGGCATTGCCTGGTCCAGTGAAGACCCAAGAGACTGCAGGTGCTGGAATCTGAAGTAGCAAACAGTCTGATTACCCTGATCTTGACAAATGTTTCAACTTAACACTGATAATTTCTTCCCCCTTCCCTCCTGCCCCCCCCCATGAATTTCTGCAGCAAATTGATTGTTGTCGTTGAATGGTGTTGGACGTTATTGGTATGAATGATGGTGCAGAAAATGAACACTTAGTCAGATTTACGCCCAGAAGATGTTTGGATGTAAAGGGAATGAGTTCTTTTTCTCCACAGATCCTGCCCATGCTGCTGATTATTTGGGGCCTCATCTGTTGAATGACTGCACTGTTCTTGACCGCAGAATGCATCTTTTCAGTTTTTAATGTGATTTTTGACAGTCATGGGAATCTCTTCCTTGTACCTTGCCACTCTCTCCCCTGCTTTAAGGCATTCCTCAGAACTTGCAGAACCTTTGACCAGCCTATGTGTCCTCAAAGTCATGCTTAGTTGGAAAATATTCTGGTAAAGGGTTTGGTGCTGTTTTGCATTAGATAGCATTTCTGTTGACCCCGACCAATGGAGGGCCTCAAAAAAGGGCATTATTTATTGTGTGTCAGTACCTCCAGTTGAACTCTGTCCTTTTGTCTGTTTCCCCCAGTCATCATTCTGAGGTTTTGTATTGCTATGTGCTCCTGTCCCCGCTCCTCGTATTCTCCTGGCCCTGCATTACTGATTACTCCATCTCTCACCTGTTTCTCATTATTACCTGTGTCTCATTGTGCTCCACCTATCATCTGCCTCTCTGTTTATTGCTCGGTGTATTTCAGTCCTGTGTTTCCCCCTGTTTGCTGCCAGATTGTGCCAGTGAGTTTTCCTGAGCCTTTCCAGGATTTGTAATTGAGTTCTGTCCGTCTGAGTATTGCCTCTGCCCGTTTCCTGATTCTGGTTTTTCGGGTTTCTCTGGAATTTTTGATCTCCACCCGAACTTTGACGCCGACTTTGTTGCCTCTCTGGATTTGCTACTCAGTTAATATCACAGTGCGCACAGTACTTTGGTCTGCGATTTGATCCCTGCTTCAGCGCCTTGACATTGTGTCACGTTAGACTACATATCTGCTGCCTTGCGGCCATACCCACCCATGGGAAAAGTTTCGGGAGTAAACCCCGAGGACAAAATCCGGAGCCGGGGTCCCTAAGGCAGTTTGATGTTGTTTACAACTTCACTCTGGCAACCACTGTGATGACATTGGTGCCAAGTTGTATCGGCGCTTGCCCTTCCCTTGGACTACGTTAGTGACGTGGAGAGGGGGAGTCTACTGCATGCTCAATAGCCGTTTCTTCAAATCTTCCCACCCAGGCTTGCACCCTGGAGAGGACACAGTTCACCAGAGGTGCAAACCCATGATCCTCGGGATCGACAGCTGCCTTCTACTAGACTAAATAACATGATGACAACACTTAACATAATTTATTCACTATGAAATGCTTCAGGACTGCCACAAGGCTTGGAAAACATGACAAGAAGCACATATTTACTTGGAAATCCTGCAGTCTGGCATGTAGCCAACCATATTTTCTTACAATCGAAATGCTAGTGTCATGAGGTCATTGTCTGAAAATTCAGTTGTATAATACTGTTGTGTTCAGGTTGATTTTTTTCCAGCTTTGAAGGACAACAGTAAACAGGTTTGGTTTTGCATCACTTGGAATATTTGACTAGATACTTCTTATTGGGATCTTCCTCCCCTCCAGTGTAATTTATGCATTAGGGTATACAAGAAGATATTCATTACTGAGTGGTGGTTCTTGGGAAAACTTGGAGTACTTGTCCATTGGCTGTTCTTGGGGGAAGACGGTGCAAGGAATTTGATGGCAGTTTCCCACTCCCCCCACCACATCTATTTCTGACTCTGATATCTGACAGATGAAGGCCCCACAGAAGGACTGAGTTCAGGCTGTTGCTCTCCTCGATGCTGATGTTTTCAAAATTCTGAGACATACTTGATTTGTGTGGGACTGTAGTTTATATTTGTCTCCTTTAGTTTTTCTGTGTTTTCTTTCTTCTTGTCAATTTGGCAGGTGGGCGATCCATTAGCCTTTGTTTGTGGGGGGGGTTGGGAGTTTGGGGTTTGCGAGTTTTGATTCTTTTTTGTGTGTGGGGGGGGGTTGATGTCTTTTCTTGCAATGACTTCCATGGTTTTTCTGTGTTTTACGGCTATCTGGAGAAGACAAATCTCGGAGTTGTATTCTGCGTACATGCTTTGATAAAATGAAACTTTGAACCTCACTACTTAGCTACCTATCACTTCCCCTGGGACCACTCCTTCCTTTTCTCCTATGGTCCACTCTTCTCTCCTATCAGATTCCTTCTTCTCCAGCCCTTGACCTTTCCCACCCACCTGGCTTCACCTATCACCTTCTAGTTAGTCTCCTTCTCTTTCCACTTGCCACCTTTAAATTCAGGCATATTCCCCTTTCCTTCTTGGAAATGTTTCAGCCTGAAGCATTGACTGTTTATACATTTCCATAGATGCTGCCTGATGTAACGAGTTCCTCCGGCATTTTATGTCTATTGATTCGAGGGTGGTGTAGATGAGCCATTGTCATATTGAGTGGCTTGAGGGTCTATAAACGACTTTCTCCTGCACCTATATTCTTATGTTCTTATGGTCTTCACAATATGGCACTTGTCAGCAAAAGCAGCAGGCAAGTGAATTACTTCCCTGTATCTTCACTGCATCCATATCCTCGCCATGGTATCAATATATGTGCCAAGGGCCATAATCTCCAGATTACAGCCAACCCATAAACCCAATCTATGTTCTAGCCTTCAAAGAACATCCTCACAGAGTGGCCCTACCAATGCCCTACCCAACACCTCAGTAGAGAAGGAAATAACTTGGGCCTTGATCACATCTGTATCTTGATGTGGTGGGATGATATGGGATAAGCTGGCAGAGGAAGTAGAGGTGGGTCCGATTACAATATTTAAAAGCCATTTGAGCAGATACATGGATAGAAAAGATGTGGACAAATATACACAAATGGGACTGGCTCGGGCAGGCAACTTCATCGGTGTGGATGATTTGGGCCGAATACTTGTTTCTGTGCTATATAGCTCTATATCTCTAAGACAAAAACCAGTTGCATAGCAACATATTGGATACAAGATACTTGAATGCACGCTCCATGAGGCTCGAGAACAGTTTGTATCATACTGTCATCAGACTTTTGAACGGACCTTTCATATGCTAGAGACGGATTCTTGATCTCCCAGTCTACGGTGCTGAGGTCTTTGCACTTTTTGTTTACCTGCACTGCACTTTCTGTGTAGCTGCAGCACTGTATTCTGTATTGTCGTCTTTTTACGACCTCAGTTCGTCCCACAATGAGGACATGCAGAGGAAGCTGCAAATCGCACACAGGATTCTGGACAAAAAAGGGTTAAGTGGCTTTGTACAAAAAACAATGGAACTTCAAGAAGTAAAATATAATGTGCTGGGTCAGTGGGATGTCATACCAAAGCAATAATATTCCATCATGCTGTCCCCCCATGACCCTCAGCTTTATTGTATTTTGTGAGTGCTGCGCAGGTGGTGACCTTTCACCTCTCTGTCAGGTTACCTTTTCTGGAGGAAAGGTGCCAAATAGATTATTGGAATGGTTTAAGAATGCAGTGATTTAATCTTTCTGAAGGCCAAACAAGGCTTAATGTTATTTTTGTGGAAACTTTTTAAATGGTTGAGTTATAAGAAAGTTAAGAGGTAGCTCCGTTGCTGAACAAACATGTGTTGTTATGCTCACGCTGTGGCGGCTGCATGCCTTGCCAAGATCATGCTCGTAGAAATCCGGGGAACAGAAGGTCAAAGCAACGAGGCTCTCTGTAGGTGAACAGGGCACCACGGTAGCGGTTCAGCGCAACGCTATTACAGCTCAGGGCATCAGAGTTCGGAGTTCAACTCCGGCGTCCTCTGTAAGGAGTCTCTATACGTCCTCCCCAAGGAATGTGTGGATTTTCCCTTGGAAACCCATACATCTAAAGACTTACTAGGCAGGTTAATTAGTGATTGTAGATTCTCCCGTGATTAGGGTAGGGTAGGGTTGAATCGGAGTTGTTGGGGGTTGCTGGGGTGGCACGGTTCAAAGGTGCAGAGGGGCCTATTCTATGCCGTAACTCTGAATACATAAATAAAAGCTGTGACTGTCCTTCTGTGATAGTCTGAAAATAAAGCAAGCACCCAGTTTGCCAACATTTGGCCTGTAGCCTTCTAATGGTTCAGGTGCTTGTCGAGATACCAGTGGGAGGACCCGACTCCTCCACCACTACGTTCCAGATCCCAATTTCCTTCTGGGTAGAAAATTAAATCAGAAAATATGCAAAACATCCAGTATGTCAGACAGTGTGTGTCGAAGGAGAAAGTAAGCATGAACTGTTCCTCCTTCCCTAGATACTTCCTGACCAGCTGAGCGTTTCTGTATTTTTCTATTTTTTTCCTCAGATTTCCAGCATCTGCATTTCTATTTTCTTCACATAAAAGAACTTGTACTTCAGATCTCCCTCTGTCTGTTCCCCCTTACCTTAAAGCTAAGCCTCTGTAGTTTTAGACAGCTCTGCTCTAGGGAAAAGTTTCTCCTTATTTACACCCCTTATCACTTTCTGCCTCTAAAGGGTCTTTAATGTCCTCCAGCCCTGTCACCCCATGAAATAGACACCTTCTCCAAATCAAGTCTCACATACAACTGGGTTTATTCAGAAACGGGTTTATTATCACTGTTTTTATGAGGTGAAATTTGTTGTTTTGTAGTAACAGTGCAGTGCAAAGACATAAAATTAATACTGAAAAAAATTATTAATGGCAGTACCCTTGCCAGGATCCACCCTGGACCCAACATATTGATGCAGCTACAAAGAAGGCATGTCAGTGGCTATACATCATTAAGAATTTGAGAAGCTTTGGTATTCTTGCAAATTTTCTACAGATGTACCATGGAGAGCATTCTAACTGGCTACACTAGCTTCTGGTATGGGTGTTGCTACTGCACAGGATTGAAATAAGTTGCAGAGAATGGCAAACGTAGTAAGCTCCATCGTGGGCACCAGCTTCAGTGGTATCCAGGGCATCTTTGAGGAGCGATGCCGGAACAAGGTGGCATCCGTCATTAAGGACTGTCGTTACCTAGGTTAAGCCTTGTTCTCATTACTATCATCAGGAAGGAGGAACAACTTCTTCCCCTCTGTCATCCGACTTCTGAATGGGCACTGAATCCATGAACTCGTACTTTTTTATTTCGATTTTTGCACCACTTATTTAGCTATTATATATATACTTACTGTAGTTCACATTTTTCTATTATGTATTGCATTGTACAAAGACAACAAGTTTCAGGACATATACTAGTGATATTAAATCTGATTCTGGTTACTTTCAGATTTGCTCCCACACTCCTGAGTTGCCTTTCCCTACAACTTTGTCTCTCTCCCCCTCCAAGCTTGTATTTTTTTTGGCGTCCACCCTAAAAGGCTTGGTGCAGGATTTGCATGTTAACCGAAGCTTCAGGGGCGGTTTCTGTCTTTGAATGACGCTACACAAACGCAGGTTGTTTTTGTTGCGCTCGATCCAGCCCAGCCTGAAAGCAGAATCCGGGCCATGTTTTGACATGTGTCGCGGGCGGGGAGCAGTGTGGTAAAGCTTACATCCGTGACGACGGCCGAGCGGTGATGGGAACATGCAGCAAATGAACAGTGGTTAAAAGCTGATATGGATTAGCTGTATTTGACAAGCAAAAAATGTGGATGCAATTAGCCCGAGGTGACGTGAGGTTTGCAGGCCAAAGAGGTCTCATTTTGTCGCACTGAAAAATACAAGCTGAGTTTCAGTTGTTTGCATTGATAATGAATCGGTACCAGTAAGTGAGCAGACGAAGAGGGAGGGAGGGTACGAGACAAATCTCAAGCACAAAGCACCAGGTCACTCCTATTCTTATCTGTGCCGAGACTAATATAAACTTCAACGGCAGTGTTTAATTCTTCACAGCTCCTGGGTTTTTATTACAGTATCAGCCTGATGGTTATCTGACAGAATCAATACAGGTTCACGCTGGAAACAAAATGCGTTCAGACAGATGAGATCAAACCGCAGTTTGGAACCGGCAACTGTTTTGTTTTCCCACTTGGCACTAGTTGGTGGCGGTTGATCCAGGGTTTATGCCTCAGCTGTCCCCACCAGCTCCAAAGCGCACGTTGCCGTGTGCACAAAAACAAGGACAAAGTGGATTTATTATCAAAGTCCGTACATGTCAAACTGAATACAGTTCTACCTTGAGATTCATTTTCTTGCAAGCATTCACAGCAGAATAGAGGAATACAAGAGAAATGAATGAGAAACTGCGCACAAAAGGCTGACAAATGTGAAAAAGAAGGTAACTGTGCAAATACACACAAAAGTAAAATCAATAGTACTGAAAGCTTGAGTTGTAAAGCCGTTGAAAGCAGTTCAGAGTTGAGGTGAGTCAAGTTATCCGCACTGGTTTAGGAGCCTGGTGGGTGAAGGGTAGTAGCTGTTCCTGAGCCTGATGGTGTGAGACCTGAGGGCTCAGATGGCATCAGCAGAGAAGGGCATGGCCTGGATGGTGGGGATCTTTGATGATAAATACTGTTTTCTTGTGGTAGCGCTCCTTGTAGATGTGCTCTGCGGTGGGGGGGGGACGACTTCGCATTGGGCCGCATCCCCCACTTTCTGTAGGCTTTTACTGTTCTTGGACATTGGTCCCCAACAAAGATGTGCTACTGGGACACAAGGAAACGATATGACTTGGTGATATGAAACGATAGGAGTCATCTGCACCTTTCCTCATTCCCTCTCACGCCCACTGTTGGAACTTGAACACACACGAGGTCATGACCCACGGGTCATCCATGTCAGCGCGGGAAGAAGATCAACTCCTCGAGCTTGCAGATGATGGTGGGCTGAAAAGTATGTTTGACGTAACATCTCTGCCGGCATTCTGGATCAAAGTCAAGGCTGAATATCCTGAGACAGCCACAAAAGCACTGTAAACGTTGTTTCCATTTCCAACATATCTCTGCGAAGCGGGCTTTTCTGCAATGAATGCAAAGAAAACTAAATTGTGGAATAGACTGGACACAAGGAGCCCCCTTTGAGTATCGCTGTCTCCCATCACCCCTCGATGGGACTGTCTTGTTGCAGGGAAACAAGCCCAGGGCTCCCACTGATTCAGTGATATTGTTGTGTTGTAATGATTTCATGTTCATACAGGGAAAATATGCGCTGTGTGTTTAATATTAAATTTGTTAGATAAACCCTTTTAGAAACAAATTTGAGTGTATTAGCCACTTATAAATGACTTATAGTTGACTTATCACCTATATTCCGGTCATGATTAACCCCCCCCCACACCACCGGTCAGCCGGTCCACAAGAATATTGTCAATATCAAACCAGTCCGCAGTGCAAAAAAGGTTGAGGACCCCTGTTCTTGGACATTAGTGTTTACATACCAGGCCGTGGTGCAACCTGTCAGGGCACTCTCCACTTTGAATCTCTAGAAGTTTGTCCGAGTTTTAGGTGACACGCTGAATGCAGAGACCCAGTGGCTATATTTGGATTGCATTTAGCTGCATTCTGAACCCACTTCTGGAATTAGCCTAATCTTCTGTTGAATGAGCGACAGAAAGGTGGAAAAATTGTCCAGTTACGACAGCCTCCTCAAGCGTAGCACCTGGAGGAAACTCATACATTCACGGGGAAAATGTACAAAATTCCTTACAGGGGACAGCGGAATTGAACTCTTGACGGCCCAAGCTGCTACGCTGTCATGACCTGAGGAGGCTATTGTAACTGGACAATTTTGCACAGCACGATTACAGCTTGGGGGCTTCGGAGTTAAGCTGTTCTCTGTAAGGAATTTGTAAATTTTCCCCGTGAATGCACGAGTTTCCTCCAGGTGCTTCGGTTTCTTCCCACTGTCCAAAGCCGTACTGACTAGTAGGATAATTGGTCATTGTAAATTGTCCTGTGTTTAAGCTGGTGTTAAATAGGTGGGGTGCTGGGCGGTACAGTTAATTGAGCCAGAAGTATTTATTTTATGCTGTATCTCTATATTAAAATAAATAATGAAGGCCTCCACAATGCCCTGAAGTGCTTACTGCTAGTGGTACTGCAGCCTCACAGTGCCAGAGACCAGGTTCAACCCTCACCTCAAGTGCTGCCTATTATAATAGGAGTGTACGTATTCCTATTATAATCAGATGGGTTTCTTCCAAGGGCTCTAGTTTCCTCCTGCATCCCGAATAGGTGAGGGTCAATTGGTTTAATAGGCCACCACTAAAGTGTGTAGACCTCCAGCGTGATAGAATCTGGGACAGGGAGTAGATAAGAGTGTAGTGGTTGATGCTTGAGTGTACTTGGTGGCTGAGTGGCCTGTCTTCACACGGAGCCTCTCTTTGACTCGGAGTCTGTTCCCTATCGGGGTGAATCACTGGTATGTGGAAATAAGCAACTCAGCAAGGTTGACCTCAGTTTTTGGTTGGTTAGGAAATCAGAAACTGGTCCCTGAGACAGAAAAGACTGAAAAACATTGACAGAGTAGATGAAAAATGGCACTTTCCTCTGTCTGGAAAATCAAGAACCCAGGATCATTGTTTCAAGACAGGGTTTGGCTGTTATGCAACTCAACTGGGGAGATGTTTCCATACACAGGGGCCTGTAAATATTTAAGGTTCTTTGAGGGATGTAGGTACCCTGTCATTGTGGCTGAGATTAATTTATTGGCAGGAAATCCAGGAAATGGGAGCGGGGGGGGGGCGGTGGGTAGTGTAAGTCGACGAGTCACACAATCAGTCACGATGTATTGGATGGCTGACAGACTCATGGCACTGTAAATCTACTGTTAAACACAAGAGACTGGCACGGTAGCGTAGTGGTTAGCAGAACACTTTGGAGTACAGGCGGCATGGGTTCAATTCCCACTGCTGCCTTTAAGGAGTCTTTACGTTCTCTCTGTAACCATGTGGGTTTCCTCCAAGTGCTCTGGTTTCCTCCCAGTCCAAAGATGTACCGATTGGAAGGTAAATTGATCATTGTAATTCGTCCCGTGACTGGGCTTTTAAATTTGGGTGTGGAGGAGGTAAGATTGCTGGACAGCATGGCTGAAAGGACTGGAAAGGTCTATTCCACATTATATCGCATTTTAAAAAAAATAAAATGCTTTTGTTAGCAATGTCTAATTTCAGTTGGTTGGTAAGCGATTCAGGCAGCTCTTTGGCAAGCAATAAAGTAAATAAGTAAATAACTGGCTGGCTGATCAGATCTTGTTGCTTGTTACTTAAGCAATTAATGATGGCTGTCACCTTTTTGAGCGTTGGATTTTGAAGGTGTTGTTAAAGCTAGGGAGGCTAGTGCCCATGATAGAGCTGGCTGAGTCTATGACCCTCTGCAGCTTTTCCAATGCTGGGCATTGGTGCCTCCGTACCAGATGGTGATGCAATCAGTTAGAAAGCTCTTCACCAAAGTTGCTTCTAATTTGTAATGACCTGTGTGTGCAGAAATCTTGTGCTGTGCAGTATTTTGCCCAGGAACAACATGTGCGCACAGCTATGATGAGGTCCGAGTTCATTCTCACCGGAAAGGGCAACTGAAATAGTTAAAAAAAAACCAGTTTGCTTCTGCCGTTGGTGCTTTGAAGGCTAAGGTTACCAATTCCCCAGGATCTGGCTGGAGCCTTTGAGCGAAAATGTTAAACCACAGCATAGCATCGCAGTGATTTAGTGTGAAATACAGTTCTTTGATCGGGTATGTTTTCGTGGTTCTTAAAGTGCAGGTGGTGGATGATTAAGCTCCATAAATGGGGAGGTGGGAGATGATCCAGGGGTATGCTTACCACAGTTGTCAACCCAGGAAAGGAGCCTGGCTTTAGAGCAAGTCTCAAGAGCAGCAGTATAAAGTGTACCTGGACAAGGGCTCTCTGTCCTCTTGGTGGGAGGGGGTTGATGGTTAACACCGTCTCAGGGGAAGTAATGGAAGCTGACATAATAGCAAAGTTTAAGAGGAATTTGGAAGGGCATGTGAACAGGTATGGAATGGAGGAATTCAAGCCATATGTCAGCAGCTGGGATTAGTTTGAACTGCCATTATGGTTGACTTAGTGGGCCGAAGGGCCTGTTTCTGTCTTGTTATTCTGTTCAATTATAACAGACCCCTTTGTTAAAACATGATTCAAAGGAGGGCCACCGGGTGAAAGGGTGTATGACAGCAGGCCTGCCCTTGTACCTCTCCTGAAGGTGCAGGCTCTGCTGTTTCCATGGGAACCTGTTCCCTTCTAGGCCCTCACTGTAAAGGCCATAATTAAATCAAAAACCTTGAGGGAAGGTGTTACCCAGATATTTGACTGTGGAAGGCATCACGCTTATGCACACAATAATTGTCTGCTGCCAGAACCGCGGCCAGTTTTCCTTTCCTTCAGAGAAGGGGAGGAAGAGCGGTTGTCTTGCCCCAGTAGCTAACAGACGGGTCAGTTTCTCCAGGGTTAACACCTGGGGTTAGTGCAGTCTGCGATGGAATGCAAGGAGGGTGAGCCTGTAAAGGATATATATTTCATTAAAATTGGTTAAGAACGTGGACGAACAAGTTCAGCGAGGCTTGCTAGTGTCACCCGGCAGCTGTTTACTGCTTTGTGAAAAGCAGCACCTCCTGAAGGTATGTGTGGGCCCAGGGAGATAGATCGGAATTCATTCAGAGAAGTTAATTGCCCGTAACAGGAAGCGGGTCATAGGTGGCAAAGCAGTTACCTGCCACAGACAGCAGTCTCGAGGCACTGACTTGTAATCTTATCAGCAAAGCTTGTTATTTCAGAGCTGTGCTGCTGACGCACCTTAAGGTATGGCTGGTGGAAATCTGGTGGACGCAGTGTGTGGCTGTGTGAGTCAGTCGTGGGGTGAAGTTTCATGCCAGCAGTTGGGTTAACCGCCATCCTTGCAGTTGGAGCTGGCGTGTGCAGCCGCGTGGTGCACGTCTGTGGCCCATCACCTTCCTCGGTCCTGACCAGGATCAGCTGCCTCTGGGGAGATAGCAGGGTAGGGATGGGGGTGGATGCTTCAGGAGGAATGTTTATTCTTGGTCTGTTTATATCTGGAAGAAGGAATCTAATCAAACAAAGCCTTCTAAGTTGCGTGCAGGCCGCAGAGAGGTAAGGTTAGCAGAATTCATGAGGGGTGTGGTGTTTTACAAGAGCATCAAATGTCTCTCCCCGAGTCACTGGGCAGATATCCAGCATCACACCTGCCTGGTTTCTGCTTGTTTTGAAGGGCTTCAAGTTGTGTCGGGAGCTGTTTTGTGTTAAAACAGCCCTTTTGGATGCCAACACATAGTCTGCCTCTCTACTGCTGCCAAACCACAAACTCTAGAGAAGGGCTGACACATCGGTAATGATATCTTGAGCTTTCTGGTGTGCTGAGAGAAAATGCACATTTTAAGTGGCAGCTGTACCTATTCGCTCACTTTTACGGATTAATTCCCAGCGGGTGTCTGTGAAGCAGACTGGAGGTCAGGGCTGTGCTCCAGAGGAGTCACTTGAGGGCCTGTAAATCCCGTCAGTCATCAGGTTACACAAGTGTCACTTGCACGGGTGATACAAATGCAGTGCTTGCTTGCTGACAATCAAGGCAGAGCAGGAATTTCTGCTCCGTGCACAGCAGCTGTGTTTCTGGGAAGCACATTGCAGTGAAAATGGTTGTAAAGAAAGCACTTGCAATTGTGGGCACCTATCGGGACAACCTAAATCTCTGTGGCCAGTGGGAGTACTTTGGGTAGCTTAGTCATCATTGTGCTCCAATGTTATTAGAGAAATTTTGTCCTGGCTGGGTACACATAAAAATTATAAACACCTTCTTAATATGTTCACACCTATTAAAGCCTCCTTAACACAAGAGATTCTTCAGATGTTGGAAATCAGAAAGGGGCTTGGCCAGAAGCATTTTGTGTGATACCCTAAAGCCTCCTTAACCTCCGTGCATTCCATTATCACGACATCCATTATTCTAATCCCAGCCACATTTCCTCATTCTCCTCTCTTTCTCCCATATCTTTACCTCCTTAAGCTTCCTTGTGGGATTCCCATGAACCTTTCTTCTATGATTCTCCCGGAACTCATCCTACTAGAAAGCTGTAACCCAGTTTGAAAGCTCGGGTCCCTCTCCAGGGACCTGAACAGCAAATCCTGGTTTGTTATGAAACTCTGTGTTGTTGATGGAGAAACACAGATTGGAGAAGCTGCTTTTGTTGGGCGGGGGGCATTAAACTCACGTTATCCTTTCTTCTGGGCTGATAGCAATAAAGAGCAAAGGATTTCTTCCACCATTCAGGGCTCCAAACAGTCCTTGCAGGTGAGGCAACACTTCACTTGTGAGTCTGTTGGGGTCATCTATTGCATCCGGTGCTCCCAGTGCGGCCTCCTCTACATCGGCGAGACCCGACGCAGATTGGGGGACCCTTCGTCGAGCACCTCCGCTCCGTCCGCCACAACAGACAGGATCTCCCGGTTGCCACCCGTTCAACTCTGCTCCACGTTCCCATTTGGATATGTCCATACATGGCCTCCTCTACTGCCATGATGAGGCCAAACTCAGATTGGAGGAGCAACACCTCATCTACCGTCTGGGTAGTCTCCAGCCCCTTGGTATGAACATCAAATTCTCCAACTTCCGGTAATTCCCTCCCTCTCCCTTCCACCATCCCACTTTCACTCTGCCTCCTCTTCTAGCTGCCTACCACCTCTCATGACTCTGCCTTCTTCTACTACCCATAGTGCTTTCTCCTTACAGTCCTTCTTCACCTCTCCTGCCTATCCCCTCCCCCACCCCTTGATCTTTCCTCTGAATGGTTTTTCACCTGGCACCTTCCACCCTCCCCCCACCTTCTTTATAGGGCCCCTGCCCCCTTCCTTCTTTAAGTCCTGACGAAGGGTCTCAGCCCAAAACAATGACTGCTCATTTCAACGGATGCTGCCCGACCTGCTGACCTGTTCATCCAGCTTGTTTGTATGTAAGGATTTCTTCCAGCTTCCTTGGTCCTAACAGCCATGACTGAAAACTCCAGCTGATCTGGCCATTGACACAGTTTGGTGTGAGCAAATTTCGTGGCTCTTTCCCCATAATAGAAGAGTGACTACAGCCTCAACAGCACCCATGTCTGTGCTTTGGAATGCCCTTAAAAGTACAAGAAAAGCAATGTGAAACATCAACTCTTGTGGCTGACACTTTAATTCTGTTCTCTTGCTTCTTGGGATCCCATTCTATAATAAGAATCAAGTGGTTCCTTTCAAGTTATTTAAGCCTACCAGGCTGGATTAAGCTTAATGTTCCTTGTACCATATACCTTCTCCCCAACACTTCACTCGCGCTGCACTCTAGCTTTGCTGCCCTTTGATGCCGGTTCAGCTCGGTGCGTCACTGGTGTAGAGCGGGCCTCAAGTGCTGGATCTTACGGCCCTTTGGGAACTCACTGCTGCCAAAGGCATTTGAATTATTCTTCAATACAAATGTCTCTCATAATCAGAGACATGCAATAAGCAGCTTCATTATTAGCTTCAATATTTTTTTGAGAAATAACTCCTTTTGAACAGTCTTTACCTCATACTTTACCCGAATTTAGTTAAAAATGGAGTAAAATGAAAATAAAGAAACCACCTGAACTTCAAAAGCAAGAGATTTTGCAGATGCTGGGAATGTGTGCAATACACACAAAATGCTGGAGGAACTCAACAATTCAGGCATCGCCTAGAGAGCGGAATAGACAATTCAGAGCCAGGTCCTGATGATGGCATTCAGCCCGAAACGTCAACCATTTCCCTCCATAGATGCATCCTGACTTGCTGAGCTCCTCCAGCATGTTGGGTACGTTACCCGTACTTCAATTCAAACTGTGACCCAGAATGAGATTGCTTTCCCTACACCAGCCTTTCTTTGCATTTTACATCCAGCCCCTCAGCTCAGCATGTTTATATTGTGCTGCCGACCCCGTCACCAGAGGAGGGAGTCAGCATTCCGCTACCTGACCTCCAGGTAGTCTTTGATTGCAGTAGAAATTGGAGATGAGTTGATGTATGGGGTGAATATTGCCGACAGGTAATTATGTTTAGAACACTGTGTGACATCTCCTTCCTCCACTTGTTCCTGACTATTAAGTTTATCAGCATTCTGACAATGGCACGTAAAACCATAGGTTGTTAGGTTACTGTAAGGATAGACCAGAAGTGAAACATTAACGTGTTGCCTTTGTAAAGTCTTGGATAGCACTGAAGAGTTTTTGAATCCATAAACATTATTATCTCATTTCTTTGCCCTCTGGCGCTTGCAGAAGATTTACACCAGCTAAGTAAAAACAAAACCGTGGCAGGATCCCATATGGTTGCCACAGCAACGGGACACAGGTCACGATTTAAGGGCTGAGTCTGTTGAGCGTGACATTTGCCTGGATGTAATCCTCAGTGAGGCTCTGTAATCAGCACTGAGCTGTGAAGGCTGGGCAGTGAGAAATGGTTGTGATCATGACTGCCTTGCTCAGGCCAGCCAAGCTAAGAGATGCATTGATCTAATTCTGGCAGCCTCTTCATCAGACGAATTTAGTAGCACAATTCTTTATCCTGACTAAGTTGGTGGTCTTTGACCTCCTGTTCCTTGGAAGCCAGATAAGATATTTTGACAGCGTTTCCATGCATCAGAGCACATAATCTCTGGGATTGCTGAACCGCAGGCAAGTCCAATTAAAGGTTGCACCCACAAACTTCATTTCCTGTCAGAAAGCAGTGTCCTCCTGAGTCACCAGTGGTCTTGGGAGCCGACCTCTGACCTGTGGGCTGTAGACGGGAGATCTGTGGCCAAAGTAAACAGCCCAATAGTGAAGTCCTCCCATCTCAATCCATTGAATTGGAGCTTTACAAAAAATCTGTAGCCAATCTGTGGCTGAATGTAAATAAAATAGGCTATAAATGGCTGAATCATTAATTGTAGGTGGAGAAAATGGGGATGGAATCCAATGGATAATGATGTTGCTTGATTTATGAGTCCTAAAATAACAGGATTTAATCTAAATTCCAAGTGTCTGTTAGTAATTTTCAGGGAACTATAAAGTGAGCTTAATGACACAAGAGATTGCAGATGCTGGAATCTGGAGCAACAAACTATTTGTTGGAGCAATTGAGTGGGTGAATGTAGTATCTTTTGGGGAGGGGGAAGGAATTGCTCTTTTGGATCCCGATGCGAGGTCTCAACCTGAAACGTCAACAATTCCTTTCCTCCCATAGATGCTGCTCGACTCACTGACTTCCTCGAACAGATTGGTTGAGGTGGTAATCTTGGGTGGGGGAGATTATTGGGGAAACTAGAAATTTGCTCCTCTCCACCATTCCCCATTCCTTTTTCCCCCTCTCACCCTACCTACCCATCACTTCCCTCTTGTGCTCCTTCCCCTTCCCTTTCTTCCATGGTCTTCTATTCTCTCCGATCAGCTTCCTCCTTCTCCTGCCCTTCATCTCTCTCACTAATCGACCTCCCATCTCTTTACTTCATCCCCGCCCCGTCTTCTGGTTTCACCAATCACCTGCCAGCTTATACTTCTTCCTCCCCTCCCTACGTTCTTAGCCTGACTTCTCCCTTTCCTTTCCAGTCCTGTCAAAGGGTCTCCGCCTGAAATGTCGACTGTTTACTCTTTTCCACAGATGTTGCCTGGCCTGCAGAGTTCCTCCAGCATTTTGTTTGTGTTGCTTTGGATTCCAGCATCTGCAGATTTTCTTGTTTGAGGTTGCTAATGCAAAGAGTTACCCAGAGGAGGGTAGTTCTAATGTAGATGAAGGCTGTATCAGTAGTGGTGAAAGGCAGGAAGGGAGGATACACAAAGTGTTGGAAGTGGATCTAGAAGGGATTTCTGAAGCCAAGGAGACATCCCCCGATGTTAAATTCAGGACATGAGGAATGGATTCGCATGTGCATTAGTGATGAAGGTGTTAAAAGAAAAAGTAAATGCTTTATTTGTCAACATGTGCATCAGAGCACGCAGTGAAAATCATCCTTTAAAATGTCAAATTAAACCAGTGAGCATTGTGCAACTTGCCGCGCATCTTGCGACAACAGCTCACCAGCCCTAACCATACTTCTTTGGAATATGGAAGGAAACCAGAGAAGCTGGAGGAAATCACGGGGAGAATGTGCAAACTCGTTAGAGACAGCGATGGGAATTGAACACCAATCAGTAATCACCGGCGCTGCGCTAAACGCTACACTGACGTGGTGTTGATGGATGATTGAAACTTGAGGAATGGGTGAGGTGCAGCAATGTTAGGACATTAACGACTATGCAGCTGGAGTAACATCTCCAAGAGGGACCACAGCCTTGTTGTAGGGTTTGGAGGCTTGCGTGCCTGAATGATAGTGGCATAACGGGTGGTAAGTAAATAAGCTGGAGTAACAGCAACTAAGCTTTGAAGCAACAAACCCCTGTGTCCAAGGTGTGTACAAGGCTTTCAGCAGCAGGGAATTGAATTAGTGGTGGCAAAGAAAAAGAAATGGAAGTAATCTTTGTAACGGTGCTTATTGGGTATTTCATCTGCTTAGAAATTCATTTGGCTATTTAGTCATTAATTTGATTAGTGTTTTCAAGGAACACAATTCCCTTGATCCACCCCATCTTAATATTGCCAATCACTAGCAACGTTGTTAATGATTTATTGATTTTCCATTGATTTATATGCACAATTAATGGAATAGAAAGAAGGCAAGAATGATAAAGTCTTATTCCTTCTCTCATAGATTGGGTACAATAAAGCAATCATGCAAGGTAATTATTTATTTGCAGCCCTGATGAAGGATCTCAGCCCAAAGTATTGACTCTTAATTCCTCACCACAGATTGTGTCTGATCTGCTGAGTTCCTCCAGCATTTTGTGTGTCTTGTGCTGGACTTCCAGCATCTGCAAAACCTCTTGTGTTTATTCATTCCACTGCTTTTTTGGCCTTGTCATACAACCTCCTTCATCCCCAGAGTGCTCCAAGATACCTGTGCTCTGATCGAAGATTTTTGTGAATTCTCGATCTCCATTGCTGCGAAGTTGGCAGCCATACTTCAAGCTGCCTTTTTCTTGCTAAGGCCAAACTTTTCTTCGAGCCGCTGGTTAAAACTCGTCTCCTTAAGGAACTGGCTAAGACTCATTGAGGCGGCCTGCAGATAGTGAACACCGAACTGAACTAAACTGAAATGTGCCTTTTGATTTTGTGTTTTCTATCCTGTGTTTTTGTTTGTTTATTTTCTTGCTACCTCTTGCATTTTTGTTTGATGCCTTTTTATTGTGCGGCTCGGTTCCATAGTTCTTTGCTTCATGACTGTTTGTGGGGAAGACAAATTTCAGGGTTGTAAGCTGCATACGTATTTTGATAATGAGTGTACTTTGAACCTTTGAGTCTTATCCAGGCCTGGGGCCGTGTAATTTGCATGGCAACCTTTGTTTTAGTAACTCGACTAACCATGCTTTGCAGCAGTGGTGTGCGGAAGAGCTTCTCTGACAGCACAACACACTGAACCTTGAAGTAGGTGGGCCACAGCAGCAGAAGACCACACCGGGTTCCAACCCTGTGCCTATTAAAGTGGCCACTGAGTGTAAACGCAGGTTGTTAGGTCAGCCAAGACCGTCAGCATCCTGTTGAAACTCTGTGAGTGGAAGTTTGACGCCTCTTTGGGATGGCGACGAGGACCTTGTGAACGGGTAAGACCAAGTTGCAGCAATTTCTGTCCAGCATGCTCCTCCCGACGCACCACCGCCAGCTGTGGATGTAGCCGCTTAACTACGAGCAAGCATCTCCTTGCACACTCATCTGAGCAGCTGATGAGCACAGCTGATCCGACCCATCTAAGCTCCAAAAAGGTGACTGAAAATAGTCCGCTGGAGCTGGCAGAACGGCAGAGCCAAGCAACTACTGAGGCAGCTGGTCACGATGACCTTCAGTGTGGTGGAAAAAAATGACGATGACTCCAGATGATGAAAGGATTGATTCCAGAAGTCAATATTAATCTTGCACTCTTAAAGGTGAACTGTCGAATAGGCACGACAGCCATAAACTGTCGGCGTATGACAATTAGTAATGCCTTGCATTTGTAGCAGTTACTTTTCTGGGTTTCTTTGCTTAAATAGAAACATATAGCTAATGATCAGGGAGCAAAATGTTCTTTTCCTGTGTATTATCTACCGAGCTGCCAGCCTATGTGGTGCATGATTATAACATTTAAGAGAAGTTTGGATAGAAGGGGTATGGAGGCTGTGGTCCCAGTGCAGGCCAATGGGAGTAGGCAGTTTGAGTGGTTCAGTGCAGACTAGATGGGCTGATGGACCTGTTTCTGTGCTGTACCTTTCTATGACTCTATGGATATGAAAAGGCCTAGGTAGAGTGGATGTGCAGGGGATGTTTCAAATAGTGGGAGAGTCTAGCACCAGAGGACACGGTCTCAGAATAGGACATCCCTTTAGAACAGAGGTGAGGAGGAATTTCTTCAGCCAGAGGATAGTGAATCTGTGGAATTCGCTGCCACTGGCCACTGTGGCGACCAAGCCACCGGGTACATTTGAAGCAGAGGTGGATAGGTTTTTGGTTCGTAACTGCAACAAAGGGAACACAGGGAATGGGGTTGAGTGAGAAACTAAATACCATGTGGGTGGCGTGATAGTGCAGTGGTTAGCACGACGCTTTATGCTACAGGTGGCCCCGGATCAATTCCCGCTGCTGCCTGTGCGGAGTTTGTAAATTCTCCCTGTGACTGCGTAGGTTTCCTCACACAGTCCAAAGACCTACCATTTGCTAGGTTAATTGGTTATTGTAAATCATCTCATAATTCGGCGAGATTAAATCAGGGGATTACTGGGTGGCATGGCTCAGAAGCCCAGAATAACCTATTCCATGTAATATCTCAATAAAAATTTAAAAAATCGTAAAGATAAAGTCTTGATTGAATGGCAGAGCTGATTCAATGGACCAAATGACCTAATTGTACTCCTTTGTCTTATGGTATTCCCTTAGTAATTTTTGGCATCAACTGCGATTGAGCTGTTTGCCACCACTTGAAGAACTAATGCTTCCTTCCTCCCTTAACCCCAACACCTCTGCTAATACTTTCCATTGGTGTATGTACTTCCCAACCCTTTGCCCCTTCCAATGACTTCTTGCTGGACCATCAGTACCTGCTCGTTCTTTACATTCGGGGTCAATTTTCCTTGAGGGCCTTCAACAATGATAGGATGCTGTTTGTCTGTCAGTGATGCGATCCTCAAACTGCTCCACGGAAACCTATGTATATTGATAACAGGAGTCAGTGTCTGGAAATCAAGTGTAGGCAAGTGCATTCCTTCTTGGTCTTATAACCAATGGGTGGCCCGGTGGAGCAGCGGAAAGTTCCACTGGCCTCCCAACTCCACTGACGTGGTTTCGAACCTCACCTCGGCTGCTGTCTGTGGGTGTGGTAGGTGAAGTAGATGATGTAAGATGCCCCTACTGTGTGGGTGGGGTGTAAAATGTGGAGGAGATTGATGGGAATATGTGAAAAATAAAATTAGCTGGGATGGGACAAAAGTAAAAGGAAATAGATGTTTGATGATTGGTAGGTGAAAGGGCCTGTTTCAGATTTAGTTTCATTCACTTCTCACACAGATATCAAACATATAATCAAATGCGTCACTTACGCTGACAACCCAAGGATGTGCTGTGGGCAGCTTGCAAGCGTCACCATGTACTCTGATGCCAACCCAGCATGGCCACCCAGCTTGGCAGAAAACACAGAACACAGCAGAGCAGAATGCAACAAGCTCTTTCCTCCCCCCCCACCCCCCGACCCACAGACGCAGACAGTCCTCCAGTCTCCAGGCTTCAGCCATCGATTTCGACTTCTATTATTGTGAATACCACTGCCTTTATCAAAAAGTCCAAAATTATTAATTCATTGATAGCAAACAACTAGACTCACTCTTTCCAAACTGGATGAGAAACATTTCTACATAGATTCTCTAAGGAGTGGGTAGCTATAATGATAACAGCTTACTACAAAATTTGTCTTGCATCTGATATCAATGCCCATTGCTTCTGTAAACACTGGCTCAATTAATGAAGTATACTTAAGAGGAATGTGTCAGATAATTACTTAAGTGCAAACCTCTCATTTTTATGTACTAAATGGTACAGATGAAAGATATTGGGTGCCTGCTTAGTGACTTAGTGAAATGTTATTTTGGCTATGGATGAAATTTCTGTTCCATTGAGGATGGAGCAGGGTAGTGCTGTTGTCAACACGAGGAAGAGTGTCCTGGGACAGCCGGTGGACTGAGGAATGTACTGCTTGCAGCTTGAAGTTCTTAAAGTGTGGGTTGAGCAGGATATGGGACACGTTCAGGAAGCTGCCTGATGGTTTCAGTTGGGTTTAGCATATGTAAACGCTGCTAGAAATGCAAAACGTCTGGTTGACCTCAAAAGTAAATATCACCCATTGTACTTGAAAATAGGTCAGCTATTCAATGTGGTTTTTACCTAAACTTTGAACACTTCTGAAGCTTCATATGGTGATCCAAGGCAATCTCTGATTATAACTTTTAAGAAGTTAATTTGGCTTGGACGAGGGATGCAAGAAACTGCAGGTGATGGGATCTGTAGCAATAAGTAATCTGCTGGGGGGGGGGGGGGTGGATGCTCAGCAGGTCAAACAGCATTTGTGGGAGGAAAAAGGTTTTCGACGTTTCATGTACAAACCCTGCTTTGGGACAGCAATCTGCGATGACTGAGCAGCAATGATTTTCTTTGCTTTAAGTAGGGTATTCTGTGCTTTTCAGAAGAGTTTGTCACTCTTTTGGTTCCTGTCCTGCGGTACTATTGCCCAATTTTGGTGCGTAAAGGGTTTATGTATTGCACTGTACCGCTGTCACAAACAAAAAAGGCAAATTTCATAACGTATGTGAGTGATGATAAACCTGATTCTGCTCTGGATTTCTATTGAGGACTGAGAGTGGGAAGGGGGAAGGGAAGGGGAAGCACTAGAGTGACATTCAGTAATGATCAACAAACCAATTGTTTCAAATCAAATAACCGTGCCTGGAGTCTCAGGGCTGGGTGTGTCTGCACCTGCCCCTGGCACTCCATCACTGCTGTCTGTCCCACACCCTTCCCATGGTGCTCCACCCTCACCATTCCCAACATCCTTTGCTCCCACCAGGTTTACTAACTTGCTCTCTGCTCCATGTTGACAAATTCAGTGTTGTGCCAAAGTCTTAGTCACCTTAGCTATATATATGTAACTAAGACTTTTGTACAGTACTGTATAAATAATAAGAAATTAATGTGTAATTTAATTATATGTTAACTATAATGTTACAGTTGTTTATTTTTCAAATACACTTGTAATATTATATTTAACATATACTAATACCCATAACCTGTTAAAACATAAATATTAATCATATATTAGATTAATTAGTACAGTTGACCAAAAAAACACTTTAGCAACTAATGGAGATTATGGAGGGTGGGGGCCACAGAGGCTAGTGAAATTCACAAGTAGGCCTCAAGCAGAAAAAAAAGTTGAGAACCACTGATACAAGGTTTCATATACATAAATAGATAATTAAATTCATTTTGCTTTGTCAAATAGTCTCTCCACAGCCATGCCTAAAGAAATGCCAGGTTGGTGGAAGTTATGGTATTCCATAAAAAATGCTCCCAAGTTAAGAGAGAAACATGCTGGGAAAGAGCACCATTCATCCATGACTACCTGGGTTGAGTGCTTTTTCTCTTCATGCACAATTCCTTGCCTGCACTGAAAGGGAGATTACACTTGGCTGCTTTTTTCACGTGACATAGCTCAAAATATTTTTAAACTCATCAATTCCTTGGCAAAATGGCCACCGTAAGGTGAATGGACAAGGTATCACTCTATGGGTAAGCTGAGGCCAAACTTCCATGAATCTTAGCTCTGTTGATATTATACACAGACACACACACACACACACACACACACACACACACACACACACACACACACACACACACACACACACACACACACACACACACAGAGTTTATAATTGTGAATATATAGAGCTGGGGCAGAAATGCAATGCTCAAATTATGCACACACTGAATGATATCTTGCCGCCCTCAACCTTTCTCCCCTTCCCCCTATACGTAGGTACATCTATCACACACATTCATTTATTCTCTCTCTCTCTCTCTCTCTCTCTCACACACACCCCCAGCCACCCACCCCGTCTGTCTCTCTCTCTCATACAAACACACACCCTCTCTGTCTCACATGCACACACACACTCTCTCACACTCACACACACTCTCTCTCACACACCCTCTCTCTCTCTCTCACACACACACACACACACACACACACGGTTTCTCTATTTCTTTTGGAGTGCATTTATAAGGAATTTGTTGTTCATTGATCAAACATGAATTACTGAATTTACACCATCTGTTGAGTCACTATTAACAGCAGGTTTAGCCAAGATGAAGCAGCTTAAATCCCTCGTGGTTCTCTGGTCAGAATAATCCTGTGACTCAGCACTTCCCTCCAACAGCTAGATTTGCTTTGGACTGGTGGTAAAGTCAAAAGGAACTGAGAGAGAAGAGGGCAGATCTTTTTTCAGTAAAATCGTACTTGTGACTGACAGGAAAGGGACATGGGAAACGAAAGAAGCCAGTAATCATGAAGGTTTTCGCAAATAAAACAAAGTGGGGCATTTTATGTTTAATAAAACCGTAACACACTTTATTGAACTCCCTAACCTACATACAAAAGCACGCTAAAAACTCTTCACATAAAAACATCATCACTTCAGATCAACTTCTTAAAGTGAAACCCAAACTCAAAGTCGGTGGCTGTGAATAATGAACATTTCTGCTGATTATATTACCCTATACAGGCCCCCCAAAATTCACTAAAACTGGCATTGTGAACCTGTCTGGAGCTTAGACAAGCCATCAGACTCGGGTCCTGTGTTCCATGGGTGAAGGAACAGCAGGTGCCTCTGGCTTATCCAGAAGGTAATTGTTATGTTGTGATGCCAGCATCATGGCAACAGTGGGCTAGCTTAAGGTGATCTGCCAAAATGCACTCAGGTTTAACCCTCTTATCTACAACAAAAATCTTTTCTCCTTGTTCCAGTCGTGGAACCAGCCATCATAAGCGGGCTAAAGGTGAGCATCATGGTGGCCAAAAACATAAGAGGCAGAATGTAGGTCAACAGGACCCCGAGAGTGTTGTGCACCATGATAGGAGGTAGGAGCAGGTGGAACATTGTTCTGAGGCTAACCAGGCAGTTGTGGCATCAGGAGTGAAATGACCAGACACTCGTAATAGGGGTCTGTAAACCAACTCTGCCACGGTCCTCTTTTGGATCAGTTCTGAGCCCCAGCAGGACCCACGGGAGATGATCATGCCAACACTCGGCCTTTAAGGAGCAGTGAAACCGCCCGCATAGGCCATTGCATTGTGGGTGATATAGCAGCCGTGGTGTGATGTAGCCTAACACTGAGGTTCTGGGCCATCACAGCCCAGAGGCCTGAAATGAACTGGAGACTGCAATCCTCAGTAGTACAACTATTTTTTTTTAAGAAGTACAGGGCAGTGGGAAATCCAAAATAGCGGCTACTTTTGGTGGGGGCTCTTTTGCACCTTCTGAAGAGATGCGATGGCTGAGAAAGTCAGTTGATGACAACCCAAAATTGGCATTTAGCAGGGCTAATAATCAACCTGAGCTGGCTTAAGCCCTCAAAGTATGTGGAGATGGGATACATGTTTGGATTTGGATGCACTGGTGACAAGTATGTCATCCAGGTATCAAAAAGAAAATGTTAAGTCTTTTAGCACGGAGTCTATCAGCCGTTGAAAAGTCTGTGCTGCATTTTTCAATCCAAAAGGCACGCGCAGAAACTCAAAAAGGCCGAATGGGGTTATCACCGTCCCTTGATTCGTAGAAGCTGAGTCCCAGTTCGCGCTGCGAGAAATCTCCGCTGACGTTGCCAAATTCTACTACGTGCTATTGTCACTCAGCAGTGCCATGGTTTTGAGAATGGTCAGTCTGCTAGATCAGCCGCCTGAACACAGTACAGTCGGCCCTCCTTATCCGCGGATTCAATTAACCGCGGATCGGGAAAACCCGGCAGTCCTCTCTCCAGCACTCGTTGTTTGAGCATGTACAGACTTTTTTTTCTTTCATTATTCCCTAAGCAATACAGTAAAACAACTACTTACATGTATTTACATTGTATTAGGTATTATAAATAATCTAGAGATGATTTATAGTATGCAGGAGGATGCGCGTAGGTTAGCGCAGATCGGGAATTGAAAAAAATACGGAAGCTCTAAGTCGGAACAGGTACCTCCGGTATTATTTAGTGTCAGTCAACTGTTGGTCTTAATATATACTGTAGTATATATTTTACCTTTCTATGCATATAAAACACTTGAATTGTATGTACTTCAATAATTAACCCATTGCATTGGCATTGCTTAGTAATAATTGTAGCTTTCATCGGGGCAGGGCCTTTTTCATTCTCCATTAAAATTGTTCTGATCGTTGACCGACTGTAGCCTAACGCTTTTCCAATGATCGATGGCGTTTCACCTCTTTCCGATCACTTTATTATTTCCACTTTATTTTCAATCGTGATGGTTTTCTCTCAATGGAACCGAAACACTGTGGGCAGCAGGTCCCAAACTCCGCTGGGTCCTAAAGTCCATCGCAACGAGACGGGTTAAGTAAGGGACTTGAGCATCCGCGTTTTTTGGTATCCGTGGGGTGGGGATCCCAGAACCAATCCCCCGCGGATAAGAAGGGCTGACTGTAAATACCGATGGCTAAAAACTCACCTATTACAGAACTTTGGACTATCAGAATCTGAGCACACCAAACAGTTGCTCTCCACACACAGTCTTGGGGATGCTAAGCCTTCAGAGCTAATGGACCACATGCTGTCTCTCCTGGGAAATCACCATCCTTGTTTTATTTTTAAAGAATTTTTCATGCAGCAAATGCCTGATGAAGTTCGCATAACACTCGCTGATGCACCCATGATGGACTATAGTGAGATTGCAAAAATGGGTAATAGTCTACACTCAGCTAGGCAGCAATGCATCATTTCTCCTTCTTTCTCTACTTCGATAAAGCCCGATCAGCAAGGCCCCCAACATTTGGATGCTTGTGGCTAAGAAACAGACAATGCCGGATCTGTGTTTTTACCACACTTGCTTTGGTACAAGGTGCTGACTGCCTCGCAGCTTCAACAGTGCCAGTGCATTGAGACACCAGAGGATTGTGATCACCGTGGGTTCCCGCTATCAAGGTCGTCTACTGTTAATTACGGACACCCTTTCAGAGTGATGCTTCCTGTCTGGCACGGGTGCTCAAGAGAGCATGCAGCTGGCGTCACCTGTTGAGGCAGGGCAACAAAAGCCTCACTGGAGGCTGCCAATGGCAGCAGGATCCAGACTTATGGGACACAGCGGGTGGCACTCTGCTTCAGTGGGTGATGTTACACATGGGACTTGGTCCTGGCTAAAGTGGCTAGACCTCTGCTCAGTGCAGACCTCCTGTGTGCCCAAGGACTGTCAGCTGATCTAAAGAAATCTGAAAGAACCCAATTTTAAAAAAAAGACCCACACCCAGTGTGCAGAGAAGGAGAAGAAACAAATCACGCAAACGACAGAAGCGAGCAACATCATTCCGAACTAAATTGAGTCCTTAGATCCAAATCCTTGGAGTAGCCCAGAGTAGGCCCAAAGCCTCATTCTCAGTTCGTTGTATTAGCGGAGCAAATCGGTGCAAGGCTAGCAGACACGAAGCACAATAGCCGGCGCAGTCTCACAGCCTCAGTGCTGCGGAGAAAGAGGACTGAACGTCACGAGAGAGCAAGCAAAATCGGCCCGGTTCTTGCCTCTAGTCCTGACTCCCTGCCTTTCCTGTCTATCTGGGCCAGCATAATCCTCTGCATTATCTTAGTGGTGAAATCTCTTCAATTCACTATAGGGAAAAGCAAGTGTGCATTTCCCATGCCCCAGAGACAAAGGATGTGCATTTTTTATAATACTGGCAGATAGCAGAAATCACTTGCCATGTGTTTTATGTTTGATTAATATGCATTGAAACATCTAAAATAGTTGTACACGCGCTGTAACAAGTACAGTCTGGTGCTGTTAACTTAAAACACACAACACTTGGAGCCAAATTCCATCCGTTCTTCACAGTTAGTGATTACTGAGGGTATCTTGGGTACACACCATTTCTTTCAAGTAGTTCATAAGATGTTGAAGTTAATATTTACTCTCTGTTCCTATTTGCTCCATAAACTTGCTGGCTTGCTGTGGTACTTCAGGGTGCAGCCATATTGGTGGGTGCGGAATTACAGAAAGCCCAGGGCGAGGGTGATGGTCTTGTTGAACGAGACTGATGAACCAGCAGAGTTTTTATAACGATCAGACAGATTCATAGCCGTCTTTACCAACTCCAGCTCTTCATTCCAGATTTACTTAATTTGGTGAATTTAAATTTTCAATAGCCAGCATTTCTTTCTTATAATCATCCCAGGGTATGTATAGATACTATCCAAAGCTGCACCATACAGGTCAGCAAAAAGTTTGCAGCTTTTGATGTGTGTTGTTACTACAGAAAATTGCTTTTCTTCTAAATGGGTTATATTTGTATTTGACATTGTTCCTGGGTCTATTGGCGCGTTCATCTTTTTTTCCCATTTCATTGCATTTAGTTATACAATTGGCCATAAGCTAGTCAGGTTCCATCCAGCATTTTGTGTACTGGTGGTAGCTGAGCGAAGGGCGCTGAGTAGGCTACGGTCAATTATGGATAACTCTGAACATCCTCTACATAGCACCATCCAGAGACAGAGAAGCAGTTTCAGTGACAGGTTACTATCGATGCAATGCTCCTCAGACAGGATGAAGAGGTCAATACTCCCCAATGCCATTAGGCTTTACAATTCTACCGCCAGGACTTAAGAACTTTTTAAAAGCTATTATTAATGCTTTTTGAGATAGTGATTTAGATGCATATCATATTTTTTACTGAGTTAAGTATTGTATGTAATTAGTTATGCTACAACAAGTGTATGGGACATTGGAAAAAAGTTGAATTTCCCCATGGGGATGAATAAAGTATCTATCTATCTATCTATCTATCTATCATATTGATCAAGATATCCAGATCTGCATCTGCCATTGATATTGGCAGCTCGACATTCTTCTCAAGGCAGCTTTACGCACCATCTCCTCACAACCTTGAGTTTGGACATTGGATTAAATTTTGTTTTATAATGCAGCACGGTTCCATAAATGCAAGACGTTCTGTAGATGTTTGAAATCTTGAGCAACACACACAAAATGCTGGAGGGACTTAGCAGGTCAAGCAGCATCTATCAAGAGGAGTAAACAGTTGACTTTTTGAGCCACGACCCTTCATCAAAAAGAAGGGTCCCATAAATAAGGTCCCATTTCCCCTAACAGAGGTGTCAAGGAACAACAGGCACAGATTTAAAGTATTGCTGGAAGGATTATAGAGAGGAGTGGATAGAATTCATAGACCAATACCACAGAAAAAGACCCTCTTGACCAACTCATTGATGCGGACCAAGTTGCCTGCATTTTGGTGCATATCCCTCTAAACCTTTCCTATCCATGTGCCCATCCAAATGGTTTGGTTGTCACTGTATCTGTCACAACCATTTTCTTCACAGCTCATTTCACGTATGCACCAGCCTCTGCAAGTAGAGGTCGGGGTGTGGAGCTTACTCTTTGAAGGGGCAGTAGAGGCAAATGTCTTCTGAGTCAGCTCTCTGCTCAATAAGGACATCAAGCTACTCTCTGCTGTCTTGTTATTATTTCCCAGGAGCTTCATCCTGCCCCATGTGGCAAAGTCCAGAGTTCAATCACGGCCAGGGTAATACTGCAGAAAGTTTGAAAGGTATTTTGTGACCACCATGGCAACTGCACCAATAGAATTGTCACCGACATCTTGCAATAATTCCATAGTGAAGATCATGCTCACTTGGCTCAATACAATCTCCTGTGAGAACATGGAGATAGAATCCTGGATATTCTTTGGTATCTCCTGCTTTTAGAGAGGGAAGTCTAGTTGTGTCATCAATACATCACAGTTGTAGTCCTCATCTGCATTTAATAGGACAATTTGGATGTGGTTGTTGTTCCCATATTGCTCCATCCCTGACAAGCCCAGCAGCAGATTGCTTATCCAATCTGCCAGCTCGTACCGGACACCATCTCTGTGGCACATTTCCCTCTAATCTAATCTGGACATTCCTTGTCGTGTCAGTCTCTAAAATAGGTAGCGTTGAGGGTCAGAAGCAATGATGCACTTTCAAGATCCTCATCATCACACCCCTCCTCATCCTCAATCTGTGATTCATCCCATTGAGTGGAGTGGAGCACCAGCACGGAGCTGTGTACACGAAGGGCCAGAGTCTCCTCTGCTTCCTGAGGAGACTGAGGTCCTTTGGAGTATGCAGGCCTCTCCTTCACATTTCTACCAGTCTGTTACTGCCAGTGCAATCTTCCACGCGGTGGTGTGCTGGGGCAGTGACACCACAGTGGGGGTGCCAATAGGCTCAATATACTGATTAGAAAGGCCAGCTCTGTTATAGGAGTCAAACAGGACACACTGGAGGCTGTGGTAGAACAAAAGGACCCTACGGAAAACCCTGGTAATTCTGGACAATGTTTCTCACCCTCTGCGTGTCAACTTGGCTGAACCAGAGCAGCACTTTTAGTACTAGACTAAGACAACTGCACTGCTCCAAAGAGAGCAATATGAGGTAATTCTTGCCCTCAGCCATTAGGCCATGAGTTAGACTGGTTGAGGTAAATTATTTTTTTTATTCCTTCTTGCTTTTCTTTTAATATTTGTATATTTGTAAAGCTGTGCACTTATAATGCTACTGTGACACTGTAATTTCCTTTGGGATCAATAAAGTGTCTATCTCTCTATCTATCTGTTCTGGTGAGGGAAACAAAGAGCATCTCTCCCATGATAGAATACAACATAAACTTCAGCTCATAAGCTTTCACATAGGTGCTGTAGTTATCTACTGTATTTCAAGGAGATGGAATCACAATGAGATATTGTTAATTAGCATAGCTAACGGATTCAAATTTGCAATGCTTGATGGGGCAGCTTGTACTTTGTTGGCCTTTTTGCGTGTCAGGGGGAGGACATTGTCCACCATGCCAGTGTGGTGGTGAATTTGAGACCGAAACCCCTCCCAGTGTGGGTGGGCTCCCTCCAGCTCCTCGTTATTCAGATTCATTTATCAATTTATCACACGTACATTGAAACATAAGTGAAATGTGTTGTATTCATAACAACCAACACAACCTAAGGATGTGCTGGGGGCTGTCCAAAGGGGTCACCACACATTCCAGCACCAACATAGCATTCCCACCACATTCACAGAACGAAGCAAGCAACAGCAGTGGATCAAGAGGGACAACACAAAGTTCAAAGTTCAAAGTAAAATTTACTATCAAAGTAAATATATGTCACCATTTAGCACCCTGAGATTCAGTTTTTTGTGGGCAGACTCAATGTCTATAGAATAATAACCATAACAGAATCAATGAACTCAGGCCTTTAACCATAGCGCAGTAGTCAAAAAATACTGACCAAGTGCAAAAAGACATAATAATAAATACATAAATAAGTAATAAATATCGAGAACATGAGATGAAGAGTCCTTGGAAGTGAATCCATTTGGTGTGGGAATATTTCACTAATAGGGCGAGTAAAGTTATCCGCTTTGGTTCAAGAGCCTGAGGGTGTAGTAACTGTTTCTGAAGATGGTAGTGTGAGTTCTAAGGTTCTTGCAGAACAAGCTGCGTACCTCCCTCCCACCCACCTACCTACCTACCCACACATGCACATGCACACGCGCGCGCACGCGCACACACACACGCACGCACGCACGCACAGACACACAGTCCTCTGATGCCAGGACAGGCCGTGTCCAGGCCTCCAGAGGATCCCTTTTTAGCGCAAAAGCTGAAGATGATGGATAATAAGCCACCTTTCATTTGGAGGATAGATTTGGAAGCAAGGGTGTATGATGAGAATGGGGTGTGATACAGGGAAGGGGCTGGGGTATGCAGATAAAATAACGGTTATGGTCTGGTTTTTGTGTGTGTGCGTCCACGCATGCACCTATGTATCTCTCTCTGGATAAGTGAGTGATATATTCCAGTCTTCAGTTTAGCTTGACAAGTCTTGTGAGATCCCAAAATCTTTCGTGGCCTCGCTCCATGGTGTGGGGGTTCTCATTTGACAAAGTTATTCAAGACGCTTCCCCTCAGTCTGTTTCTGACAGGGGTCCAGCATACCATTCTCTTCTTTACTGCCTAACAGAAACACACTGCTGGCATCTCTCTCAATATTGAGCCCTTCTGTTGTCTGGGAGCTCTCTCCTGCTCCCCCACAGTTTCTCCCTTCACAGTGGCAGTCGGAACGTCTTTCGCTGCAGTCCGGTTGCCATGGCGAGAGGCGCTGTTAAGGGCCAGTGCCCTTTTCCACATGCTGCACAGCAACAAGTGGGCAGCTCGTCTGAAATGAATGCGGCTGTGCCAGGAGTCGGTCAGGTATCCCCTTCACATTCCTTCCTGAGTTTAAGCCTCCCAATGCTGTTGCAAACTGTTTCTTTGCAACTTTGTTGACTGTGAGCCCATTTACTAATTTTGACAATGTTTAACTCAACAAAAATAGGTGCAAAATTTCCTAGAAGTGACTTGCATTGGAATCGCAGGGCATAACGGGCATTTGTATTCCCAGTCCTTGAGAATCATACAGTAAGAGAAAAGTACAGCACAGAAACTTGTCCATGCTAAACCATTTACTCCCATCGACCTGAACCAGGACCATACCCTTACCATATATGTATCTATCCAAGCTTCTCTTAAGCGTTGAAATTGAGCTCGGATGGCAGCTCATTCCACACTCTCATAACCCTCTGCGTGAAGAAGCTTCGCCTCATGTTCCCCTTGAACTTTTTCACCTTCCACCCTTAACCCACGAGTTCTGGATGTAGTCCCACCAAACCTCGGGGGAAAAAGCCTGCTTGCATTTACCCTATCTATACCCCTCATAATTTTGTATGCCTCCAGCAAATCTCCCCTCAGTCTTCTACGTTCCAAGGAAATGGTGGGCAAGGCATTAAGATCTCTGCCATCTTTGTCAGCTGTTAGTGATAGAAGCTTCAGCATGTCCCTGATCGGTCTGTCAATCTGCCTGACAACCATGGCTTATCTTGGACAGCTCCTTACTGTGCAGAACTAAGTTGTTTCTTTCAGATTGGAGCGCTGCATATACACGGCCCTTAGTGTTATTAGATCTCCCATCTATATCCACCCAGCATCCTCTTTGACCTTCTACCATTAGGCAGGAAACACCAATGCATAAAAACAAGAACAGTCACGATGGGAAACATATCCTTTCCTCAGGCCATTAGGCTCTGAACTCCCTGTCACATTGCATTGGAAGTGTCGCTGGCTAATCTGTTCCGTACCTTTCAAGATTTAATTTATGCACTGTAGTTTGTTTATGTATAATCCATCTATAGATTTCATCCTTACTTTCATAAGTTATTATGTGATATATGTATACTACAGTGATTTACACCCTGGTTTGGAGAAATGTCTCGTTTGACGGTGTACATGCAGATAGTTAAATGACAGTAAACTTGACTTGATTTGTGGACTTTACAACAACTGTTGGACTGTGTGCTTTGGTGCAGACCGTGCAGAGGTGTGCTGTGTGGAGCCACTTAGCACAGATTGGCAGACACTGGTCCACCACCGAAGGAGGTGTGTTGCTCAGTTTATGTTTCTGAGTCCACTGGTACGTTCCTTTGTTTTAAGCTGATTTCTCCCCCCTTTCCTCTGTTGATGACTTCTGCTCCTCTTTCCCATGGCAAACTTTCAGCCAACTTTCTCTCCAGAGTGTGCGATGCAATACTGATGATTTAAAAATCCATGTGTCCCAACTGAGCGATTAGCTTACAAGTTAGACACCCAAGCTATGTCACCAGTAACCAGAGGGTTAATATTTAGGCAGACCGAATGATTAAAGTATGAGGCTAAACACTCTCACATTCCAATCTGTTGTATAGCACAGAAACCTACTGAAGCCAGCGTTTCTTCAGTCATTCACAGTTGGAGGGAGGAGACTGGCCTGTGTGAACAAAACCTCAACGTCCAACATCAAATCAAGTTATATTCACATCTGCCGAATACAATTTGTGACTGGAGCCATCCTGGAGAGAGGTGCACTTGGAGCTTTGATCTCTAATCTGCTCCAGTCAAAGATTACTTAAACAAGCCAGTTTACTCTGGTATGCTAGACAGCTCAAAGGACTCGATGGATTAAAGTAAGCTTCATCAGCCAACTGAACCCGCTTCTCGCCCTTTGATTGTTGAGCGGGGGGACGGATGGATATTGGTTCGCATCAGTACTGGTGGGAATTGGATTGGTGAAAATATCCTCACTTGCTAACTGAAACGAGAGGTGGCCACTGTCGAGGCTTGTAAGTATATAATTCCACTTGGCTGAGATCCTAAAAAGCTGGAGTGGATGCCAGAAGGAATCATTGCCTTCAGAAGGGAGGAATGAAGTGAAAGCAGCTTAAAAATGAATAAATGTAAATGAATGTCAACTGTAGCAGCTGACAGCCCCGGAACATACACATCTTGCAGTTTAATTCATTTCTCAAGCCGCCAGTGAATTCCAGAGGCACAAGCCAGTACGCTGCTCGATATATAAATTGAGTCATAGAGAAGTACAGCACAGAAACAAACCCTTTGGCCCGTCTAGTGCATGCCAAGCAATCTAAACTGCCTACTCCCAAAGACCTGCATCCGGACCATAGCCCTCCATATCTCTGCCACCTATCTATCTATCTATCCAAACTTCTCTTAAGGCATTGAATTTGAACTCACTTGTGCTGGCAGCTCATTCCACACTCTCAGGATCCTCTGAGTGAAGAAGTTTCCCCTTTTTTCCTCATTGAACCTTTCAGCTTTCACCCATAACTCATGACTTCTAGTTGCAGTCCCACGCAACCTCAGTGGAAAAGGCCTGCTTGCATTTACCCTACTATACCCTTCATAATTTTATATATCTCTATCAAAGCTCCTCAATCTTTTACGCTCCAAGGAATAAAATCCTAATTTATTCAAACCTTCCGTATAATCCAGGCACTCCAGACACAGTAACATCTTTGTAACTTTTCTCTGTGCTCTTTCAACCTTATTTACGTCTTTCCTGTAGGTAGGTGACCAAAACTGCGCAGAACACTCCGAATTGGACCTCAACAATGTCTTGTACAACTTCAATATAACATCCCGAACATTTCTTGAGTTTTCCAAAGCTTTGCCCCCTTTGGCTCAAGGAAGGCAGCGAAAAATCAAGGATGAGGTAATCCAGTGCCAGTGCAACTGGAAATGATGGTCAGGAGCAATTTCAGCGGTGCCCATGGTTAAATTGTCTCATCAGGCTTCAAGGATATAGACTATAGAAGAGCAAAGTATAGGCCCTTCAGCCCACAATGTTGTGCCAACCTTTTAACCTACTCGAAGATCAATCTAGCCCTTCCCTCCTATATAGCCATCCATTTTTACTTCATCCACGTGCCTATCTAAGGTTTCCGTAAACACTCCTAATATATCTGTCTTTGCCACCACCCCTGGCAGGGCATTTCATGCACCCTCCACACTCTGTGTAAAAAGAAAAAATCTTATCTCTGACATCCTCCCAGCACTTCCCTCCAATCACCTTAACATTATTCTCCCTCATATTACCTGTTTCCACCCTGGGAAATAGTCTCTGGCACTTCACCCAATCTATGCCTCTTATCATCTTGTACACTTCTGTCAAGTCACCTCTCATCCTCCAAAGAGAAAAGCCCTAACTCACTCCGCCTCACTAGACATGCTGTCTAGTCCAGACAGCATCCTGGTAAATCTCCTTTGCACCCTCTCTAAAGCTTCCACATCCTTCCTATAATGAGGCAACTAGAAATAAACAAAATAATCCAAGTGTGGTCTAACCAGGGTTTAATAGATGTTGCATCATATCCCAGTGATAATTAGTTGCCAAAATTACCTCATTAATTTACCATTGTTTGAAATAGTTTAATCAATATTGGTGAAAATCTGTTGTCCTCAGGCCAGGAGAGAGTAACAATTTTCTTTGCTGCAGAAAGAAACATTCACTAACAATAATCCAGCCCAGAACTGTTATCAGAGACATTCAAAACCATAAGGATTAATATCCTCACTGTGGAATCTCTTTTCGCCAACCAACACTGCCCTCTCCACCAGTAGCAAGTGTCGCTTTTCCAGCAAGCAATGATCATTTAAAATTCATTAATTCTAGCAGCTGTGCCTTCGAAAGTTTCTGATGCAGCAGATGGGAGAAGCACTCCATAAAGAAACACTGAGAGACTCTCTGCCGCGTCGCCATCTGCTCAGGAGCAGATAAATCACTCCTGCCTGTAAATAGTCGGGAACAAACTCTGAAGCGTTTTCACACAGTGGGGCTTTGGAGTTGGACAGCGCAGCCGAGTTTCTTCCGCCCTGCCGAGGTTTCGCCGCGCGCTCCGTGCCGCCATTTGACGGCGTGGTATCTCTGCTCACCGCGATTTCAGGTGCCAGGCTGTTACAGGCAAAGGCCGGGCACTGTGGTGCAGGAGGGGCATGCTGCTCAACCGCTTCTGCATTTTGCCCTGAAGATCCTCCTGTCTGTTGCTTTTCATGTGTGACAACGTGTTTGTGGCTTCCTCTGCGAGTGGGATGAATCAGTGCAGCTTGAGAAATGGAGCTGGTGGCCCAGCATGGGAGCAACGTATTTCATGTTAGACTCTAATAGCACAAATTGCTGGACACCAAGTCCTCGCCTACGTGACCTTCCTCCTGAGATTTACTCACATTACCATCAGTGGAAGTAATATATCAGAGTAATTGTAAATTAATTATCTCAATATCATCCATTTTACACTGTGGAGTACAGTCAGAAATATTTTTGAGTCATGCAACATGGAAACAGGCCCTTTGCCCATCTGGTCCAGGCCAACCAGGATGCCCATCCAAGATTGTCCCATTTTCCAGACAATTTGGTCAAATGTTCATATCAGTTCTTCCTCCTCTTGGTGTAGAAGCAATGGGATCTAACTGGCTGAAGAAAAGACTTCGTAGTTTTTCTCTCTCAGCTGCAAAAAAGGCTCCAAGTTTGATGGCCGTGGTGAATTATAGCAGATTTTACAGGTTGTTGTGTCACGGCTAATCTTCACTTCTTCCCTGTAGAGTTGACTATTTTCCAAGAAATGTTTAAACATGCAGTGTGAGGCCTTATCATCTCATCCAAGTGACCATTTTGTATGTATGGACCTGGATGGGCTGCATGGGTGGGTGATCCACTTCACAAGGAGGCTACAGCCTCCATCTGCTTCCAGTAGGACCCACCAACCTGAGATCAGGATTCTAGCCCACTTTCCCTTCCAGTCCAGCCGTGCCCAAACCAATTGCTGTGCCATTGCCATGATTACAGATTTTCATGACAAGGCAGACAGTCGCACACAATAAGATGGTGAGGTCTTCCTCACCGAATGCAGGAGATGGCAAGAAGAATCGAGGACCCCATCCCCATGTTCCCTCAGGAGGCTGTGTGGAGACGGGGACTGCAGTCTCCACTTTGCCGGTAATGAAACATGCTGATCTGTTGGTCACAATGTCCGTCGCAAGCTTTGACTTCCTCTCACTTTTCAAAAGGTCTCCTTGCTAAGGCACAATACATCATGGTGAGAGAACACGTCAACTCTGGCACTCAGTGCAAGAATAGATTAGATTTGAAGCACTCCATTTATTTAAAAGCTCTGACATGCAATGCTATTTTAATCACAATTTTAGGTTATTTTGTTCAGTAGGTGTGCCAGTTTAAGGCAGTTTGAGATACAGAGATCTGTATCTATTATTTTTATGTCAATTGGCAGATGCTAACTGGATATAATTACTACTATTTACTGCCAGTTGTCATAGGCAAGTACTCATTATTGGACCCTCTCCCTCTCTCCCCACCCCCTCTCACTCTCCACCCAGTGACCAGAGGAGTTTGTTGAAGGCTCAATATTAATGCTAGTGCTATTGGGAAGTTAAATTTTGCAGCATCCCCAATTACATTGTATTGTGCTAATCTCTCTGGGTGCCGGGGTGGGGGGAGGGGGGGGGGGGAAATGGTCTTGTTGTGAACTGGTAGTAAAGTAAACTTGAATGCACCAAAGTCTGGAAGAAACTTGTGTTTAGCAATTTTAATCTGATATTGCCGGCATTTGTATGGCATTTTTGATGTTCCCAACACGTTAGCATGTTTGTTGCCAATGGTAAATCCATAGTTCTGTCAATCCAGTGATCTTCATCCAATCCTAGATGCTGGGTCAAAAATATCTCACTTTTACTTGTCAGTCTTGAATGGGTGACGTGGAATTCCCAACTTGGCATCTAGACCATTTACAATTTGGTGCAATGGTGTCATAAGAAGAATGCTGAGAGACATCCATAAAGGATGGCATCGTTGCATTTACTGAAGATTAGAGGAACTGGGATAATTGAAAGAGACAGTGGTAGCCTGGTAGTGTAGGTTGGCGTAACACTATTACAGCACCAGTGGCCTGGGTTCAATTCCTGTCGCTGTCTGTGGGGAGTTTGTACATTCTTCCCGTGACCGCGTGGCTTTCCTCTGGGTGTTTAGGTTCCCTCTCTCAGTCCAAAGATGTGCAGGTTGGTGGGTTAACTGGTGAAGTTGGGCAGTGCAGGCTTATAGCCAGTTACTGTGCTGTATCTCTAAATAAATTAAATAAAGTTAAAATAAGTAGGAGTGTCTTAAATTCCGTCACTTCTTAAAATAATGGCAAATACATTTTAGACCTCTTAGGGTTGAATCCACTATTGGAAACAAATTAATGGACTTATCGGGTTCTGGCTCATTGGGTATTTGCCCTAAAGACAACGCATCTATAATAGGGTTTGTTTATCCAAGTTTAACACACAGGTTGATCTCACTAATGGGACCAATTTCTTTCACATTATTGTGGCCAATTAACTTTTCAATTCTCATTTTTTTTAAACTTGGGATGTGGGAGACGACGGGAGGTCCCGGAGGAATTTCTCACAATCCTAGTGGAAATGTACAACTGCACAGCACTGGAGATTAGGATGAAACCCGGGTTGCTGGAGTTGAGAGGTCAACTAATGGCAACATTGTGCTGCCCGAGTGTAAGAGTTCAAATTCCGTTTATTGTTATTCAATTGTACACACATATACAGCTAAATAAAACAACATTCCTCTGGAACAAGGTGCAGTACACAGTACATATAACTCGCATACATAGCATGTAAAGTAATATCACCACAAATAAATTAACAAATAATGAGGAATAACGTCAGTGTGATTCAGCTTTGCTGTGTGAAATCATAGTTCCTCATTTACAGAGCTCATCTTACAGTGTCACTGTGGCCTAAACCACACATCTTGGATGTAGGAAGACGCACATTCAGGAAGTAGTTAGTAAAACAAAAAATGCTAGAAATTATCAACAGGTAAAGGGAGCATCTGTGGAGAAAGAAAAATGGGGTCAATGTTTCAGATTGTTGACTTTTTACAAGAACTAAGAAAGTTAGAAAACAAGCTTGCTTAATGTTGAAGGGGTGGAGAGATCAGAGGGAACAGTGGTGTGTTGAGCTTGTTACTGGTTTTAATCTTACACTGAGAATTCTCCTTAACTCCATCAAACCAGTTCCCCCAAAACCAATCAGCCATGATGGAATGGTGGAGCAGACTCGATGGGCCAAATGGCCCAATTCTGCACTATTCTTATCACCTTAAAATCTAACTTTTCATTATTACCGTGATTGTATTAGTTTCACAACTTATTAAAGGTTGATATCTCACAAGAAGTGATAGACAACAAGAGGCTGTGGTGCTTACTCTAGGTTGGGGTGAAGTGAATGTTTTGAAAATGTTGTCCCCTAGAAAAAAAAGTGTGTTAAGTTCAGCAACTACTGCCACAGAACATCCTCAGTGCATGGAGCCTGTGGAATAAAGGTTGGCTCCATGGTGACACCAGCCGTAGCTTCTCCACATCTGACCTCATGGAAAGGAAACTGGGGGAGATGTCAGAGTTTTCCCTACTCTTCGTTTATTTTTCAATGCCTGTTTTCACTCTGCCTGTTAGTAATTCAGTGCACAGTTGACGTAATTAGTCCTTATTTCTGTGAGAGTATCACCTGAAGTCAAGTTTATTGTCATTTAATTACGTACATATATATAACCATATAATGTATATAACAACAAGACAATGTTTCTCTGAACCAGGGTGTAAAGCACAGTAGTATACATAACACATGACACATGATAACTTGGGAAGGTAAGGATAAAATCTACAGTTAATCATGCATAAATAAACTAAAGCACATCAATGTTAAATATTGTAAGGCACGGAAGAGATTAAGCAGTGACATTTCAAATATGATGCGGTCGGGAGTTCAGAAGCCTAATGGCCTGGGGGAGAAACTGTTTCCCATCCTGACCGTTCTTTTTTTTATGCATCGTAGTCTCCTGCCTGATGGTAGAAAGTCAAAGAGAACACTGGATGGATGAGTGGGTTCCTTAATAATTCTAAGGGCCCTGCGCACACAGTGCTTCTGATAAATGTCCCTGATGGATAGTAGGGAGACCCTTATGATGATTCCTATTCCACACTAATAATGCTATTTTGATGTTAGGGGTCACACATTCAAAGTTCAAGGTAAATTTAGTATCAAAGCATGTATATGTCACCATTTACTATTCTGAGATTCATTTTCTTGTGAGCATTCACAGCAGATACAGAGAAACCCAGTAGAATCAATGAAACACCACACGCAAAGACGGCTGATGATGCCTCACCTGGCTGTGTTTTCCTCACTTTGCTATTAATCTTCAGAAGATGCTGCAGAAATACAAATACAAAAAAAAATTATTAAGTAAGAAATAATATTAAGAACATGAGTTGTGGAGTGATTCAAGGATTCTACAACACATGCTCTCAATATTGGGCCAATGACCACCCATCTTCCTCTGAAGACATTGGTATGTTCAGAGTTCATCAACGCTTCTGCAATCCTTTGCATCCACTGTACAGGGGATTGGCCTATACAGCTTCACCAGCCTTGCCTGTTTCCACCTCTCACAACAGGGACGTAGGGTTGGTCTTTGAGAGACAATATTATTTATTACTTAATATTTTAGGTGGTGGGGTGGAGATGACGTCTCTACCAAAGGTGGTGTAAGATGCTCCTTCCCTCAATTAGCCTGCAAGCCACCCATGGGAAAAATGTAGCACCTGCTTAGCCCTCCCCGTTAGGGTCACGTGAAGTCATGGGAGCAGGTGGTGGATGGTTGTGTGAGCAGCCGGTGCATATCACAAAACCTGCTTGTGCAACCACTATTACCAGGCAGACAATCTCTGAAGAGTCTTGATAATGGTTGGAGTCACCCGTCTTGTAAAGACTCTGCCCAGAAAAAGGCAGTGGCAAACTGCTTCTGTAGAAGAATTTGCCAAGAACAATCATGATCACCATGATCGCCCACGTCATACAACACAGCACATAATGACGATGACTACTTCTTCCTCTTCTTCAGGTGTTTTCCCCCTGAGCAATATCAGAAAAGATTAATAGCAAAGTGAGGGAAACACTCAGCAGGTGAGGCAGCATCAAACCTTTAACATTTCAGCTCAATGCCCTTTCATCAGAACAGGTAAAGAAAGAAACTTAAATAGGCTTTAAGTTGCAGAGGAAGTCTTAAGGGGTGGAGAGAACAAAATCTATATAAAAAGAAAAATATGGCAGTGACAGGAGATCAGATGAAGGAATGAGGTGGAGTGTGGAAGTTGAAGTGATTAACAGTTTGCTTTATTTGTCACATGTACATAAAAACCAATAATTTTGCATCAAATCAAATCACCGAGGCTTGTAAGTATTGCCATGCACCCGGCACCAATGTAGCATGCCTTCAACTCACTAATCCTAACCGCACATCTTCGGAATGTGGAGCACCCGGAGGAAACGGGCGGGGTGACGAGGAGAACGTTCAGACTCCTTACAGAGAGCAATGGGAATTGAACCTCAGTCTTACAGCAGGTACTGAAAAGGATTGTGCTAACTTCCACGCTTGCCTCTGTCTGTGGGAGGCACAAAACAGAAGCCAAATGAGGCTTGAAATTCCAGAGTAGGGCGAAGGAAAATAAGTTGATCGTTGGAATGGGTGATAATCTGAAAGTACTGAAGCAGTGTTGAATCCCAAAGGCTGTAATATGCCAAGGTGAAAGATGATTTTCGTTTGACTTTGATTGGAACAAAGCTGGGGCAGAGAGGCCTCAGAGTTGAAATGGATGGACAGCTGGGATAGGAGGATTATCCTCACACACTGCTTTTGGAGAGCAGATGAAGAACTGTCCCAGTTCACTCTTGCAATCTGTACAGATGTTGAGCAGGATAGAAGCAATATGAGTGGTTTTGGCACGGCACACAAAGTTCTGGAAGAACTGCACAGGTCGGGCAGCATCTACGGAGAGGAATAAACAGTTGACGTTTTGGGCCGTGTCATGGTTTGGAGTCTTGTGTGTCTCGATGACCTGAAGAGCTATGTTCACAGGAGTCAGGGCTTTGTGCTTTAGCTCTTGGTAGAGTCATCCATGCCAATCAGGTCAAAGGGTAGAAACCACACTAAGAGTGGTCCACTGGTCCTCCAGGTTCAGGGGTTCAGCTCAGGGCTACGACCCTGACTGGTGAAACAAAACTGCTATGGAAATAGTAATGAAGAATCCTTCAACATCTGAGTGTGACGGTAAACCAAGAGGAAGCTACTGATATGATGAAGACTGAACACTGCCAGAGATGGAGGAACTTCATTGCTGCCCTAAATGCCAGTGGTGTGTTGGGTATAAGTGAGTTTCAGGCTGAGACCCTTCATCAGGACTGGAAAGGAAGGGGGAAGAAGCCAGATAAGAGTAGGGGGAAGAGTACAGGCTGGCAGGTGCTGGCTGAAGTCACAAGAGGGGTAAGGTGGATGGGTAGGTGATGGAGGTGATGGTGATTGAAAAGCTGGGAGGTGATAAGTAGAAAAGGTAAAGAGCTGAAGATGAAGGAAATTATAGAGGAGGGTGGATCAGGGGAGAAAAGGAGGGAGGAAGAAATGGTTCTAGCATCCTGAGCTAGCACTGGGGAAATCAGTACCCAGACAGGCTGCATTGCCTCTGATTAAGAGCTGAAACTGCTCTCTCTGTTCCCCTCCTAACTCCAGGCCTGGTAAAACTGGCCTGCAATTGACATCCAAAAGCACAGTGCAAGAGCCAAGGCTGATCTTGAGAACTTCTTCGTAATAGTGTTTCAGAATCGTTCAAGAGCCCCAGAATTGGAAGATAGAAATCACCCAGCTGTTTGCAGCTAGTCGGAACACCACAATTCTCCTTACTGCACCACTCTGCCAGATTGTTTGAGTTAGTAACTATGGCAAGTGGTTAATACATTGGTGTAATGTTACCCCAGTGCTTTCTGACCCTTTGCCTTCACTCTGAAGCCATGGTGTAGCAGGGACAGCGAGTAGTCATTTAATTTTTGTTGACATAAATATTTACAGCTTGCATCCAGTGCCAAGTCTGATTTACATTGTCAGATGGTGAGCAGCCTGCTGTGAGATGAGAAAAATGATGAACAACACGTGTTTTGCTTTTTAATCTGAATTGGAAATCTTGATGGAATGTGCGATGGCCAAAATGTATCACATGCCTGTGGTTTAGTGAGAGGGTTTCACTTTGCAGTCTGGCTAAGATGTTCTTCACACAGTGAATGACACAACCAAATAGACCAGATCCTGCTGGTGAAGAAATTGGTTCCAAAGAAGTCTTCCTTGCACTGTTAAATGAAGGAGACCATTCAGTCCAAGGAATCTGTGCTAGCTCTTCAATTAAAAACATCTCGTTGGTAATATGATTGTGGTTATATGGTATTGGTAAAGTTTATTTTCCACTCCTTCCTCCTTGAAGTGAGTGACCATAGCCAGGGGTGACATTCAAAGGTCACATTGAACAATGTTATTCAAACATCAGGCAAGATCACAGCCTGACCGAATGGAAATGCCTATGAGAGTCAAGATTATTTAATGTCATTTCCAGTATGCAAGTGTAAAGGAGAATGAAATAATGTTACACTGGATGCAATGCAGCACAAAAAAAAAACACAGTAAGATAAAGAACACAATGATGAAACACTATAAATCTAAATACATAGGTAGTCTATATACATTAATTGATTGTATGTTCTAAAAATTATGCTAGGCACAGGGGTGTCTGTAGATATAGTGACAGGCAGGAAATTAGAAATAGTAGTTGTCGGGGATGTGGGGGGGGGGGTTATGGAATGCAGGTTTAGTGGGTGGAGGTGTAGATCAGCTTTACTACTTGGGGAAAGTACCTGCTTTTGAATCTGGTGGTCCCGTTGTGGATGCTATGTAGCCTTCTCCCTGATGGGAATGTGCTGGGATCCTTCTTGGTATTGCTTGCCTTCTTCTGGCACCTTTCTGTATATACGTATGTCCTTGATGGTGGGTAGGCTGGTGCCAGTGATGCTTTGGGCAGTTTTGACACGTTGTAAAGCCATACTGTTTGCTACAGTGCAGTCTCCATGCCATGCAGTGATGCAGCATGTTAGGATGCTCTCCACTGTGCATCAGTAGAAGGTCATGAGTGTCGATGTGCACAGTCCAGCTCTCTTCAGCCTCCTCTGGAGGTAGAGGTATTGGTGAGATTTCTTAATTGTGTAGTATTTGTTCTGGAACCACTGCAGCAGGGGTTCCCCAACTTGTACTCTTGCCATTAACCTAGGTGTCTGTGGACCCCAGAATGGGAGCCTCTGCATTGGAGGTTTGCAAGGTGTACTTGTCCAAGTGTTTGAAATTATTTGTAGTTTCCACTGCTGTGTTGCCAATATAAAGAGTGGAGTGAGTTGTGAGCTCTCCTGAAGTCAATAACCATCGCCAAGTCCTGAAGAAGGGTCTTGGCCCAAAGCGTTGACTGGTTATTCATTTCCCCTTATGTTGCCTGACCTGCTGAGTTTCTCCAGCACGTTGTGTGATATTTTTTCTAGATTTACAGCATCTGCAGAATCTCTTGTATTAACTATCCCCTTTGCCTTATTGACAGAGAGGTTATTCACCTGGCGTTGGGCCTTCAACTCTTCCACCTCCTTTCTGTAGGCCATTTCGTCATCATTGGTGATCAGCCACAAAAGCAATAGGAGGCCAAGAATGGAAAAAACCTACCAGTTCTGGTTGATACTTCCCAGTCCATCAAAGGCAAGGTCCTCCCTCCCATTGAGCACATCTACAAAAGGCATTGCCACAAGAAAGCAGCATACATCATCAGATCCCTGCCATTCAGACCATGCTCTCTTCTCGCTGTTGCCATCGCTAGGGACGTACAGGAGCCTTACATCCCACGCCACCAAGTTTAGGGACAGTTAATACCTTCAACTATCAGGCTGCCGAATGAGTGTGAGTAACTTTGCTCACCTCAACTCTTGAACTGATTCCACAGCCTATGGACTCACTTTCAATAATTCTACAATTCATGTTCGTTGATTGTAAATTTACTTTGAACTTTGACCCGATGCCAGTCTCATGCCATTCTTGCACATTGACAGCCTTGAGGGGAATACCTGCTGATCATGTCTTGAAACCAAGTTAATCCACAGCGATACCAGGTTTGCATTGCCTGTACTAAACAAAACAACAGTACATTCCATCCATTTGTTTTGCACGATTTGATAGTGGAAATAGTACCTGGCAGCTGAAGCTTTCGCAATGCCATGAGTTGTGGAAATTGTGTCAAGCGCCAAAGAGCTTGGCAGTGAATTTCTTGACCACAATAGGTTTATCATCCAAAGAATGGTTCACATCTCGTAGCACTTTTGCCTTGGTGTAGGAATGTTGCGGGTTTGGTTACTTTTAGAGGTGTCTCATCAGATGAGATGATAAACTCATCTCAAAGTCAAAGTATGTATATTTTTATTTAATCTGAGGTGCAGCGCGCAATGGGCCCTTCCGGCCCTTTGAGCCACGGCGCCCAGCAGCCCCCAACAACTCTGATCCTAACCTAATCATGGGACAATTTACAAGGACCAGTTAACCCGCCCGATATGTCTTTGGACTGTGGGAGGAAACAGGAGCACCTGAAGAAAATCCGTGCATTCTTCAGGGAGGACGTACAGTTTCCTTACAGAGGATGCTGGGATTGAACTCTGAACTCCAATGTCCCGAATTGTAATGGCGTCACACTAACTGTGGCGCCCTGTGTTACGTTACCATGGACATGGTGTATGTTACCATTGACTACCTTGAGCTTAACTTTCTTGCAGGCATTTGCAGGCACAGTTATCTGATCTCTCTAGCGATTGGAAAGGATCCAGTGACCCAATTTTAACGAAGTACTGTGAAGTGACTGATACCCTGAGCAACGTTTATTGCTCAATCAATGAGAAACCCACTCAAACTCACTGAGAACTCTTTATTTGGTCTTTCTCCTCCTTACTATTGGAGGAGCTGTTGTGTAAATTAGCTTCTGTGTTTCCTTCCTTATGATAGCAAGCACCTTTAAATCATTTTGAGTGATCAGCAATGTGAATTAACGGCAAGGATTTCTTATGTAGCGTCTGCAACTCTCCCCCAAACCATAGCACTCCCAGGGAAATAAAATCCAGAGCCCATATCACATAGGGAAAGAGTGAGAGAAATTCCTTCCCATCCCGCCTTACTCAGGCCCTCATATTGTGCATATTTTTCCTTGATCAAGATGACTTAACATTGGCTTTTGACACACAGGGAGAGTTCCACGTTTCATCTTGAGGCTCCAGAGCAGAGCTCAAAGTAAGCAAGCACAGAGCACAAATCCCAATTGGCTAGCCGAGTAAATAAGTAGCAGCGTAGGTAATGAATAGGTCTCCAAACAAACAAGAAGATATCGATAGTAAAGAGCAGTGCCGGTGGTGGGGGGTGGGGGGGAGAGTTTTCTCCCCTTTTCACTGTAACGCCTCATTTGTTTTCAGCCAACACAGAGGTGTGTGTGGCTCCAGGACATCAAAGCATTTTGTACATTCACACTTGAGTTTTGGGACTGTGCCCAGGGATTTCCTCCAGTCTTGCTTGTTTAAGTGAGCTTTGGCAATTTGATAAGAGAGGTCACCAGGAGGTCAGAGTGACCAGTGGCTTCAAAAAGGGCTTGTGTTTGTCTAAATTAATCCAAGTGGCTGTGCTTAACTGTATTTGATTAGTTCACTGAGTATACTTTTACTTGAGGGATTTTATTTGAAAGGAGCAGCTGGTGTATTTAAGTGATGAAGAAATTTAAGATAAGGAAGACAAAGGTCACAATTGAAGGGTATTTTCATCAGCAAGCTGCCCCTATAACTTCTTCTATTACCCAGTCCTGAAACTTGTTCACTTAGTGAATTAGAATCAACATGCAAAATAATTCTAGTTACAATAATCACTCATGGTGAAACAATTAAAACAAATCTCCAATCTCGTTTCCCCATCTTGGTAATTTTAATAGCTTGAACTACACACTCAATACATACAATCATATGCAGAGTCCTTTGACATACAGGTTTCTCTAGAGGTTGAGATTATATTCAAATTTCTTCTCCAAAATATTTCCAGTGATTATACAATCATCCCAGAAGACCCTTAATACATAATCTTCATCCCAAGTACACAATACCTTTTCAGCCTTCAATGTTTAATTTCATCCGCCAAATATAACATTTCCATCCCAGTCGTTTTAATTCTCAGAGCTCTCCCGTATACGTTCTTCAACCTTAGCTCCTCCAGCAATCTACGATCTCTAACACCAAATCCAATATATAATCTTCATCCCAAAAGACCTCACATTTATAATCATCATCTGCAGTCTCTATAGATAAGATCTTCAGTCCTTCAATTTAGATTTTCCAATTTGATGATCATTATTCCCAGAGCTTCCCAATACATGATCTGAATCCTGCATTGACGCTAATGCTCAGATTACGCACGGCACTGTACAACTAACGAAGTGCTGCTTGAGTCGTACAATCAGAGCCAGAACTCTCACTTATTTTACAGCAAGCTCCCTCAAACAGCATCACAAAGCTCTATGTTGTCATCACAACTGTGTCAAACTTCTATGGATGTGTACTGGAGAGTGTATTGACTGGCTGCATCATGGCCTAGTATGGAAACACCAGTGCCTTTGAACAGAAAACCTACGAAAGATAGTGGATTCAGCCCAGTACATCATTGGTAAAACCCTCCCAATCATTCAGCATATCTCCATGAAATACTGTCGTAGGAAAACAGCATCCGTAATGAGAGTTCCCCACCACCCAAGCCATGCTCTTTTCTCGCTGCTGTCATCAGTTAGAAGGTACAAGAGCCAGAGGACTCGCACCACCAGGATCAGGAACAGTTACTAGCCCACAATCATCAAACTCTTGAACAAAAGTGAACAACTACACTCACTTGCTCAACCATTGAGATGTTCCCACAACTAAAAGGTCTCACTTTAAGAACCCTTATGTTCTATTTCATGTTCTCATTATTTATTGCTATTTATTTACATTTGCATTTGCACAGTTTGTTGTCTTCTGCACTCTGGTTGATCTTTCATTGATCCTGTTATTGTTACTATTCTATAGATTTGCTGAGTATGCCTGCAGGAATATGAATCTCAGGGTTGTATGTGGTGACATATATGTACTCTGTTCATGAGATTTACTGTGAACTTTGAACTTTTGGATCTGCAAGGGCCCTAGGTTTAAGATCTCAGCCAAAAGTTTTCACCTGTAAAACTACAAGTGTATGTGAGCACATTCGACCTTTTCAGCCCACAAAGTATTTGAGCCACCAAGTATAATATTTCCATCCCAGTCATATTAATTCTCAGGGCTCCCCACAAAGTGATCACGCACAAAATACTGGAGGAACTCAGCAAATCAAAGAGCATTTACGGAAGGGAATAAACAGTCGGAGTTAAGAGATTAGGAGATTTTTTAGATTTTTTTCTGAAATTTTTTTTTGCACCTGAGTCCCTGAAGCAGGATTGTAACCCACAACCTTGTGACTCAGAAATAAATTGGGTACGAAATGAGCGATAACTGATGCTATCTGATCATTGGACTTGTCTTCCAATAAAGGAATATTCAGTAGCCCAAGATCAAATCCTACCATGGCAATCTGAGATCTTAATTCTGTTTAAAACAATTTGGAAATAAGGCAAATATTTTAGTGATAAAATATAAGTATCTAACTGGTTTTCTCTACCTGTGCTGTCTGTCTACTAACTCTAACCTCCTTGATATTAAAAATAAGTGTTGGAAGAACTCAGTAGGTTAAGCAAAAACTGTAGAGGAATGTTTTCAGTCAACGTTAGGGCCAAGATCTTTGCATCTGGACTAGATGGAGGCTCTTGAACTGAAACAACAATTGTCCATTTCCATAAACATTTGTTGCTTAACCCACCGAGTTCCTCCAGCAGCTCATTTTCCCTGGCTTCAGACTGCAGCACATGCAACTTCTTGTGTCTCTGACAAGTCTGACTTTTTAATTGCTCCTCAGCAAGTTCACTTGGTTGTGTTAAGCTGCTACCATCGGTTCAAGGAGTCACCAGCTGAAGGCAATTAAAGATGGGCAACGTATGGCTGACTTATCAACCAGACCCTCTTGCAAAGGGCGAAGGAATTTGACCATTTCTGAGCCAATGCAATTTATTGAGGTACAGTGTGGAATAGGCTCTTCTGGTCCTTTCAGCCATACTGCCCCAACAATCCTCGAATGTAATCCGTGCCCATCACAGTACAATTTACAATGACCAATTAACTTACCAACCAGTAGGGAAGAAGCAAGAGCACCCGGAGGAAATCCACATGGTCATGTACATACAAATTCCTTACAGGCAGTGGCGGGAATTAAACCCTGGTTGCCTGTACTGTAAAGTGTTGTGCTAACCATTACGCTACCGTGCTGCTTGGTTAATTTAATGGTCAAGTCAAATCGGTTTACTGTCATGTTCACAAGTACAGTGCAGGTCAGTACACTGAAAATCATTGTTTATAGCAGCATCAGAGGCGGACAACACACAGAATATAAATTATAGCATATAGTGATCAAGCAACTCTGCAGAAGTAAGACACAAAGACAAGACTGTAATGGTGCAAAAAGTGGTCCATTGTGTTCCACTGAGGAGGTTGGGTTAGGGTTGTACAAGTCAGTTCAGGTACCTGATGGTTGTTTGAAAGTAGCTGTATCTAAACCGTGAGGTGTGGGACTTGAGGCTTCTGTACCTCCTGCCCGGTGGTACCAGCAAGAAGAGGGCATTAGAAGATGGTAAAGGTCCTTGACAATGGATGCTACCTTTCTGAGGCAGCGTCTCCTGTACACGTTCTCAGTGATGTGGAGAGCTGTGCTTGTGATGGACCAGACTGTGGTCCACAACTTCCTGTTGCCTCTTGTGTTCCCCTTTGTTGGAATTGCTGCACCAAGCTACAATGCAGCCAGTATCACCTGCAGAGGGTAAAGTACTTGGTGAGATGCCAAACCTACTTTGGCTTCTAAGAAAGCAGGCATTGGTATGCCCTCTTCATGATTACATCGTTGTGCTGGACCCAGGGCCAGTCATCCAAGATGTTAACACCCAGGAATAAAACTGATGGTCAGGACCATCCACGGAATGTGGAATTCATTAGAACACAGATAAAAGCTTTCAGGGGCTTGTGTAAATCATTTTGTCAGTATTAATTTATTAATATTATTTGTTTTGTATTTGCATAGTTTGTCTTCTTTCGCAAATTGTTTGCCAGACGTTGCATGTGGTTTTTCATTATGTTGTGTTTCAACGATGGAAGTTCACAGTACGTTTATTATCAAAGTATTTATAAGTTACACAACCTTGAGATTCAACTCCTAAAAGGCAGCCACAAAACAAAGAAACCAAAAAAAAACGTGATAAAAAGACTGTCAAACACCCAATGTGCAGGGAGGAGGTGAAAAAACAAATCACGTGCACAATATGTACAAGCAAACAGCGTTCAGAACTGTAGTCCACAAAGACAATCTAGTCCACAGACCCTTAGTTCAGTGAACTGAACTGGCCCGACCTCGTCTCAGGCCCCAATACCCCTGACCTTTTCAATCCGCTTAAATCATTCAAATATCAGAAACATTGTTCTACTGTCAATGCCTGCAAGAAAATTAACCTCAGGGTTGTATATGGTGACATACACTTGCTTTGATAATAACTTTATCACAAAATGGTGTCACAGTGTTAATAGTTTATATCTACTCACCAATTGAACTATAACAGGTTATTGTTCTTTACAGTCTGTGCACAGTAGGTTTCCTTAAAAACATTTCCCACAGGACCCTTGGGTCCATTTTCACCGAAGTGGCAGGTCTTGCTCTAAAAGGCCATAAGAAACTCTGGGGTTTAAGATGATGCATATTTGATGAGGGGAGGCAGAAACTTGGGGGGGGGGAGGGATGGTGTCAGACAATTAATGCATTTCAATGTCGTTTCCCCAGAGTAAATCTGTGTCTCCGTCCGACAGTCTACGCGCTGAAGACAAGCACAGAGGCTCCCTCGACTACACCACCGAAGGCAAGAAGAGGAAGTGTGATGATAAAGACTCGGTGGGACATTATGTATGTTAAAGAGCTCGTTTCGTAGCATTGACGCCACAAGTGAGAGCAAGGGCGTTTGAATTTGGATCTCAGGCTTGTGTGCAAAATGCTAGAGGTTAGGTTCCACAGGCTTTTCAACAAATGTCTGCAAATTCTTCCCCCACCCCATTGATGTAAAGCAGGCCTCCTCTGACTAGGTTCCTTGTGAATCCGAGCGTGTGGCGGTTGTAACCCTAGGGGGTCCTAGCAAAAGAACGCAATGACAAAAACATGTCACAAGAACTAAGGGTGTTGATGAACAGGAAAGTATGTGTTACTTTCAAGGTTCTAAATCCCATTAGATCTCCTGGAGTGGGTCAGAGGGGTACATGGTTTAATCACAATAACTTTATAAATACAGTGTGATGGGGAAGATGCTACATGAAGTGTGACACAGGAAATGTGTGTTACAACCACATTTTTAAAATATTCTATCAGGGACAAATATAGATGAATAACATCGTCAGCATCTTCATCATTAAGTTTAAAAACGCTAGTTATAGTGATCAGAAGTTTCCCTCAAGTTCGGGGAAAATCATCGCTCTGCTCCTTTAGTCAGTAAGTCGCGAAGCTAGTTCGTATAACCCCAGTTCCTGTGTAGTTGGAAATAGCAGGGATCATCTCGCATTAGCTTGTACTTCTTGATCCACATTTTCTTCTTAATCCCCCCCCCCCCCACCAAGCCTGGAATGTGCCTCTGTATTGGTTGCCTGGATTTTAATGGTTGGAATATGGCCTGTGAGCCCAGGTCCCTGATTGGACCTGGCTCCCAGAGCAAGGTATGGCCCACCCTTGTTCATTAGCCAAACAGAAGGTTCTAGGTGCAAAGGAAACTCAAAGATTGAAAGTACATCTGTTATCAAAGTACGTATACAGAATACAACTCTGAGGTTCGACCTCCCACAGGCAGCCTTGAAACAAAGAAACACCATGGAACCCAATGTGCGGAAAAAAGAACAAATTGCGCATATGGCAAAGGGCGAGCGAGAAACGCATGGAATATCAAACATCAAAGCAGTAGTATCCAGCTCAGTTCAATTCAGTGCCGTGCTGATAGCCCACTGCAGGCCGCAGGACCACTCTTTGCTAAAACGGCCCCCCGGTCCACATCGATCGTCCCGATTAAACAGTTTCAAAAACAGCAAAAAAAAGAGTAACCAGAATCCAGGAACGTGAACTTCAAAGTCCCCCTAAACGACTCCACAGCCTCGCCGATCAAACCTTGCAACTTGGATCCCAAGAGTCCTGTACTTTTCTCCGACAGTCGAGAGGGAGAGGAAGGCTAGTCAAACACAGGCAGTCGACCCACGGTCCTCATCGACCTTGCTTGATGCCTCATTCGGAGAGAAGCAATGGAGTCGATCGTGGGCTCACGTCCTCGGCACCTCCGTTGGAGGAAAGCAGGGGAGTCAACCATTGCTTCCAGGCTGAACACCCTGCTCCAAACCTCACTGAACTCCCTCAGAGACAGCAAAGCACCAGATCACTCAATCGGCCTAAAACCACACCGTCAAAATGTAAATCACCGTTTCCAATCACACACAGCTTAGCAGTAGAATCAAATTTGAAAGAAGTAAAAAAGTAGCTTGTGTACTGTCTGCAGGACATCGCCATTGGTCACTTAGTTCTCTAGCACCATCAAAAATGTATGGAATTAGGCCATTCAGCCCATCGTGGATGATTTATACCATAAGATAACTCTAAGCAGAGTTAGGCCATTTGGCTCATCAAGTCTGCTCTGACATTTCATCATGGCTGATCCATTTCCCTCTCAGCCCCAATTTCCTGCCTTCTCCCCATATCCCTTCATGCCCTGACCAATCAAGGATCTCTCAGCCTCTGCCTTAAATACACCCAATGACTTGGCCTCCACAGCCACCTGTGGCAATGAATTCCACAGATTCACCACCCTCTGGTTAAAGAAATTCCTCCTCCCCCTCATTCTAAAAGGACGACCCTCTATTTTGAAGCTGTGTCCTGGTCTTAGACTCCCTCACCACAGGAAACATCCTCTACAAGCCCATTCTATCAAGGCCTTTCAACATTCAATAGGTTTCAATAAGGTCACCCCTATTCTTCTGAATTCCAGTGAGTAGGGGCCCAGAGGCATTAAACACTCCTCACATGACAAGTCTTTCAATCCCAGAATCATTTTCAATGAAGCTCCTTTATTATTCCTCTCAACCCCATTTTTCTGCCTTCTCCCTGTAATCTTTGATGCCCTTACTAATTGAGAATCTATCAGCCTCCCCTTTAAATAGAATCTTTATATTTGCTTTGTTACTTTGATTAGGACATGAGGAAGAGGAGGAGGGGTGAGCCACATTGTCCAGAGTGCTGCCTTCAACATCCAATAGGCTCCTTCTTTCCGTATTCTGTCCCCAGGTCCTCTGATATTCATCATGTGAAAAAGCTCCATTTCAGCACTAAATACCCAACATTCCAAACACTCAGAGAATTTCTGAGAACTATAGCCTTCTGATAGTCCTAAATGTGCCAGAGAGTTGCGTAATCAAAGTTTAACGTACATTTATTATCGAAGTATGTATAATTTGTACAACCTCTAGATTCGTCTCCTTACAGGCAGCCACAGAACAAGAAACCCAAAAGAACCCATTAACAAAAAGTCATATGTTTAAAAAAGGGCAAATGCTGAATGTGAGGTTTGGGGGTTTATAAGGAAGGGTATTTTTTCCACCTACAGCATGGGTGGAGCGGGGAGTGAGAAGGTTGTGGGTGTAGGGACTCTTAAAACATCCAGGAAGTATCCAGGCATTGAAGGCTGCAGAACATGATGAAGGCTTGGTATAGGTAGGGTGGTGGGGTGGAGATGCATCTCTACCAAAGGAAGTGTAAGGCGCTCCTTCCCACCACTAACATGCAGGTCACCCTTGGGCACAGTGCAGCACCTGCTTAGCCCCTGATCAGGGTCATATGAAGCCATGGGAGCAGGTGGTGGATGGTCGTATGAGCAGCTGGTGCATATCACAAGTCCTGGTTATGTGACCACTGATGCCAGACAGACAACCCCTGAAGAGTATTGATAATAGCTTGGATCAGCTGTCTCGTAAAGTCACTGCCCAGAAGACGGCAATGGCAAACCACTTCTGCAGAAAAATTTGCCAAGAACAATCACGGTCAAAAGACCACAAACGCCCACGTCACGTGACGATAATGAGAGTCAGAGTAAAATTAGGCTCTTTGGCCTACCATGCCCAGTGATGGATCACCTGAAAAAGACAAAAGCTTGATGAGTTGTTAATCTTTAAACAGTTTGTAGCACCCTCAACTTTAAGTTGTTCAGTTGCGAGCTCAAACCATGTTTGCAATTATTCATCAGTGTGGTACAGAGCGACTGCTGCACCATCAGAGCTGAGTTGGTAACTGTGGTATTGACTACTTTCCCAAGGAATGTATGGTAAATAAAAACCATTTATAGTGCTGTGGAGGGTTCTCCCAGTAACCAACATTGAACTGTTGACAATGATGATCAGTTCATTTATTTCACTTGCTCTTTATGTCTCCTTGTTTAACAATCGTTACCACGTTTCCTACATGACAACAGTGAGAATGCTTCTGAAGTACTGCATGATAGAAGAACACCTTATGTTTCTTCTTGGAGAGCGTAGCGTTTAGCTCACGCCCGACTGTTCCCTCTCTACGTCTGTGCTCACGATTCCCACTGCTGTCTGTAAGGAGTTTGTACGTTCTCCCTGTGACATATGGGTTTCCTCTGGGTGCTCTGGTTTCCTCCCATATTCCAAGACATGCTGTAAAGTCAGTCCTGCTGAAGGGTCTCGGCCCAAAACATCGACTGTACTTTTTCCATCGATGCTGCCTGGCCTGCTGAGTCCCTCCGGCATTTTGTGTGCGTTGCTTGGGTCTGCAGATTTTCTCTTGTTTGTGCTGTTAAGGTTAGTGAGTTGCGGGCATGCTATGGTGTTGCCAGAAGCACGGCAAATCTTGTGGGCGGCCCGTCACAATCCTCACTGATTAGATTTGATGCAAACACTGTATGTTTCGATGTTCATGTGACAAATAAAGCTAATCTTAACAAATCTTAAAATGCTTCTTTAAGAAAAAGAAAGGTACTATATAAATGTATGTTTGAAACACTGTGAAACCGTTGGTTGTATGAAATCGCAACTGCTTTATCATTCTGAGTGCATCATACAGGCATAATCCAGAAGCGTACAAAAGCAAATATCTACACAACTGAGAATTTATATTTGAGAAGAGATACTCATATGCACATTTTGAAATTCCCACGGGAATCTCATTAGTGTTAACTGTTCAAATGATTTTGTATTGAATTGAATGGGTCACACAGCAGTGAGCAATCTCACACCTCATTTGTCACTGGTTTCAGCGCACCTTTCTCTCCAGACACTTGATAAAGGAAAATGCGACAGAGATACAGATCTTCTATTAAAATTAATTTCCCTCCTATCATGCAGAGGAAAATAATCCATTAGAATACAGAGTGCCCAGATAAACCTTGTATCCTACTCATTTGCACAGTTGAGACTTCCTTTGTTTAACCCCTGGGGCAACTGAAACTCCTAGTCTGCCTCCTGTGTGCTTCTTCCTGAATATCCCCAAGTTTTCAGATTGTTTCCCAGGGCTTTCCCATAATGGGGTGATGGGAGTTCCATTGTGCTTAACTTGCCCGAATAACAAAGCTGTAACAGTCTATTTCAAAAGGCTTTTCTCCCTTAATTGGTGTGTCCTGGTGTGTTACTAATATTGTGTGTTTATTATTAACAATCCAGTAAATGCGAATTGAAGGCTTTCTCCCTCTAATTTTTTAAATTTCAAGTGGGGCTGAATGACTCCTAAACCATTGTGGTTGTTATTTCAACATGACAGGTCTGAGCAAGCTCCCTTCTCATAAATTAGACACCTAGTCCCTTCCTCCTTTCACACCTGGCATGGAAACACCAGTGCTGGGGGCAGAAAAGGCTATTCAAAATTGTGGATACAGCCCAGTCCGTCCCAGGTAAAGCCCTCCTCAACATTGAACACATTTACAAGGAACACTACCATGAGAAAGCAATATTTATCATCATGGGCCCCCATAATCCAGTCCATCCCTTCTTGCTGCTACCTGGTCGGGAGATACAGGAGCCCTAGGTCCCACACCACCAGATTCAGGAACAGCTATTACCCTTCAATCACCAGACTCCTCAGCCGGCAAATTCATAATGTGCCCAGCCACACAGTCATGACCGTACAGGGAGTAGACTACAAAGTTTTAAAGATTAACTTTATTTGTCACATGTACAGTGTCATTTGCGTCAAAGCAAAACACGGCCCAAAGATGTGCTGGGGGCAGCCTGCAAGTGCCAACATAGCATGCCTACAACTCTCTAAACCTAGCACGTGTGTCTTTGGAAAGTGGGAGAGAACTGGAGTAGCTTTGAGGAAACCCACGTGGTCACAGGGAGAATGTGCAAACTCTTTATAGACCCTGGTGGGGATTGAACCCCTATCACTCATTGCTTGCCCTGTTAATAGCGTGATGCTATTGGCTACACTACTGTGCTGCTCAAGCATGCTTGAACGCATGGAGGTTCTCAAATAAATGTAGTCTCCCTGAATGTTCCCCTATTCATCTCAAGAGTCTCTACGGTCACATCCCGTTCCAGAGGCGAACTCAAAGACCAAAGATTCTGTACTCCTGGAGGCCTCGTGAGCATCAGAAAAGATCCCGTTCACTATTTGAAGAGCTCTGCATCATGGAAAGCCACAAGCAGATCATCTGATGATTTTCATGTGGTTGGTGGATCCGGCCATTTTCAAAAAAAGAAGTTACATCTCCTACATTGCAAGAACAGACTACAATTCACTAGTATTTAATTATTTCTGAAGTGTCTTGGAATCCACTAAATGCAAACCTCATCTTTTTTGCTAGCACCCGTTTTTGTGTTGTGAATTTGTTCGCCACTAGGAAGTCAACAAGCCAAAGGTATTTCATATCTTCTCATACCAGTGCTGTGGCTGTCTCCGTAAGGGCAAAGTTCATCGTATTTATAAGAGATAAATGAGACAATTTTCATGCAGGTTGTCTCAACACCACACTCAGTGTGTAGGTACGAGGGTTGAGTTACTGGATGAGTACCCTGAGGCCTTGGTTATTGATCAGGGGATGTGAGTTCAAATCCCAGCGTATTGACTGGTCAATTTAAACTCAAGTTATCATATAATTCTGCAATTTCAAAGCTATCATTAATAACTAAGCATGAAGTTTGTTGTACTGTCAAAACAAAAAACTCACAAGAGCTTCCTTTAGGGAAGGAAATTTGCTGCCTTTGCCTGGTCTGGCCTGTGTTTGACCCTGAACAAACCATTCGGCCCAGGGGCACTCTGGGAAGGGTAATAAGTACTGACTGAGCTAGCAATGTCCACATCCTGTCAGGGAATGAATTAATAAATACTTGCAGGTGTTATTTGCTGATGGGCTCCCTGATAAATTGTAAGGAAACCTGGCCTCTGGAACATCCCTGAATGTAATCATTTTGCCTTAGTTGCCAAGGCCCTAACTTCTAGAATTCCCTCATTTTCTTCCAAAGCAATCCTGAGAACCCTAAAATTTTCACCCTTTTTTGAGGCCAGTCCCTGCTTATGTGACTGAAATCTTGCTTAGTAATGTTTCTGTTTTATTTTACTGAATTAATAATGACATTATTGCAAGTTGTGGCAGTGATGAAGTGGTGAGCTGTGATCTGAGTCCACCCCAGATCCGATGTTCCATTTGATGCCGTTGTGCCCTGTGCTAACGCAGCACACGTATAAATGTTCCTCTCAGTTTCAACCCCAACTCTCGACACGTGCTGCGTCAACACAAAAGCCATTTCATCCTTCAAATCTCTGCAGTTCGCTCACTGGCTGCTGAACACGGCAGAAACCCACTTAAATGCCTGACTAACTTAACTTTGTGCCACACACCTACGAATAAAATCATTCACCAGAGCTCAGAGTGGGTTTCTGGAAAATTAGTCCAGCTATTTGCTTGCATCTGGAAGGTGTCTTTCATTGTCAAGCTACCTCACTCCCAGCACATTACTGCCCTCTGCTGGTCACTGCCAAACGTGCAGCTGCAGGCGCGGGATAATATATGAGGTACTTTAAGTTGCATAGCACAGGGTCATTGGAGAGGAGTGTTCTATTCTAACTCTAGTGCCTAGGAGCTCACTATTCACACAGAGTTTACACCAAATAAGCACCTGATATTGTTTCTATGTCCTGTGACCTCATGATTTATTTACAGACAAATACACTGCAGAAGCATCTGGTCCACCGTGACACTAAAGTAGAATAAAGCTGTAAATATGCCCCGCTGTGTACAAAATATGTGCCGAGAATCCTTTTAGTTGTGTCAGGGTGAATTGAAGCATGAAGCAGCAGTGAGCCTTAGTTTGCTGCAAAAGGCTTGGATCTGGTAATCGGTGCATAACTTTTTTTTATTGACGGTTTAGTCGGCAGATTTAGAAGTAAAAGCCCAGTGAAATGTGGTTGCAATCAGCTTTGGGTTTTCTGATTTCCTGCCCATATCCCAACAGTACAGCAGTTCGCTCAGAGCTCCATTGACCTGGGTCCAGTCCTGCAAGGAGTCTGCATGTTTTCAATGTGACCCTATGGGTTTCTTCCCCTGGGTCCTCCCGTTTCCTCCCATGCCCCAATGAGGGGAAGGCTATTTTACCACTGTCATTTTTTCCCTCGTGTGGATAAATGGGCGAATCTTGGGGAAGTTGATGTCAATGTGCTGAGAGTACATTGAAAAGTACTAGACAAATGGGATTGCTTAATGAGCTAACACAGAGTAGATGGGCCAAATTGGCTCCCTCTTTGTTGTTTGGAGATATGAAATCTATGAACAATTTCCATTTATGTAGTTTGGTTCAAAATAAGTTTGTTATCAAAGTACATGTACTTTACCATTTACAATCCTGAGATTAATTTTCTTGAGGGCATAAATTAATCTATAGAATAATAACCATAACAGAATTAGGGAAAGACCACCCAAATTGGGTGTTCAACCAGTGTGCAAAAAGACAACAAGCTGTGGACATACAAAAAGAATAAATAAACAGTAAATATCGAGAACGTGAGACGAAGAGTCCTTGAAAGTGAGTCCATTGGTTGTGGGAACATTTTAATGATGGGGCAAGTGAAGTTGAGTGACATTATCCCTTTTGCTTTAAGAGCCTGATGGATGAAGGGTAATAGCTCTTCCTGAACCTGGTGGTGTGAGTCCTGAGGAACCTGTACTTTCTTCCTGATGGCAGCAGTGAGAAGAGAGCACGACCTGGGTGGTACGAGTCCTTGATGATGGATGCTGCTTTCCTGCAACATTGTTTTATGTAGATGTGCTCAAAGGTGGGGAGGGCTTTACCTGTGATGGACTGGGCTGTATCCACAACTTTTTGTAGGATTTTCCATTCGAGGGCGTGGTGTTTCCATAGCAGGCTGTGATGCAGCCAGTCAACATACTCTCCGCTTGTAATGCCATTCAGATGAAAAAGAAATTACACAGGGTTTTACCAGTTGGTAGTGGCAATGGTGCCAGTGAAAAGGAGACTAGTGAAGGTGAGCAATCTAGCTTTGTTGATACAGTTGTTTCCTTGGATGATACTGGGGAAGAAAGGTTATGTATATATAGTGCAATGTTAAGGCCGATTTATAGTTGTGCGTACGTAGCCCTGATTTTCACTTCTGCGTCGCTCTACGCCGTATCGAGCATGCGTTGGTGTGTGCCAAAACGCTAGTTGGCGGTGGGGTTTCTATGCCACTGTGTTGAGTTTCTTCATGAGCGACATGGACGAGGCAATGCACTTCAAACATTTTCGCATGTCGGCAGGTAGATTTGACGATTTGGTTCATCTATTTCGCATCGGTGTACAGACATGGTGGAGAAGAAGCAACCGGAAATGCGTAGGAGGAAATGTGATGCTACCAAGCGGGCCAATCACAGTTGTCGTGGTCTGCGTCGCCGCAATGCGCGAGTTACTTTTTTGGGGAGGTGCGCATCACCCTACGGCGTAGGGTACGCGGTACCTATGGTGCAGATGCGACGCACAAGTATAAATCAGCCTTAACTTGTCCTCACTTCCATAAACGGACAATGTTCAAGGGAGGAATCAGGAGTGGGAGAGCAGGAGTGGTAGTTAGAGAGTGCCAGCATCAGTTTGTCTTCAATAGCTTGTCTCTCTACTCTCAGCTGAGCGTTAGCATGTGCTGGGTCCCACGGGCTCTGCGGCCTGTGAGTGACTGGGAAAAGAATCATTTAAAAACAAAGGAATGGTGCATTCATCGCATATAAGAGCCCACATTGCATCATTTCCAAAAGCGGACTCGTCCCAAGCCTTGATCGGACATTGGTCATTCCATCCTTGTGAGTTGGTTGCTCTCTAAGCCCCTATTCTTGGCTTGATTTGGTTGCTAAGGAACATATCTGTGGCCCTGTGGTAGCAGCTATTAACTTCAATTTGATTTGTTAGGGTGAAGGGAAGGGAAGTGGGCTAGGCTCCAGTTTCAAGTGGGCCACACCAGCTGCTGCTCTGATGACTATATTTTACTGTCATCTTATGTGGCCCAGGAAGCTCTGAGCAAATCTGGGACCTCCAGTGAGCTTCGCAGTTGCCAAAAGGCCAATCACATTGCTGCTGGGAGCTTACTGTGTTACCATTAGTTGGGGACATTGCAGGACTTTGTAAACAGCCTGTCTGGAGCTGGGCATCTATCTATTTACTTACATTTGCACAGTTTGTCTTCTTTTCCACATGGGTTGCTTGTCAGTCTTTGTAATTTTTCATTGATTCTGTTATACTTCTTTGTGCTGCTGTGAATGCCTGCAGGAAAATGAATCTCAGGGTAGTATATGGGGACATATTCGTACTTTGATAATAAATTTACTTTCAACTTTGGATGTGAAAGCTAAGAATACTGATCGCTTGAAGTTGCCTGGGGGTCTGGAGATTCTTGTTTCAGCTGGTAGCCTCCTGGTCAGATAAGCCCAGTGAAGGTTCTAATGACCAGAATGTTCACTCTGGTGCAATAATCGATGGTCAACTGCAGTCACTGAACTGTTCCAACAGAGGAAACCATGTGGCCCCACAAGTCCATGCTGACTCCAAGTAGATCAATCAATGCAGTTCAAAAGGTCCATTTAACATCAGAAGATGTGTACAGTATACACTGAAATTCATACTCTTCACCGATGTCCACGAAACTAGAAACGCCATGGAATGAATGACAGAAACATCGAAGCCCCCCCCCTTCCCCCACCCACGCCAGGAGAAGCAATGATACCCCCCCATCCCCCACCACCATGCAAGCAACAGCAGAAGCCCCCCTCCCAAAGAGTTCTTGATCCAGGGTCCGTCAAAACTACCATCCACAACCCAGCACTTTGCTGTGTCTGAAAGGCTCCCTCTCTCTCTAGCAAGGGAGCGAGTGGTCGCTCCAGCAACAATGAGAGCTGAAACCAGCAGTTCAATCCCTCTGCTCTTCCTGTACTGCCCTGTGTGTTATTTTCTCTCAAATGCTCTCCATACAGCTTTTGAAACATATGATTGAGACTGCTTCCAATCCATGTGACAGGCCGGCGGGCATTGGGGCCTGGCACAGGGTTTCCTTGTTGCCATCCAGTTTAAAGGAACCACACGCCCCAGAGGACACAGCCTATGGCAAGGCTCGTTGGCAGCTGATTGAAGTATTAACTTTTCACCCCCATTCTCTGTCTGCATTACATGCTAGATTCTAGAAATAAACTCATTTATTCATGTGCTGCAGTTGCCTGATATCCTCAAGGTTTTGTTAATGTCTCCATTTGCTGTGGATCTGAAGGCTGGTAGTAGTAATCTTATCCAGATCCGCAAGTTTTGTTTTGCCTTTCCCCATCCTCCATTTGGTATATTTTTGTCCTTCCTGAACCCACTGATCCATGTTGGCATTTAGTTCTGTGGCACCAGCTACCTTCCGGGGCATTGGAAGATGATTGGTGCCTAGAGAACTAAATTCAAAGTGCATTAATTATCAAAGAATATATTCTAAGTGGCGTTCTGTCCTCTTTTTCTCTTAGGCCTGAGTGGTTTGCCAGGCCATTTGAGAGGGCAGTTAAGGGCAGAGGGGCAGAAATTACCAGAGCCTGGAAGCACGTACTACCAGGCCCAAGGACCACTTCTGCCCCACTGTTATAAGACCACTGAATGGTTCCCTAATACAACAAACAGACTTCTGATCTCACAATCTACCTTGCAGTTAACTTGCATCTAACTTTCTACCCACACTGAACTTTCCTGGCACCCTAATTTACCCAAGTGGGACGTGTGGGACACGGGCTCTGTCTGCACTTCTCGCTGTCTTGGTAAAGTAGACAACATAACCAAAGGCCTAACCCAGGCAGGACATTCCCTCTTTGCCGGCCACCCCCACCACCCTATCAGGTGCAAGATGCAAAACTCCGAAAGCACAGACCACCAGCCTCAAGGACGGCTCCTACCCTGCTGTTACAAGACTATTGAATGGTCCCCTAGTATGATAAGATGGACTCTTGACCTCACAATCTACATTGCTGCAACCTTTCACCTTACTCTTGACCTGCACTGAGTTTTCTTTGCTAATTGTTTTACCCTGTTCTATCTCAATGCGCTGATGTAATGAACTGATCTGTATGAGTGGTGTACAAGATAGGTTTTCCACTGTACTTCAGTATATTCGGATGTAAGAAAATGGAGGGCTATGTAGGAGGGAAGAGCTAGATTGACCTTGGAGTAGATTAAAGGGTGGGCATAACACTGCGGGCCGAAGGGCCTGTACTGCACTGTACTCTTCTACGTTCTTCGTGACAATAATAAGCCAATTGTTATATTGCTGTGGCCAGGACTCCTTATCCCCAACAATGGAGAGACGGGTGAACTTAGACCACTAATAACTGATCAGCAGCTTCATAATCTCCAGTTTTCAATTCCAGATTTAGTTTGTAAGTTAAATTTTAATCTTAATCCAAACAGGCACTTTAGTCAAGGATGCCATCTGGTTTTACAGTGATCACTATTGTAGTCTTCATCTAAAATGTCACAAGGATTGGTCTTCATCTAGACATGTCATTGGAAAGCCAGTTATGCGACTCCCAGCTGATTAGAGCTGATTATTATAATATACATCACATAACAAAGCTGATGTAATATCACCATCTTTGTGACATTGAAGAGTTCCTGAGCCCGTGTACCTGGAGGCAACAGCTGGATAAGGTACAGGAGGGTGTTGCCCATTCAACCATCAGCAGGGTAGCGTTTGTCGTCTGTCAGACTTGCTGCGTTGAACTCTGCCTCTGTAGTACGGCTCCATGCAACAGAGCACACGTTTCTACTCCAGTGTCTCTGTGGAGTGGAAGAGAGAATGGCTGGGGCAGCCTCTGTGTTTCATTCTCAAACACTAGTCATGGAGTATCACAGAACTGTTACAGCATTGAAGAAGGCCATTTGGCCCATTTAACTTGTACGTACCCATACAAGAACCATTCTGCTACTCCCAGTGTTCTGCCTCCATCCGATAAGCTTGCCAATTCTTTCCTTTCAGATACGTATCCTTCTCTCTTATAACTGAATTTGCCTCAACACTCTCCAGTGCATTCAAGACTTGCCCTGTACAATAAGCTTTCCACTTCTGGTTCTTATACCAACCTCTTTTTTTCCATGTGCTTTACTCTGGACTTTCCACCAACGGGAACAATTTGCCTACTCCATGGAAGCATTCACGGTTTTATACGCCTCTGTCCGATTCCCTTTAACCTGTTCTGGTCCACAATCTCAGCTTCCCTACCACAATTAGAACTGTGCCCTGTAGTTAATATTGCTCTCACTCACACTTCCTACCAACACGTAACCCTTTACATTTTTAACTACTCCCCTTCCCACTCTGTTTCCTGTAAAAAAAAGAGCTATTCCCGTTTCACAGTTTCTTTGTCTCTGCTGCATCTGTTCCCTGGATGGGGTTTCTAGGACTTTAGAGATACCCTCCTCCTTCAAAGAATGGGGCTTCCCTTCCTGCACCATTGATGCTGCCCTCGCCCACATCTCCTACATGTCCCTGATATACTCACTCAACTCATCTTCCCGCCACCTAAACAGAGAGAGGGTTCCTCTTGTCCTCATCTATCACCCCATCCAACACATCATACTCTGCAAGTTCCACCATTCTCAGCAGGGTCTTACCACCAAACACATCTTCACCTCCCACCCCGCCCCCCCACACTCTCTGCTTTCCACAGGGATTGCTCCCTCTGTGATTCCCTTGTCCATTCATTCCTCCCCACTAATCTCCCTCCTAACACTTATCCCTGCAAGCACCTGCCCATTCACATCCTCCCTTACCTCCATCCAGGGCCGCAAACACTCCTTCCAGGTGAGGTTCCACTTCATGTGTGAATCTGTTGTAGCTGTGCTCCCAATGCGGCCTCTGGTACATTGGTGAGACCCTTTGTAAATTGGGGGGAGCGGCTTTGCTGAACGGCTTCACTCCATCCGCCAAAAGCTGAATTTCTGGTGGCCAACCCTTTTGAATTCCTATCCCCATTTCCATTTTGACATGTCTCCTCTTCTGCCACGATGAGACCACACTCATGGTGGAGGGGCAATGCCTCGTATTCCATCAAGGTATAGCCTCCAACCTACTGGCATGAACATTGATATCCCGTATCGGTCATTTTTTTTCTTACTCTTTTCCTTCCCCCTTCCCTCTTCTTCAATTCCCCACTCGGGCCTCTTACCTCTTCTCACTTGTCTATCACTTCCCCTGGTGCCCCTCCTTCTTCCCTTTCTCCCATGATCTATTCTCCTCTATCAGATTCCTTCTTCTCCAGCCTTTTACCTTTCCCACCCACCTTTTAGTTCAGAGGATCCCAACCTGGGGCCCACACATCCCTCTGTAAATGGTAGGCATTAATAAAAAGATTGGGAACCCCTGTTCTAGTTAGTCCTCCATCTCCTTCCTTTTTAGTCCTGAGGAAGTGTCTCACGCTGAAATATCAACTATTTATTCATGACCAGCTGAGTTCCTCCAGCATTTTTTGTGTGTGCTCTGGATTTCCTGCATCTGCACTATCTGCAGCATTATTACAGTGTAAAAGAATGCATATGATATGCATTTTACTTATGGTTGAGCGAAAGCAAGGAATGGCCAAAGGATTTGTAAACCCAACTTGCTTACAGGCTGTGATAAACCTCACTAAGGAATGGTTGGCATTGTGAAAGGTTTCCCAATCCCTGGTACTGATATTGTTAATTACTCTCAATGCTACCCGATTTCAACTACGTACTCAATTTCAAACCAGCACAATGGATAATCATATTTTCTCCTCATCTTGCCTCTTTCCTAATTGCTCTTGAGTGGGTTGACAAGGTTTTTGCCCATTCAATCACAGATCTCTGGATTCTGGCTGAGCATCAATTTAATCTGACAAGAATTTTGAAAAAAAAAACACAAAATGTTTGGAAGCGGTAAGTGACGGTAACGTTGCATCAACATATCCACAGATGCAAAAGTGAAAATAAATCTCCACGTTAACCACAAAAAGATAGCATTTGTTAGTGGAGGTTCTAAGTCTGTGACCCTGTGATGTCATATTATCAGCAAGGTCCACCAGAAAATCAGAGGCAGATCGCCCACAATCTCCTGGTATAATTTCCTCAGATTCTTAGTGGTTGAAGTCATTTTGTTAAATATTGCCAAGAAACATGCTTACATGTCCTTTTTCAGTTTGATCTGTTCTTGTGTTATAAAAACTCAGCAAGGAAATACTGGGAGGGGTATTTCCTACAGACAGTCTCCATGCAGTCCTGATAATGCACTGCTTACATAATTTTCTCCTTTATATTTAGGACAGTGATGGTGATAAGAGCGACGATAACTTGGTTGTGGATGTTTCAAATGAGGTTGGTGTTTTCCCATAATTGTAATTAAATGAATTGATTATCAAAATTACTTCTATATGATTTGTCAGAGTCTTGATATTTGCTTTGTATTTTCTAAAGTCTCGTGCCATCTGATGGGTCACTTTTAAATTTAAGGAATCGATGAGGAGAGGTTTTGTCACTGGGTGGGGGGGGGGGTGAAGAGATCTACAATTGGTCATCATGCAATTCACATGCTTTTGATTCAACACTTAAATCTTATGATAGGACCATAAAATATAGGAACAGAAATAGGCCTATCAACTTCTGTGCCATTCAATTATGGCTGATTTATTATTTTACCATTTCTTAACCCTATAATATTGCCTTCTTCCCACAATCTTTCAACCTTGAGTCTATCAAGAACCCAACAATCAGCTTTAAATATATCCAACATGTGCCTCCCCAGCCTCTGTGGGAACAAATTCCATAGGTCCCCCACCCTCTGGCTGAGGCTAGTAAGACCCTGCAGGTCCTTTCAGATGAGGCACCACTTCACTTGCGAGTCAGCTGGGGTGATATACTGTATCCGGAGCTCCCGATGTGGCCATTTATACATTGGGGAGACCCGCCGCAGACTGGGAGACCGTTTTGCCGCACATGGGATCTCCCTGTGGCCACACACTTCAATTCCACAGACCATTCCCACTCCGACATGTCTGTCCATGGCCTCCTCTACCGTCAAGATGAGGCCGCGCGCAGGTCGATGGAGCAATACCTTATCTCCCGCCTAGGTAGCCTCCTACCTACCGGCATGAACATCCAACTCACAGACCTCCGTTGATACCCCTGCCCCCCCCCCTTACCCCCATCCCTATCTATTATTTCAGTCTGGTTCTCTTTCTCTCTTTTTTCCCCCCTCACTATAATCTCCCCCCAGCCCTACCTTTCTTTCTCTTTTATTTCCCATAATTCTCCACCTTCCCCCTAGCCCATTTCCCTCCAACCTATCACTTCCTAGCTCTCTACTTTATCCCTCCCCCCACTTCTTATCGCCCCCCTTGACCATCCCATGTTACTTCACTCCTGATGAAGGGTTTTAGCCTGAAACATCGTCACTTCCTCCTCCCATAGATGCTGTCTGGCCTGCTGAGTTCTGCCAGCATTTTTTGTTTTTATTTATTTCCAGCATCTGCAGATTCACTTGTAATACCCTGCATAATTGTGTTTATATCCCACATAAGCCCCCTCCCATTGCTCTTCCTCGAATCCCATCAGCTGTCCTTGTCTCCCTTTGCGTGTCCAGTGGTTCCCTGAATGCATCGTAATATCTGAAGTGGATCACTCTCTGTGATTGGGAGTCAACAGACTACCGACTCTGTGGAAAGTAATTTCTCTTGCACTCCCTGTTAGATTGATTAGTGACCAACATACAGCTGTAGTTCTAGCCTTGGCAGCAACTAGCAAAGTCTCTCTCTGCATACAGTACTGTGCAAAAGTTTTAGGCTCACGTATATATAGATACAGATATATATCTGTGGTGCTTAAGACTTTTGCACAGCTCAGTACTGTATATTATATATTTCCAATTCACACTTAATACAACTGAGCTAAAACAAAGCTAAGTACTCTTATTTCTGTTTCCCAATCACCTTCCTATTTTAACCAATATGCAGTACAATGCAAAACCCTTAGGCGCCCTAGCTGTATATATGTGTCTAAGACTTTTGCACAGTACTGTGTATCGTATTAAAATCCTTCATAATTTTGAGATTTTGGCTCTCTTGAGATGATATTCAATTCTTTCTTTGATATTTGCTTTTACCTCCTCGGGTGCCGCGACATTACTTCCAATGTTGGTTTGTCTTGACACAGGATCCATCATCTCCACAAGGCAGTCCGTCCCATTCTCCCCGAGGGAATGGGCTGGACAAGTTTCACCTCCTGAGGAAGGATGCTCCAAGCAGCCCTGCATCTCTAGCCTCCTCGCGCAGCACGCCGCCCACCAAATCCAAAGAGCCAGGCCTGGTGAGTAGGCTCTCTTCCGCGATTTGAATCAGGCTTACTGACAAAGTCAAGCCAGGCCTTTAGGGAGTCGAAGGGTGCAAAGGGCATTCAGCTCTGGCTCAGTGGGTCAAAATTTCCACCAATGGAGAAGTTTGAGAGTATTGATTCTGCACAATAGACATGGTCACAACAACCAAAGTGGACTTCCCATTAAGTTTCAGGCCCAGGTTTCAGTGCCATGCGGCAGCCACAGACGCTGGTTCAGCCCTGACATTGGATGTTGTCTGTGTGGAGTTGGCATGTTTCTCTTTGTGACCGTGCGTATTTTATTCAGATACTTGTTTCGTTCCACATCCCATAGACGCGTAAGTTGGTAGGTATATAGGGCACTGCAAATTGCCCCTCATCCGTTGGTGAGTGGTATAATCTTGTGGTAGTTGAGAATATGGGGAGAAAATAAAGGGATTAATACAAGATCGGTGTAAGTGGGTGGTTGATGGTTAGCATGCGATCAGTGGGCTGAATATCCTTTTTCTGTGCTGTGTGACTACAAGTGGGCAGAAATATTAGACCAAGGTCTGCTCTGGCCTCTGGTGTAATGGGATAATATTCTGCAGAAAGGAAAAGGTTCATCCTGGGATTGAAACTAGTATTTATCTGTTAATTTTTATACCAGGGTTTATGGGGTCTTGCTGTGCCCAAGTTTGTCACACAGCAATTGCACTAAGAGGCTCAGACATGAGATGGAAGCTCATTTCTAAGATGAGTTCAGGTTTGATCTCACCGTTGCTTTGTCTAATTGTTCACAGAATGAGAAGGCCACTACTCCAGTCTCCAAGTCTATCACCCCAACACCCCGGAGCGACTCCTTAACCCCTGGTCCAAGCTCTGCCTCTCGATTGCGACAGATTTCCAGTAAACCGAGTGTGGACACGTTGGGTAAGATGTTTATCCCTGTTTTTCAGGGAGGGCTGAGCAGGCAGCGCACGGCGGAGCGACTGTATATTTTAGTTGCGGAACAGAGCCCAGCGTTTTCTGAAGTGTGCACACGCTGGAGGATGCAGTGCGGGGGAATGTCTTTATCACCATCCAGAGTGAATCCAGTGGAGTGATAGTGCTTGTTGTTTTAGTGAACGTGCATTTCAATTCCAGCTGCTACGTTTACCAGTCATCTTGTGTGTTTCCTTTGGGTGCTCCAGTTTCCTCACATATTCCAGGGATGGACAGGTTTCCCCCGCTATCCAAAGGTAGAGCGTTCCTATGAAACCTTTTGTAAGCCGAAATGTCATAAATCGAAGGAGCAATTACCATTAATTTATATGGGAAAAATTTTTGAGTGTTCCCAGACCCAAAAAATAACCCACCAAATCAAAGCAAATAACATATAAAACCTAAAATAACGCTAACATATAGTAAAAGCAGGAATGATATGATAAATTTACACCCTATATAAAGTAGAAATATTGTAGGTATGGTGTAGTTTCACTTATCAAACTCGGGAAGGCAGCAAGCCAAAATCGATTTGGAGAAAAAAAATCAGCACGTACAGGCATGCGTACGCAATTACACACATATGCACATACACGCATGCGCAAACAACTGCCCGCACAAGGCTTCACGGTCATGGTAGTCTTTCTTGGGGTCATGGTAGTCTTTCTTGGGGTAAACACACGTATAAAGCGGGCGTCTTTTTTTGATAAAAGCGAAAATCCTCTTTGGTTAGCGAAAACAGGTACTAATGTAGGTCTTTCGTAACAGCAAGTTGTCGTAAAGCGAACGTTCGAAAAGCGGGGGCCACCTGCACAGGTTAGTAGGTTAATTAGTCACATGAGTATATTTAGGCGGTGCAGGCTTATTGTGCCAGAAGGGCCTGTTACCATGTTATACCTCCAGTAAGTAAATAATCAGTGTCCAACTCATCGCATGGGGGTCATACATTGCTAGGAAGAATTTTTCCATGCTTCACACACAGTGTAATTATATTAATGTTTTCTGCATTTCTTCAGAGTCAGGTTTAATATCACTTGCATATGTCACAAAATTTGTTGTTATGAGGTCGCAGTACATAATAAAAACTGTGAATTACGACAAGAAATGTGCATATCCAAGGTTTGGATCCTGGTGGTGGTGGTCCAGTAAAGATATTGGGCTTGACTCCTCACGCTCACACTACATCTCCCCACAAAAACCTCTGGATGAGAAGGACAAGAACAGGAAGAGTCCTGCCAGATTAACAAGGTCCAGGCCAGTGGTTGGTGAACCGGGACCATCCGGCGAGGAATTGGCTGCCGGAACAAACCATAGATGGACGAGACTGGACAACATGGAATTAATGGAATGCTACTTTAACAGCAACCCACAGGAAAGAGGATACATCAAGCAAGTGTGGGGACCCTGGCAACAACGGACCATCGTCCACATTCACCGAGAAACAACTGGTTACCAACGATCAAATATCGGCAACAGGGGATTGCTGTCACATCTTGAATTGGAAAGCATCCAATCATGGTGCACCACAGTAACATCACGGCATAACCGAGCAGCTCAGGAAATACAAGTTCAAACCCCCACCTCCACGGCTCACAGATGGCGCAAAGATAGTGCCTCGTATACAGGAAACGCAGGTTCAAACCTCACCTTGGGGCACATCAACACTGGCTGCTACAATCAGAAAGGAGATCATAGCTCAACTGGCGACTGTCAATCAATGAACTAGGCTCCCCAGAATTAGTGACATAATTCCATCAGACAGTATGCTAGAAACTCCCAGTGAGGCACTACTCACACCTGCAACCTCCAACATAACCGAGACTAATAACCTGACGTATGCATCAGCAACACACACAAAATGCTGGAGGAACTCAGCAAGCCAGGCAGCATCTATGGAAAAGAGTACAGTTACGGGCTGAGACCCTTCATCAGGACTGGACTTCATCCCAAAACAACAACTGCCCCCTTCTCCGTAGATGCTGCCTGGCCTGCTGAGATCCTCCAGCATTTTGTGTGTGTTGCTTGGATTTCCAGCATCTGCAGATTTTCTCTCGTTTGCTTCAGCAGTGTCAAATTCTAGAAATGCTAAGCTACAAAATGAAATACAACGGAGAGTACTGTTATAACACCTCCTGGAGATGACGAGTGGAAGCCAAGATGAAAACCACAAGGGTGGAGGTCAGAAAGCTGAGCTCCAGAGAGGTGTGAAGATCAAAGACCCATCTCAATTACTAAGCAAGGGCAGAGGTACGTCTGTAGCTGAAGCCCTGGAAAATGCCAAGCAATAGTTAGTAGTTCTGGCCACCAGACTACAGAAGTACACTAAGAACGCAGAGGCCAAGCAAATAAATGCAATCTTTTCCAAAGAAGCTGGGAAAGCATTCGCACATTTCCAGAGTAACAACGTGCCAGTACCTGAACCAATCAAACAGCAACTGAGGAGCACAGGAAGAGTATACGGGAGAAAGAAGCATCACCAGTGCCCAATGGCTGAAAGACCGACACGCGAGCCTCTGCAACCCCCCCCCCCCCCCCCCAAGAGGAGGAACCAGTCGCCATCACAGCAGTAGATGTCCAGCAACGGGTAGCAAGTATGAAGAAATGGACACATCACCAGAGTCTGACATGATCCTCGCCTTTTGGCTGAAGAAACCAACAGCATTACATCCAGAACTGGCAGCTCAGATGAACGAGGTGGTTGAAGCAGGCTCCCACCCTAGCTGGCTAACTCAAGGAAGGGCAGTACTCACAGTTCTCTGGGTGAAAATTCCTCGTTAATGAGAGAGGTCAGAGGGGAATGACCAGCCTGGTTTGAGCTGACAGGAAGGTGACAGTAACTTCAATAACCATGTGTTACAGCAGCGGTGTGCAGGAGAGCATCTCTGAATGCACACCCCTGTCAAATCTTGAAGAGGATGGGCTACAGCAGCAGAAGACCATGAACGTACACTCAGAGGCCACTTTATTAGGAACCTCAAATGCCTAATAAGATTGCCGCTGAGTGTGTATGGAAAGTATTGCCAGAGGAACTGGTTGAGGAATTAACATTGACAACTTTTAAAAGGCAATTGGACCTGTACGTGGATAGGAAAGGTTTAGAAGAATATAGGCCAAATGTGAGTAAGTGGGACTAGATTGAATGGGCATCTGGTTCAGCACAGACCAGCTGGGCCAAATGGTCTGTTTCCATGCAGCATGACACCGCAATTTAATTTCTGCCTGCCTGCACGTGAAGGTGAATACATTCTGTTTCATGGATGTCTGCAGAGAGTAAGAATTTCAGGCTGCATATTGTATACATTCTCCGATATTAATTGGAACTATTGAATTAGTGTGTCTGATGGTGTGAGTAATTCTGTGTTCATTCAGTTAATTTACCTCCATTGCATGCATTTTTTTGAGTGTGAGATAATGTCCACTAACGTATGTTAGTGTGGATGTGAATGTGTGTGAATGCATTCTTCTGGGCTTGATTTTTCTAAGTAAAGGTACTTTGTACGTTGGGGGGTATTTATAAATGGTTCTTTTATGTGCTTCTCCACTAAGGTCTAAGGAGCCCATTGACAGTCCCTGGCCCCTACCCGACGCCATTTGGAATGATGACCCATGCAGGAATGAATGGGGAGCTGCCCAGCCCTGGGGCCTACGCAAGCCTCCACATCTCACCTCAAATGAGCTCCGCAGCCGTGTATGGTCGATCGCCTATGGTAAGGATTGATTCTCTTTTAACGTGTCCAGAATCTGCTGCACTCCGTATGGGTTCCTGAGTCGATACAAGGAGCCTTTGGATGTGAAATATATAAAGCATAAGACATAGGAGCAGAAATAGGCCATTCAGCCCATCGAGTCTGCTCCTCAATTCATATGTTGGATGAATTGTAGCACTTGTAACAATTTTTTTTCCATCAAATTCCCCTACTTCATCTTCATTCAAAGGTACAGTTGCATTTAGTCATAGAGTTATAGGAAAGTACAGCTCAGAAACAGGCCCTTTGGCCTATCTAGTCCATTCCTACTCCCATCAACCTGCACCAGGACTGTAGCTCTCCATACCCCTACCATCCATATACCTATCCAAGCGTCTCCTAAATGTTGGAACTGAGCTCGCATTTATTTCAGTTTGAAGACCGCAACGTAGACTAAAATTTCACACAACACTAAAGCAGCTCACCTGTAAGTTCTCAGACCTTTGCTTTGGGTGCCCCGTCTGCAACTGACTTCCTGGCCGGCTGACCAGTAGTTCTGTATTTATCAACACTATTTACTGTTGTATCTGATATTACCGTGAATACCGAGATTCATGCAAACAAGGAAATTCATTGCACCCTGGTACATATGAAAATAAACTAATCTAAATCTGATGCGTATTATCAATTTGAAACAATGGCCTAGATTTAGTGGTCAGTCTTGTGGTGAAGATGTACGCTCTCGGTCTTGAAGAGATCAGACCACAAACATCTAGTGATCTGTGGCCCTGGATTGCTTATTTCCTTCAAGCGTGTCGGGTCAAAGGGACATACTGTGATCCGCAGCAGTGTTTAATTGGTTGGAGGATTATAGAGCAGCTTGACAGATTTGTGCAAAGACTGGTGAGGATGTGGATCGCTCTGCCCGAGAGAGTGGCGGAGACAGAAACCTCCAACGTGTTTAAAAAAAAGACCCTGAATAAGCACGTAAATTCTTTTATTTATTGACGGATACAGCATGGCAACAGGCCTTCCCGGCCCAACGAGCCCACGCCATCTGTTTACGCCCATGTGACCTGCACCACTAACCCATACGCCTTTGGAAAGTGGGAAGAAACTGAAAGAACAGAGGAACACGTACCGACATGGAGAGAGCATACAAACTCCTTCTAGACAGCAGTGGGAATCGCAGCTGGGTCGCTGTGACTGCAGAGCGTTACTCTAACTGTTTTGCCACTGTGCTGCCCCAAGTGCTGCTGTTAGTGCTGTGACATTCCAGAAACCAGGAAATGCAATTAACTGATAGTCCATTTTTGGTTAGTATAGACATATTGGGCTGAATGGACACCTTTGTTGGAAACTTCTGTGATGTCATCAAGCTGGATGGTTAAAATCCTGCACATTTCACAGAGAACCAAATAAAGATTTGAAGATACAGTACATGGATGAATGAAGTATAAGTGAGATATCCACGGTAAAATCCATTATATTTTGGGATATTTATTATAGAAAAGTTCAATGTAAATTGTAGTGTATTTATATTTCAGTAATATTGTATATATGCTGTTTGATTCTTTGTTTACATAATTTATTGCGGGCATATAGTAAGCGAAAGGCAAATTTTTAAAATCTATTGAGATATAGCACAGAATAGGCCCTTTGAGCATACCGCCCAGCAATCCCCCAATTTCCAGCCTAATCATGACCAATTAACCTACCTACTGGGGCATCTTTAGACTGTGGGAGGAAACCCACGCGGTCACGGGGAGAACGTACAAACTCCTTACAGGCAGGGGCAGGAATTGAACCCTGGTCGCCTGCACTGTAAAACAGTTGTGCTAACCTCTATGCTACCGTGCGGCCCTGCGTCATTACGCCACCACGTCGTATGTGAGCGCCTCACTAAATGTGAAACTAAGCGTACAGTTATCCCAGCTCCCATTTTTTTTCCTTCAATTAGTTTCTAGAGTTATGAAACGTAACATGAAAATGTAAGATTCCTGTTTTAGAATCCAAGGATTTGCTTGTTCATAATTGCAATTTGGGATGTCAATACAGTTAATGATCTATTACCTAAGACTTACAGAATATTTCATTGCAAGACCAGCCTGTAAACAGCTAAAACAGGGAGACCAGAAGAAGGTATAGCAAATCCCAGAATCTGCGGGCTGTAGTGCAGTGGGTTACGTTACAAGATCAGCACCTACAGGCTTGGACCATTGATTCAGAAAGATGAGCTCAGACCGACTGTGACGTTAGTGGAGTGTAAATTCATGAATGCAATAATTCTGGAATAAGCAAGTTAATAATTGTAATGATGAAGCAACTAAGTTATCATAAAAACCAACTCACTCACTCATGTTCTTAGGAGAAGGAATTTAAAGATGTGACTCCAGACCCATCAACAGAGAGAATCAGATGCAAAGTAAACACTCGAGTTGCCAGTTGCATCCACCTCCTGTGAACCAGCATCTTGCCTGTTGCTAATTTTAGTGGTGAAGGATGCCAAGGTGGCATAAACCATGTCAAGAATCCCAGCGTCCTGTCAATTTCATGACAGGGAGCTGGTGAAAGTTAATGATTTTCTCTTCATTACTCAAGGCCATGCGATATGTCTCTCCAAAGGTACTGTCTATCCTATGACAGCTTTGTTTTCTTCCATCTTATCTTTGATTTCTGGCACTGTCATTACTTGGCTTTTGTGTCACGGTTAAGAAATGCATACAGCCTCATTTTCATCTCGTTGTCTATTAGTTACAGTGTATTGATTGCAATCACAGGACAGAGTCCGCAAGATGACTGGGAATTAGTAAAGGGACTATAATTTAATTGAAAGGGAATGGGTCATGACAGAAACCACAGAAGCAACAGCTTATCTGACCTCAGGTCGAATTACTAGCCGGTTTTTAAAGATATTCTTCCAGAATGTCCTTCACAGTTTGAGTTTTATTTCAGTCGTTCAGCTGCAGCAAGGTTGCATTGACAACTGTGAGTGTGTGTTGTTTCAAAACGAAGAGATTATCTCTGCTTCACCATCTCTAAACAGATATAAAATGGGAAATTACTAAGTAACGTGATAGGCTCACTGAGGCACTGTAGCAGAGCTGGGAGGCGGGGAGGATGGGCAAAGAATTGGTCCTGAACATGAGAAAGTCAGCAGAAAGAGGACATCCAGAGCAGCACACACACAAAAAAAATGCTGGAAGAACTCAGCAGGTCAGGCAGAATCTAGGGAAAGGAATAGACAGTCAACGTTTCAGGCAAACACGAGTGGATCTGCAGATGCTGGAAATAAAAAACACAAAATGCTGGCAGAACTCAGCAGGCCAGACAGCATCTATGGGAGGAGGTAGTGACGACTACCTTCAGGCCAACACCCTTTTTCAGGACTGAAAAGGAAGGGGGAAGATGCCGTAATAAAAAGGTGGGGGGAGGGGAAGGAGGCTAGCTAGAAGGTGATAGGTGAAGCCAGGTGGATGGGAAAGGATTGGTCTGGCTAGTCCGCTGATATCCTAACCATATTGCACAGAACTCCTGAAATGAGTACAGACTGTCATGGAAACATTGCCAAGGATAGTACAGTACAACTATTCAACAAGTTCATTTAAACTACCATCCCCTGCTGTAATACTCCAGTTGCTGTCGTTGCGAAAGAGTATAGCACAGGAATCCGCCTATCAGTCCACCATCTCTGTGGTGAACACAAGGCCAAGTTAGACTAACCCCATCTTCCTGCATGTCCCTCCATTTCCTGCATCTTGATGTGCCTACCTATAAACCCCTTGAACACCACTATCATATCTGCTTCCACCTCACTGCTCCCTGCAGTGCGTTCCCAGCACCAGCTGCTCTCTGCCTTTTTAAAAGATAACTTGCTCAATTGAAATCTAAGCCCCTCCCAGCGTCCAACGTTTTTACCCTAGGAAGAAGATTCTTCCCTATCTCTGTTTTGTTATTTAGAGATACCTCACCGTAACAGGTCTGTCCAGCTCAACAAGACCAGTTACACCCATGTGACCAATTAGCCTTTGTGGTGTGAGAGGAAACCGGGACACCCAGAGCAAAACCGTGAGAACATACAAAGTGCTTAGAGAGTGTGGAGTAATTGAACGCTGGCGCTGTAACAGCATTACACTCACCGCTACACTGACGTGCTACCCCCAACGTTATAAACGTCTGTATAAAGTCTCCCCTCAGCCTGTCACACCACAGAGGAAATCAATGTGTCTGGTGGAAATGTTGCCAAGGGCAGGAAAATACAAATGTACAGGTATCTGGCAAGTTTATTTAAAGCAATTTTCCCTGCTGTGTTAGTCCAGTTGTACTAATTCCTTAATTAACGTAGAGGAGTAATTTCACACCAGGTAGCTTTGCGCCAGTGCAACCTGGGCCCATGTTACAAAGCTGCAGCAGCTGGGAAGTCCACGGCTGTTATCCTCACAATGTCAGTTCCTCGAGAAACTGCAGGCATTGGTAATGTTGGCAAAGAATGGAGCGCTTCCCTGTAACATGGATTCCCAACTTTTTCCTAATGCCATTGACTCCTTACCGTTAACTGAGGGGTCTGTGGACTCATGGTTTGGAACCCCTAGCGTGTAATGTCCCAAAGTTACCTAGGTCCATGACTTGGGCCATTTTGGGCCCCTTATTTAAGAAAGGATGTGCTGACATTGGAGAGAGTTCAGAGGAGGTTCACATGAACGATTCTGGGAATAAAATGTTTATTGTATGAGGAGCGATTGATAGCTCTAGTCCTTAACTTGCTGGAATTTAGAAGAATGGGGGGTATCTCATTGAAACCTGTCAAATATTGAAAGGCCTAGATAGAGTGGAAGTGGAAAGAATGTTTCATATAGTAGGGGAGTCTAGCACTAGAGGGCACAGTTTCAGAATAGAGGGACGTCCATTTAGAAAGGAGATGAGGAGCAATTTCTTTAGCCGGTGAATCTGTGGAATTTGTTACCACAGGCATCTGTGGAGGCCAGGTCACTTGATGTATTTAAGCCGGATGTTGATAGGTCTTTAATCAGTCGGCATGAAAGGTTATGGGGAGAAGGCAGGAGACTGGGTTGAGAGGGAAACAGACCAGCCATGGTGAAATGGTGAAGCAGACTTGATGGGCCAAATGGCCTAATTCTGCTCCTATGTTCTTTTTTCACAGTGGATTTTGTGTGATTTGCTTTTTTTTTATAGATGGCGGCCAAAAAGAACACATGTAATGAATCCCAAGGTATGGCTAAAAGATCCAATAATTGCCATTCCTTGTGTATTGTCACTGAGTTGTTGTTCTACTAGTTGAATTTCTGCTTAAATCATGGAGTAAAACCTTTTTATTTAAAATGATCACTTTCAAACAATGAAAGGGAAAAGCTTAACATCCCTCAGTAACACATCTGGTTAAAGTAGCATTGCATTGCATTAAAAAGCAAGTTGTTAACTTTATTTTAGTGTAACCTCTGCCCTGTAAGTAATTAAATACCTTAACAGATGGTGTTTCAGGGGCTTAGCAGACTCAACTTTCATGCACGTGGTCTGGATTTGAAGAGAGCTCAGACAAACAATAGGAAAGGCTGTAGATCCTGTGGGCAGTTTTAACCTAATTCTCAGTGAACTTAAACCCACAAAACAAAAAAAAATATTCATTGAGGCATAAAATCAGTGTTATTGTACAATAGAGAGGCATTCTATGAAAACCCAGGTTCATGGAGTTCTAATTACATTCTCATCAGTCTTAACGATGCTTTATACTGATGAAATTTCGCTTCAGTGACTGCATGTGACAACAGGGGGTGAAATCTATTCAGTGTTGTTTCGGATGCAAGCCAAGAACACGCATCCAGAAACTGTATCAGCATTGTGCGGAAGAATTTTAACTGATTTTTGCAGTGTTTCCGGAAGGGCTGCTGCACTGTGGAGGTGCACACCAAGATCTTGAAAGATCCTAAAGCCTCTTATCTCTTCTCACCTGCCTATCACCTCCCCTTGGTGCCCCTCCTCCTTCCCTTTCTCCTATGGCTCACTCTCCTTTCCAATCAGATTCCTTCCTCTCCAGCCCTTGACCTTCCCTACACACTTGACTTCACCTATCGCCTTCCAGCTATGCTCCTTTCCCTCCCCCCCTCTTTCTATCCTAGTGTCTTTTCCTATCCTTTCCAATCCTGAAGAAGGGTCTCGGCCCAAAATGTAGATTATTTGTTTATTTCCTTGGATAATGCCTGACCTGCTGAGTTCCTCCAGCATTTTGTGGTGCTCTGGATTTCCAGCATCTGCAGAATTTCTTGTATTCATCCAAAGAGATGAGCCTTATTTGTCACATGTACATCTAAACATACATCGTTTACAACAACAGCTCAACAAGGATGTGCTGGGGACCAGTTCTCAAGTGTCTCCATGCTTCAGGCACCGATAAAGACTGCCCACAATTTACTAACCCTAACCTATATGCCGTTGGAAGCCTCAGAATACAATGACATCCCTTCAGAATGAAGATGAGGAGGAATTTGTTTAGCAGCAGAGTGGTGAATTTGTGCAATTCATTGCCATAGGTGGACATTGGTAAGTTTTTGATTAGGTGTCAAAGGTTACAGAGAGAAGGCAAGAGAATGGACTTGAGAGGGATAATAAATTGGTCACAATGGAATGACGGAGCACACTCAAAGGGCCAGTTGGCTTAATTCTGCTCCTATATCTATGGAGCAGAACAGGGCCATTCGAACCATTGGGTCTGCTTCTGCATTTCACCATGGCTGATCCATTTCCCTCTCAACCCCATTCTCCTGCCTTCTCCCCATAACCTTTCATGCCCTGAATAATCAAGGACCTATCCACCTTAAATAAACCCAGTGACTTGGCCTCCACGGCCGCCTGTGGCCAACAAATTCCACAGATTCAACGCTCTCTGACTAAAGAATGACTCCGGGAATGAAAGGGTTATCATATGAGCAGTGATTGAAGTGTCTGGACCCGTACTCCCCAGAATTTTAGAAGAATGGGAAGGATTTCACTGAAGCCCATCGAATATTGAAAGGCCTAGATGGAGTGGCTGTGAAGAGGATTCTCCCTTCAGAGGGGGAGTCCAGGACCAGACACAGCTTCAAAATAGAGGATCTAAGCTCTTAAAAAAAAATCAATGCGGTATAAAAAATGTTTATTTTGGCAATCACACCTCTGTCTTTTTGCCTCGTGGGGATGTTTCAGGAGGGTTCATAATGCTACTCTGGAAATTATTGCTGGTCCACCCATGGGTATGCGTATGGATTTAAGCTTGATGGGTTTTGGGTGGTTAAGTTGCCCAAACTGGCATGGTGGGATTTGAACTGATGTCTCTGAGTCAATGGTTCAGAACTCCAGCTCCTGTACAAAGGAACCGGGGGTTAGGGAAAGCACCAGGGATAATCCCAGTGCTTTTATTCAAAGTAATGTTGTGAGTTCCTTTGCATCCACTCAAGAAGTATACTTGCCTGTTCTTAAAGGAATGGGAAAACATGTTTCATTTCTTTTGATTATTTGGGGAGGAGCCTAATGGTCCTGCCTGCACAGCTAAAGCGCTGTAATGTTGTAACGGAGCTGATAGGTGAGCAAGGTATTGATTTGCATAGTGGTGGCGGTTTGGTGAGCAGTCACATCTGAGTGAGACACAGGACAGGTTGTGGATTAGTCAGAGCATCAAAAGTTATGAGGAGAAGGCAGGAGGATCGGGTTAAGAGGGCTAATAGGTCAGCCATGATGGAATGGCGGGAACAGACTCGAAGGGCCTCATTCTGCTTCTGTGACTTTTTGTCTTGTATATTCCCATACTGAGCGGTCCTTACCACATACGGTATATGTGCTTTAGCTTGTCCAGCAGCACCATTGACCCATCTGATATTTTTACTTTCAGGTTGCGTTTGACTCACATCCTCATATGCGTCCTTCAGGCCTTCCTCCGAGCCTGCCCACAATTCCTGGGGGAAAACCGTGAGTTTCCTTACTTTTGCATGGTGGCGGCGGTGCGTGGGGAGAGGAGGGGGGTTGAGTATGCAGTGGGGTGTTGAGGGGATGTAAATTCTTCAAATTTGAGTGGCAAACTCTTCTTTGAAATCTTCTGATCCTCCTCGTTTTCTAGCAACTCCGTAGACTCTGTTTTCATGCGGAGGCTTTTGAGGCCTATGTACAGGCAATGAAACTTCTTTAGTAAGACAGGAGGATCTGTGCAGAAAGCTGGCCTTCAGATTATTCAGTCTGCTGGATAATCTCGGCTGTTGGTCAGGACAGGTTTTGTTCGAAAGTCCCTTCTCACAGCTGATGTCCATTTGGGATTGAGCCCTGTCAGATTGTTTCTGAGTCTGACGCAGATGGGGAGAAAAGGTCACATCATCAGGGACCCCAACCACCCAGAACAAGCTCTCTTCTCGCTGCTGCCATCAGAAAGAAGCTACAGGAGCCTCAGGACTCACGCTGTCAGGTTCAGGAACAGTTATTACCCCTCAACCATCAGGCTCTGAACCAAAAGGGATAACTTCACTTGCCCCAGCTTTGAAATGTTCAAGAACTCTTCACCTCATGTTCTTGATATTTATTGCTTACTTATTATTATGATTTCTTTCATTTTGTATTTGTCTGGCTCGTTGTCTTTTGCACACTGGCTGATTGCCCATTGATTCTGTTATGGTTATTATTCTATGGATTTCCTTGCAAGAAGATGTATATGGTGACATATACGCACCCAAAGGGACACTTCTGTCTTTTATAGCTAACTCTGAGCCGTTTCATTGTAAAGTTATGCTAAATGAGGGATAACGTATAGTTTTGCAAGTAATCAGATACAGGGATTTTAGAAAATATGCATTATTAAGGAACTGAGACCTTTACAGTATCTACATGAATGGGCAATATTGTCTTTTTTGCTTTTCCATGCTTTTTGATGCACAGGGCTGTAGATATTTTCTTTTAGAAAATTCAGTGTTATGTGTATTGTCTGCTGACTTACTGCCTTTTGATCCCAGGGCCTATTCATTCCATGTAAGTGCTGACAGTCAGATGCAGCCCGTCCCATTCCCTCCCGATGCCTTGGTGGGACCAGGGATTCCTCGGCATGCCCGGCAGATCAATAGCCTGAACCACGGTGAGGTAGTGTGCGCCGTTACCGTCAGCAACCCCATGAGGCACGTGTACACCGGAGGCAAAGGGTGCGTCAAGGTGTGGGACATCAGCCAGCCGGGTACTAAAAGCCCCATCTCTCAGCTGGACTGCTTGGTAAGGAACATCTACCACGTTTGTCGTTTATACAAGTCTGAGACTAAAAACAACAGGATTGAGTATTTGTGTTGTATTGAAATGTTCTAAATCACTTCAATTCCTCAGGAGTGCAATTACTATAATAGCAACATATGCACATTAGGAATTCAGCACAGCAAGTGGGGTGACCAGTCAGTTTGGTGATGGGTAAGGAAGAGTTTGGTCAGGATACTCAGCGTTTGTTCTTTGTATGGGATCTTGCACACCGTTTTGTGGAGGTAGGCCCCAAAAATGGAACCAAATGTGCACAGTTTTATCAGTAGCAGGTTCTTCGGGCTGCTCTGACCAAAAAATAAGGATTAGTTTTTGGAGTCAGTCTTGAGCTTCTGGTTTCTGAGTTGGAGATGGCAACTTTAACCAAGTCAAGCTGGCGCTCAGGATGAAGTTTACCAGCGTTGATCTCTTTCGTTTCTCACTTCTTCTGACTTCCACAATCAGATGGCAGAGAGTAGAGCCGTCACCAAGCCTTCAATGCACGCAGAAGCACCAGGAGCATTATTTAAGAATTGCCAGGAGCAAATCTGTAGTCGCACTTTTTCCCTGTAGAGTCATATTGTACTGCCTCTCAGCACCACACATTAGTTCACTGGGAGTCTGTCATCCAAAAGCAACAAGTTAATAATGAAGAGCAGGTTTTATGACTGCGGCCCCACTAGGACTGCCTGAAGATACAAATTGGGGATGTATTCAGTCTTCCCTCTCGGCAATGTCTCGTATGAGAGGACATACTTTGAAGGTGATTGGAAGAAAGTACAGGGGGATGTCGGAGGTAGGTTTTTTTTACACAGAGAGTGGTGGGTACGTGGAAAGCACTGCCGGGAGTGATGGTAGAGGCAGCTAAGTTAATGATATTTAAGAGATGGAGGGTTATGTGGGAGGGAAGGATTAGATTGACCTTGGAGTAGATCAGCACAATTTCATGGGCCAAAGGGTCTGCGCTGTGCTATACTGTTCAATGTTCTATCACTCTTTGACATTGTGATCAATGAGGGACCTCCAAGTGTACCTGATTGAAATAAGATGTAAAAATCCAAGATGTTTTTTCTCTTTAGATGGTGCTGGATTAAGTGGGAATCTATCACAGAGGGTATCTCACCCTTACATTTTCCTGTTGATTTAGAACCGGGACAACTACATCCGTTCCTGCAAACTCCTTCCTGATGGGCGCACGCTGATCGTGGGCGGCGAGGCCAGCACGCTCTCCATCTGGGACCTGGCAGCGCCGACCCCACGAATCAAAGCCGAACTGACCTCGTCAGCGCCCGCCTGCTACGCGCTCGCCATCAGTCCTGACGCTAAAGTCTGTTTCTCGTGCTGCAGTGATGGCAACATTGCCGTATGGGACCTGCACAATCAGACCTTGGTTAGGTAAGGCACCGTTGGCAATGTGGACGGCCGTCTCCTTTCATTCCACTTCGTCCTCCCTGAGGATTGCATCTTCGGGCTCTGTTGGTGCGGGTAGCTTCCAACAATGTTGGAGACACAAGAGACGGTGAATCCGGAGCAAAGCACAATCAGACAGAAGAATCAATGGGTCGAGTGGCATCAATGGAAGGCAAGAAATTGTGATTGGGTCAAAACCATGCATCTGCCCTGATGCAGGATTTCGGCCTGAAACGTGTACAATTCCTTTCCTCCGACGGACTGCTCGACCTACTGAGTTCTTCCAGCCGATTGTGTATTGGCTCCAAAAGCCACCTCTGATTTTCTGTTCTTTATGCAAGAACCATCACTATAAATGCTGGCCAAATGTGCATGATTATTAATTTATCTTAATGCTCAGTCTATTTGTCAAGTGTAAATGAAGGCCATTGCCTACATAAAAAAGATTAATGCATTTGGGAATATTTCAGAGTTAGAGCAATTAATGAGAAACACCTTCACACTGTCAAAGTGAGTAACAAGCCTGGTCAAATTATAGGCACGCTCACCTGGACTCTCCTATGTTACGTGTTTATTTAATATTCCCCTGTGCTGAAGGATAATATATTGGACTTCAATTTGGTGAATGGGAAATCTAAAATGAGGGAAGAAGATTGATGTGCACAAGAGCTGAGCGTTGCAGTGATAAATGTACATTCTACCTGTATGAAGTTTGACGTTTAGCGTTGATGTTCATTGATAGCAAGCATTGGTTACAGATGGCCTTAAGTTTTTCATCTGGTCTATTTTGCACTCTGTAATTGCAGGCAGTTCCAGGGCCACACGGACGGAGCCAGTTGCATCGACATTTCAAACGATGGGACCAAGTTGTGGACTGGGGGTCTTGATAATACTGTCAGGTGCTGGGACCTGAGGGAAGGACGACAACTCCAGCAGCATGACTTCACTTCACAGGTACAGAGCATGGGGGGGGGGGGGGGGGGGGTAGAGAGGTGACGAGGATGGAGGGGCAGGGATGTCAATGTGTGCTGTGCAATTTGTGCTTGTGGTACAGTTGAGGGAGGAATGTGCTCCAGGATACATGTTGAAGATTTACCAGAGCGTGTCTTATGAGGAGAGGCTGAGTGTGCTAGGGCTTTTCCCATTGGAGTGAAGGAGGGTGAGAGGTGTACAAGATGAAATCGAGGCTTGTTTTGTTCTGTGTTGTGTTGCATGTAATGCTGGCGTGTTGCGAGCTACTCCCAACACTGCTTTGGTGCGTTGGTTGTTAACACTAACGACACTTTTCACTGTATGTTTTGATGTACATGTGATAACTAAGTTTGAATCTTGGGAAATCAAAGTAAATCTCAATTTGTACACAGTCCCTCAGTGATTTTTCTCTGTCGCACCGGTTAGTATAATGATAGGTAGCTGCCATTTGGAAAGGACCTGAGGAAAGGAAGTTAGGAATCAACATGATCTTCACTTCCAGAGACTAAAGTCCAGGCAAAAGAAAGCAGTGAAACATCTTCCTGCATATCTCAGTAATGGCCGTCTTGGGTAACTTGAGCTTGTCAACGCATTGCTCATCACTGAGATCCTGGTAAAATAAGTTTTCTCTGACGTACAGACATACCTTTGCCTCTGGTTCTGTGATCCTAGACTACTATAAGTAGCAAGAATGAAATGGAACAATTCTTTAGTAAGGGCCTAATTATTATAAGGAGGAACAATAATTAGTAAGGGAGTGCTGCAGGTGGTGTCATCACTAAGGCATCCAACAAATGTGTATCTCAGTAGCTTAATGCTGGATTAAAAGTTCCTCCCCATGCCTTAAATGGTGCAGTGGGTGGCAACCTTGCTGTTTTATTAGTATTTGCCTGTTTTTACGAGGCAGAGTTGCTAGCTCGATGCTCAACCCAGCATAGATGGAAAGCAAGCAAAGAGCCAGCCAGATCTGAACCTGGAACCTCTTGTTCCAAAGTCCAGGTGTGGATACCACTGCACCATCAGCGGAGACATTGCTGGAATAAAGCACACTATCAATTGTAGCACCATCTCTGGCTTTTGGAAAGTGCCTTGTCAGACTTCCTGGTGTCCCATAAATGGATAAAAAAAGCAGTAAATGCAGGCACATTTTACTGAGACTGCTCCTTGATGGCCCATTGCATGAAGCCTACTGCTCCAGCGTCAGGTCGGGAGGAAATGGGTGTTATACTAATAACATCATGCTAAATACTTGGACACATGGAAGACATCAGATGAGCAAAGAAAAATAGTGCACAGAATTGCCAGGTCTAATTGAAAATGTGGTGTGATTTAATCTGGAAATTATCACCAACATAATCTGCTTTTCATAAATACAAAATTAGACCACAAAAACGCAAACACGCACACTCTGTGTTTCCTGATTCCAGCCTAAAAGAACGGACATAATTTTAACAAAGTGTCTACATCCAAAATTTTAATTCCTGATGGGGTCTGTTATTTTTATATCTGCATTAATTTTGACTTTGGATAATACAGTTAAATGGAAGACATTGATGACTATCTCACACTGTTCTCACCTCCACTGATTAGTCCAGTGAGTGCAGCATTGATCTGATCATACGTAAAACGATCCCCATCTTCACATCAGTATGTGCTGTAAACAGACTGGTTTCCCTCCACAAAGCTGGTAGTATTTTATGGTCAACACTGAAAATGCTGGAGGAACTCAACAAGTCAGGCATCACCTATGGCATATATGTCAAACTCAAGGCCCGCGGTGGAATTATCTTTGGCCCGCGAGATAATATCTAATTACTATTAAAGCTGGCCCCAGTAATCGAAGCGCCTATGGCGTATGATATGGCTAATGCTGAGTTTATTCAGGTACCAGGTTTCCAGGGTTTTTAGTGTTTATTCGGCAGTCTTGCTCGGCAGTCTTCTTCATAAGAAACGGAATTTGTAAAGTGAAACACTTTGTAGTTATAGCAGAGATTGAGACACATGAGAGCAGGCTGAAAAAACGGAGGCAACGAAAGTTGCGTTCGCACGCGTCCGACTGATCCGGCCCGCATGAAGCTGCATTTTGCTCAATCCGGCCCGTGACCTAAAATGAGTTTGACACCCCTGACCTATGGGGAGGGACAAGGCTCCAGGCTGAGATCTTCAGTCGGGACTAAAAAGAGAAGGGGTAGAAGCCAGAGAAAGGGATGGGGTGGGGAAGGTGTACAATCTGCTAGGTGATAGGTGAGACCAGGTGAGGTGGAAGATGGGTGGGTTGGGGAGGAGGAGAATGAAATAAGAAGCTGGGAGGGGATGGGTAAAGAGATAAAGGGCTGACGAAGGAGGAATCTAAAAGCAATGGCAGTAGACCATGGAAGAAATGATAAGAGTGGTACCAGAGGGAGGTGATGGGCAGGTGCCCCTCCATCTCTTTATTCTGCCCTGTGCTCTCTTTGTTTTCAGTCCTGACGAAGGGTCTTGGCCCAAACCATTGACTGTTTATTCCCCTTCATAGATCCTGACTGGCCTGCTGAATTCCTCCAACACTTTGTGTATGTGTGTGTTGATCTAGATTTACAGCATCTGCTGAACCTCCTTGTATTTCTGAAACTTTCTCTGGTGTGCCTTTCAGATTTTCTCCCTGGGGTACTGCCCAACTGGTGAGTGGCTCGCAGTTGGCATGGAGAGCAGCAACGTAGAAGTGTTACACGTCAACAAGCCAGACAAATACCAGCTTCATCTTCATGAGAGCTGCGTGCTGTCACTGAAGTTTGCCTGTTGTGGTAAGGAATATTGTTTTGCCGCAGCTTGCACTAAACTGATTGTGAAGGTTTTATTTTTGTTTAATCGTGTATGCCCTTGATCTGGGTGGCTTGCTGTGTGACTTTGGAGGTCAATAGTGGATGTTAAGTCATCCCAAGGCCAGCAGATTTCCTTCCTGAATCAAACCCATGACAATGTGGTCGAGCAATGGTGATGTTCGCTTTTATTCCAGATTCATTTAATTAAAGTTTACATTTCCCTGCTGTCATGGTGGGATGTGAGTTTATTTCTCAGGAGAAGTAGTGTGCACATCTGCTTTACCAGTCCAGTACCAATGGGTCAATGGTTCAACTTAATATCAGAGAATGTAAACAGTATACAACCTGAAATCTTTACTCTTCACTGGCATCCACGGAACAGAGAGAGAAAAAACCCCAAAGAATGAATGGCAGAAAATGTTAGAACCCCAAACACTGCTCCCCCTCCCATGCAGCAGCAAAAGCATCAAACCTTCCTCCTCCCCTTCCACTTGCTCCCTCAATCCCCACCACCCACCATGCAGGTAATAGTAAAGCCCCCAAAGAGACCGTGATCTGGGGTCCATCATAATAACACAGCTTTTATGTTAAAAGAGACCTAGAGCAACAGCTATGTGAGAACCTTTCTGTTAATCTGAAATTGCTCCTGCATTTTAATGTTTATATCTAACTCTTTCATGGGTATGTGTGCATTATAGACAAGGTCACAATTAATTTCCCATCTATTATTGCAGTCTACAGGATAACAACATCAAACAGCTAGAAAATATCCTCTTTGGCCCATCGTGTTCATCCCAACCTTCAGGCACACATTTACTTACGTACTGCTCGTTACACCGCTACACTTAGGGCAGCAATGTAGCTCTTCCACCCGTCTGTCACAGACAGATATAAAAGGGTTATTCATCGCTGTTTCTGTAACTTTTTTTTTTGACCAGTCAGTCAGGATTGTTAGCGATGAGCTGAACCTGGTGGACCACTCTTAACTGGGTCTCTACTCTTTGACCTGTTTGGCATGGGTGACCCTACCAAGAGTCAAAGCACAAGGCCCTGACTCCAGCCAACATACCTCTCTGGGTCAATGAATCCTGTGACAAGTTTATGGTCCTTTTGGAGGACCCATTTACACCAATCCTATTTATTCTCTTTGCATTCCATCAGGCTCCACCCCTCCAACCCCCTGCCATTGCACCAGGAATTACCACTCACCTAGGGGTATTTTACAATGGTCGATTAACCTTTCAACCTGCACTTCTTTGGAATGGGGGGAGGAAATAGTTAAACTCAAGGGAAACCCATGCAATGGAACGTGCAGACTCCTCACAGAGGTCAGGAAACTGAACCTGTGTCACCAAGAGGTTACAGCTCTTTTATAGTTGTACCACCCTGTCACCCATGTTGGTGAAGTGCCTTGATGTATTCCCATCTGTGTGGTGAAGGTACGCTCAAGAGTTACTATGTAAAGAGGTCAAGGATTCGGAGGGAAATGAATAAAGTTACTACAGCACTGTCATTTTCAGTGGATGAACAGTCAGAATTCTGAACTATTGATGCAGAGCCACAAGTTGAAATCCCATTGATGTAACTTGGAAAGTAAATTCATTAATAAAATAAAATCTGGAATCACAAGAAAAAGCTGGAAACCATTAACATGCTGGATTGTCATAAAACCCCATCTGGTTCCTTCACATCTTTTAGGCCACGAAATCTGCGGTCTTTACCCACCCAACCAGGTCTCTGTTATTCCAAACCACCAGTGCTATTGGATGCTATTAGGGTTGGAAAACAAGTCCACATCTGTGACCAAGTAAATTCACTTAATTGTTTTCTGTGAAAGCTAAGTTGCCTTTAGAAGCAGAAGATGCTGAGGATAGTTTGCAGCTCGGGCAGCATCTATTGAATTGAAAACAAAGATATCACCTCAGGTCAAACCCATCAAACTGAAATATTATCTGTATTTCCCCCTTCACGAACGCTGCTCAAACTGCTGAGTATTTCCGGCATCTGCAGTGCTTTGTGTTCCAGTTCCAGTAGAAACTTTGACCAAGTTGGCCTGGAGTGGTATTGACTTTATACACTTCCTCCCATCCAGATATCTCCTTGTAACACGTTCAAAGTTACCAAAATCTACTTGCCATATTGGCAATATTAGCACAAGATAGAAAAACTATGAAATGATGTTTAAGGCTCCTGCAGCCACGCCATCTGGTTTGCTGTTCTTCAGCTTCTATCTTGTTCACAATAGAATTTAATCTAATCCATGTTCAAACAACACTGGCATTTCAATTGCCACTGGAAGTGCATTCAAACTGTGATTATCCCTAGGATTCACATCCTTCTAAGTCAGGGGTTCCCAGCCTGGAGTCCATGCTTAATGATATTGGTTCATTGCACGAAAAAGGTTGGGAACCCTTGCTGTAAGTTTAAATTTATTATTAAAGTACATGAATACTCAATATACAACCCTGAGATTCATTTTCTTGCAGGCATTCCCAGTGGAACAATGAAATAAAATAGAATCAATGAAAAACTACACACCTAGACAGAAACAACTGATGTGCAAAAGACAAACTGTGCAAATACAAACTTAATAATAATAAATAAGTAAATAAATAAAATTGAGTATGAGCTGTACAGTCCTTGAGTCCATAGGCTGTGGCATCACCTTAAGCATCTTTTACTGACAAAGAATCCATTACCCTGCCCGTGGGAAAGTTTTTGATAGGTTCTGCAAAAATTATTTCCTCCTCTCACACAATTGGCATAACTAGTATTTAAATGAAGTATTTACTCCAGATGTTAGATAACCAGCTAACTCACGTATATTCCACACAGTGTCCCAGATACTATTTTCAAAGCTCTTGCCTTTTAACTCCTAGAGCAAGTCTAGAATGGCTCAACCTATTTGTCATCCTTTCCTCTCCTCTGCCTATCCATCACCTTAGGCTCCTATTTCACCAGTCTCCCTCTCCTCTTTATACTATCTATCACCATCCTAACCCTACCCCCACCCCCACTCTCAATCCTGGTAGAGGGTTTCAACCCAAACCATCAACAATCCCTTCTCTCAAAGTTGCTGCTTCATCCATTAAGTTCCTCCTGCAGATTGTTGAGCCTAGAATGTGGCCTGATCTGCTCTAATCATTGGTCTGCAGGGGAAACCAAGTTGGAGTCATGGCTTTGCTACTTTTGGAACCATCTTCTCTACTGACAATGCTCCAATTGTGCTCTAAGCAGAATTTTATGGAGGCACAGCATTGTTCCTGATCATACCTAGCAAACGATCCAAGAGGCAATTCCCTGCCGTCACACTATGAAACTGCAATAAGTCTGGATGAACAGAGAGAATTACCCCCACCCCCTCAGCTTTCCAAATCTGCCGGTATATCCAAGTACATGGTACATACATATTAGTTTGAACTTGTTTAGTTTTTATTGCTATAGGTATCCAACCAAAATCTCTACTTCTAGATAAAGATATGACAGAATAATGATTTTTTAAAAAAAATTATGGCTTATGTTTTTTTTCCATGTTTCAGGTAAATGGTTTGTGAGCACTGGGAAGGACAACCTTCTGAATGCATGGAGAACTCCCTATGGAGCCAGTATATTCCAGGTATTGACGTTGTCTGAGTTACTCACAAAAATACAAGGCCAGAGTGTTAACCACTCCTATGTATGGCTCTTATCATTGCTCATAGAGGTAGAACTGAGAGGTATAATAAATCAGATATAATGTAACAACGGAGCAGACTCGATGGAGTAAATAGCCTAATTCCGCTCCTATGTCTCATGGTCTCAGTCTTGGTCACCACCTCCAAGTGGAAGTTAGTACACAGCTGTCAATCTACAGTTAACCCTTCATCAGCATCAGTGTAGTGGAGAATTGACAAGAGCAGTTCTCAAACCTGCGAGAAAGAAAGGGAACTCGTCCCCATCTGTGTTAACTTGCCCCACTGCCAAGCCCATCATGAAAGGAAGTCCAGAAGCTAGTGGAGTATTAAGCAAATCGAAATTATTCAATTATGGTTAAACTTTGATGAAGAAGGAAATATATCACTGAGTTAAGATGGAGCTCGTCAGCCTGGGAAGGCAGTCCATCTAAGAGAGAGAAAACTCTGATTTCAAACCTTTGCTGCCCTGCGGCCATACCCACTCATGGGAAAGGCTTTGGGAGTAAACCCTGAGGACAAATCCGGAGCTGGAGTCCCTAAGGCAGTCCGACGTTGCCTTCAACCTCATGCTGGCAACTCCTGTGACGACACCGGTGCCAAGCTGTATCGGCCCTTGCCCTTCCTTTGGACATCGGTGGTGTAGAGAGGGGAGACTTGCTGCATGGCCAAATGCCAGTCTTCCATACAACCTTGCCCAGGCCTGCGCCCTGGAAACCTTCCAGGCACAGATCCCTGGTGTCGCAAGAGTAACGGATGCCACCATAAATTGATGATTCAGTGGCATCCAATTGATTAATTTTATAACTAGCATTACTTGATATTTAAATTTGTTACCCTTAAGACGAAAATATGTCCTCAGTCCACTCATAAAGACCAGACTTAGTAGTTTATTTAGAGATACAGCAATATAACAGGCCCTTCCAGTTCAATGAGCCTGCACCATCCGATTACACCTATGTGGCCAATTAACGCATACATCTTTGGAATGTGGGAGGAAACTGGAGCACCTGGAGGAAACCCATGTGCTGGGGGTGGGGGAAGAACATGTATACCCCTTACAGACAGCAGTGGAATTGAACCCAGATTGCTGTCACTGTAATAGTGTTACACGAACTGCTATACTACTGTGCAGGCCTAGCGCTGTTTCAGAACTTTGTGCATGTTGGGGGTTGGGGCGGGTGTATCCCAAGGGAGAAGACTAGGTACAGGATCACCCATGAAATCCGTCCTGTGCTTCTTTTCCCCCTTCTCATCACCAGGTAAATTTGTACAAACTCACAGGGTCTGTAGCCAGGAACATGGAAGCTGGAAAAATACATAGTTTTAATGGAAGTACAAAGAGAGTGTAGAGTATGTGGGACAGGCTGCCCGTGGAGGTGATTGTGATGGCTAGAAGAGAGAACCCAACAGAAGATTAGCAGAGAAGCAGTGTCATTCACGGGGATTTTTAATTAGCCAGCTAAATCACAGTGAACATGAGCGGCGATAGTTTGTTCTCGCAGTGAAGCAGAGTCACCTTAATTCAAGGATATCTGTACCCCAATTTCTGCGCTTGTGGAAGATATTATTTGTAAAAACCCAACAGCAATAGATTTGCTGAGGAGGAAGTGCATGGTTGATAATTTCCTGCCAAAAGAAGGCTCAGTGACTAATTGCTGCACTTCATTTTGGTTTATAGTGAAGCAAATTGGCTCTAGCTTACACTGGAATATCTTCGCAAGAGCCAGTAAATCGGTTAAAACCTTGTATACAGTTTTGTTCCCAAGTTCCTGCTGTTAATGTAGATTTTGGAGGGCTTTCTGTGAGTCAAATCACTGCCAAATGTGCTTCTAAGTAACATCTTGGAACAGTTCTGTACTGCCAGTGAGTCATGGTTTGGTTGGTGAGTTAACTCTAAACGCCCCTTCCTTTTTCCCCCCATTGTGCTTTTGGCTAATGACAATCTGCCTCAAGTTTAAAACTCTTTGGATCCAGGTTCAATCCTGCTTTTTGGTTGGATTGAGCTAGAGAAGAGTCTTTTTGCAAGGGGATCAATCACGTTTCCTGGTGTAAATCACTGCCTACTAGTGCGAGGTGCAGCTGGTAGAGCAACTGTCTCACAGCACTAGTGACCGAAGCTCAGTCATGGACTTCAGTGCTGTATGGGTGGAATTAGAATATTGTGCAGGAACAGACCTTTCCGCTCACAATATTTGTGCTGACCTTGAGGCCATATTCATTAATTAATTCCGTCTCCTCCATTCCCTACATGTCTAAATGCCTCAAACTCTTCTCTCACATATGTTTTCACTACCACTCTAGGTAAAGTGTGCCAGATACCTGCCACTCTGGATGCCCCTTTAGAAAAGAGATGAGGAGGAATTTCTTTAGCCAGAGGGTGGTGAATCTGTGGAATTCATTGCCACAGACGGCTGTGGAGGCCAGGTCACTGGGTATATTTAAAGTGGAGGTTGCTAAGTTCTTGATTAGTACAGATCAAAGGTTACAGGGAGAAGGCAGGAGAATGGGGTTGAGAGGGATAATAAATCAGCCATGATCAAATGGTGCAGACTTGATGAGCTGAATGGACTAATTCTGGTCCTATGTCTGATGGTCTCTGCAGATGATCTATATCCCACTGTATCCTTTGACACCATCTGCACTCCATTGATTTTTGCACACTCCATGACTTCTGAGTTCTCCAGGTTCCTCCCATTTCCAGAAGATGTACTGGTTGATAAGTTAATTGGTCACTTGGTCAATGATAAGAATCTTTGTGGGAAGGGATTGGGTGGAGTTAATGGAAAGGTGAACAGTAGTGGAAAAGCTCAGAAGACCACTGTAAATTTAAGGGGCTAAATGGAAATACAATAGAAGTTGCAGTGCTTTCTTAACTGTTACAGTACAATGCAGGCCCACGATGTTGTGCCGATCTTTTAACCATATAACAATTACAGCATGGAAACAGTCCATCTCGGCCCTTCTAGTCTATGCTGAACGCTTACTCTCAGCTAGTCCCACCTACCTGCACTTAGCCCATAACCCTCCATTCCTTTCCTGTCCAATCTATCCAATTTTTTTTTAAATGACAATATCAAACCTGCCTCTACCACTTCTACTGGAAGCTCGTTCCACACAGCTATCACTCTCTGAGTAAAGAAGTTCCCCCTCGTGTTACCCCTGAACTTCTGCCCCTTAACTCATGTCCTCTTGTTTGAATCTCCCCTACTCTCAATGGAAAAAGCCTATCCACGTCAACTTTATCCATCCCCCCTCATAATTTTAAATACCTCTATCAAGACCCCCCTCAACCTTCTACGCTCCAAAGAATAAAGACCTAACTTGTTCAACCTTTCTCTGTAACTTGGGTGCTGAAACCCAGGTAACATTCTAGTAAATCTCCTCTCTACTCTCTCTATTTTGTTGACATCTTGCCTATAATCTGGTGACCAGAACTGTACACAATACTCCAAATTTGGCCTCACCAATGCCTTGTATAATTTTAACATTACATCCCAACTCCTATACTCAATGCTCTGATTTATAAAGGCCAGCATACCAAAAGCTTTCTTCACCACCCTATCCACATGGGATTCTACCTTCAGGGAACTATGCACCATTATTCCTAGGTCACACTGTTCTACTGCATTCCTCAATGCCCTACCATTTACCATGTATGTCCTATTTTGATTAGTCCTACCAAAATGTAGCACCTCACACTTATCAGCATTAAACTCCATCTGCCATCTTTCAGCCTACTCTTCTAACTGGCCTAAATCTCTCTGCAAGCTTTGAAAACCTACTTCATTATCCACAACGCCACCTATCTTAGAATCATCTGCATATTTACTAATCCAATTTACCACCCCATCATCCAGATCATTAATGTATATGATAAACAACATTGGACCCAATATAGATCCCTGACGCACACCACTAGTCACCGGCCTCCAGCCTGACAAACAGTTATCCACCACTACTCTCTGGCTACCTTCCTAAGTAATGTTCCGTGCGGAACCTTGTCAGAGGCCTTACTGAAGACAACATCCACTGCTTTACCCTCGTCAACTTTCCTAGTAACCTCTTCAAAAAATTCAATAAGATTTGTCAAACATGACCTTCCACGCACAAATCCATGTTGACTGTTCCTAATCAGACCCTGTCTATCCAGATAATTATATATACAATCTCTAAGAATACTTTCCATTAATTTACCCACCACTGACGTCAAACTTACAGGCTGATAATAATTATTAGGTTTGCTCTTACAACCCTTTTTAAACAATGGAACCACATGAGCAATACACCAATCCTCCGGCACCATCCCTGTTTCTAATGACATTTGAAATATTTCTGTCAGAGCCCCTGCTATTTCTACACTAACTTCCCTCAAGGTCCTAGGGAATATCCTGTCAGGACCCGGAGACTTATCCACTTTTATATTCTTTAAAAGCGCCAGTACTTCCTCTTCTTTAATCATCATAGTTTCCATAACTACCCTACTTGTTTCCCTTACTGTACACAATTCAATATCCTTCTCCTTAGTGAATACCGAAGAAAAGAAATTGTTCAAAATCTCCCCCCATCTCTTTTGGCTCCACACATAGCTGTCCACTCTGATTCTCTAAGGGACCAATTTTATCCCTCACTATCCTTTTGCTATTAATATAACTGTAGAAACCCTTTGGATTTATTTTCATCTTACTTGCCAAAGCAACCTCATATCTTCTTTTAGCTTTTCTAATTTCTTTCTTAAGATTCTTTTTACATTATTTATATTCCTCGAGCACCTTATTTACTCCATGCTGCCTATATTTATTGTAGATCTCTCTCTTTCTCTGAACCAAGTTTCCAATATCCTTTGAAAACCATGGCTCTCTTAAACTTTTAACCTTTCCTTTCAACCTAACAAGAACATAAAGATTCTGTACCCTCAAAATTTTACCTTTAAATGACCTCCATTTTCTCTATTACATACTTCCCATAAAACAAATTGTCCCAATCCACTCCTAAATCCTTTTGCGTCTCCTCAAAGTTAGCCTTTCTCCAATCAAAAATCTCAACCCTGGTTCCAGTCCTATCCTTCTCCATAATTATATTGAAACTAATGGCATTGTGATCATTGGACCCGAAGTGCTCCCCAGCACATACCTCCGTCACCTGACCTATCTCATTTCCTAACAGGAGATCCAACACTGCCCCTTCTCTAGTTGGTACCGCTATGTATTGCTGCAAAAAACTATCCTGCACACATTATACAAACTCCAAACCATCCAGCCCTTTTACAGAATGGGCTTCCCAGTCTGTGTGGAAAATTAAAATCTCCCACAATCACAACCTTGTGCTTACTACAAATATCTGCTATCTCCTTACAAATTTGCTCCTCCAATTCTCACTCCCCATTAGGTGGTCTATAATACACCCCTATAAGTGTTACTACACCTTTCTCATTCCTCAATTCCACCCAAATAGTCTCCCTAGATGAGTCCTCTAATCTATCCTGCCAAAGCACCGCTGTAATATTTTCTCTGACAAGCAATGCAATACCTCCCCCTCTTGCCCCTCCGATTCTATCACACCTGAAGCAGTGAAATCCAGGAATATTCAGTTGCCAATCACACCCCTCCTGCAACCATGTTTCACTAATAGCCACAACGTCATATTACCAGGTATCAATCCATGCTCTAAGCTCATCCACCTTTCTTACAATGCTCCTAGCATTAAAGGAAATGCATTTAAGAGATTCTCCACCTCTTACACTCTGTTTATCCTTAACGGTGCAAACAACTTTACTATCTTCTTTTTCTTCCTTCTCCCCTACATCTTCGGTCTGAGCGCTCCCCTTCTCTATCACCTGCCTATCCTCCCTCACACACTGTCTACAAGCTTTCTCTATTTGTGAACTAACCTCCTCTCTCCTAGTCTCTTCAATTTGATTCCCACCCCCCAACCATTCTAGTTTAAAGTCTCCCCAGTAGCCTTAGCAAATCTCCCTGCCAGGATATTGGTCCCCCTGGGATTCAAGTGCAACCCGTCCTTCTTGTACAGGTCACACCTGCCCCAAAAGAAGTCCCAATAATCCAGAAACTTGAATCCCTGCCCCTTGCTCCAATCCCTCAGCCATGCATTGATCTTCCACCTAATTTCATTCCTACTCTCACTGTCGCGTGGCAGAAGCAGTAATCCCGAGATTACTACCTTTGAAGTCCTTCTTCTCAACTCCCTTCCTAACTCCCTATATTCTCCTTTCAGGACCTCTTCCCTTTTCCTACCTATGTCATTGGTACCTACATGTACCACGACCTCTGGCTCCTCACCCTCCCACTACAGGATATCTTGGACGCGATCAGAAACATCCCAGACCCTGGCACCAGGGAGGCAAACAACCATACGTAGGAGGCAAACGCCTGCCTGCGTCCACAGAATCGCCTATCTGACCCCCTAACTATTGAGTCCCCTATTACTACTGCCTTCCTCTTCCTTTCCCTATCCTTCTGAACCACAGGGTCTGACTCTGTGCCAGAGGCACGGCCACTGTTGCTTCCCCCAGGTAGGCTGTCCCCCCAACAGTACTCAAACATGAGTACTAATTGTCAAGAGGTACAGCCACTGGGGTACTCTCTAGTACCTGACTCTTCCCCTTCCTTCTCCTAACCGTGACCCACTTGTCTGTCTCCCGCGGCCCCGGTGTGACCACCTGCCTGTAACTCCTCTCCATCAACTCCTCTCTCTCCCTGACCAGACGAAGGTCATCGAGCTGCAGCTCCAGTTCCCTAACATGGTCCCTTAGGAGCTGCAGCTCAGCGCACCTGACGCAGATAGGGACGTCCGGGAGGCTAGGAGACTCTAGGACCTCCCACATCCGACACCGAGAACAACAAGCTGCTCTCACACTCATAATTCCCCCTTTCCTCAAATAACAGGAAAAAATTGAAAACTGAACCTACCTTGCCCGTTTCCGCCTAAGCCCGTTGAGCCGAAGCCCTTAAGCCTTCACTCTGCTCCCGGCTCACTCTGCGGCCCGCTGTATAAGGCTGTGTTCCTTTTAAATCTACCGCACTTCACTGCCCGACGTCACACGCCTGCGCAGTCCCGCCTCTTAACCCCGATGTGAAGAAAAAATCAAAATGGCTCCCGCAGCATTCCCATTCCGATTCTCAGACTTCCATCTCCAAATTAAACCCGAATCAGGATTTCTGTAACCTACTCTAAAATCATACATTGCCCCCATTTTTTTTATCATCTATGTGTCTATCCAAAAATTTCTTTAATGTCCCTAATGTATCTGCTTCTACCACCACATTGGCAGGGTGTTCCATGTACCCAGCATCCTCTGCGTAAAATAACCTACCTCTGACATCCACTTGTTTCTTTCCTCCAATCACCTTAAAATTATGCCCCTGGTATTAAACCATTTCCATGGGGAAAAGTTTTGCTATCTACTTGATCTGTACCTCTTATCATCTTGTCTACCACTGTCAAGTTGCCTCTCATTCCAACTGAAGTCAAGAATGTTGAGTGAATGGGTCAAGGAGAGTGGAGAGGAAGGTGAAAGGTCATTTAAATGATGTGAATATGGCTTGCTTTGTTAAGAATCAAGCATGTTTTTCCTCATTTAAGTTGCTGAGACCATATCTTGTTTGCTTTCCACTCAAGTCAAAGGAATCATCATCGGTGCTGAGCTGCGACATTTCAGTGGATGACAAATACATTGTTACTGGCTCAGGAGACAAGAAGGCTACTGTCTATGAAGTGATCTACTGAGCAGCCACCTTTACGAAGCAAGAAATCTAAAAGGGACACCAAGCTGTTACTGGACATGGATTTAACGAGGGACAAGGTCAACGACAGCTACTGCCAAAGCAGACTGCATATGTACTGTTAAAAGCTGCAATATACTATAGAGTGGAACCTTCAGATAGAATTAGGCATAAGAAAGGCTCGCGTACCTGGGGCATTTGTCTTGTTTATGCAACATAGTAAACCTGTAATTGTGGAAAGTGTATATATTTCTTTAAAAAAAATTTGCAATCAATGCTGTAGCCACTAACGATCATTCATTCATGAAGACCTTCTTTATTGTCTTTGCCTTTGGAACGCAGGGCTCCTGTTGTATTTAATTGCTCAACTACATTCAACAATGTCTAGGGGACAAATGCACTGTGTAGAACTAATTTGTGCTTTAAACAGCAGTTACAACATGAAGTTTAGAATGCTATCATCTTTAATCCTAGTCCTCATTTCTTTTCTGACAAGACTTGTGCCACTATTCCTATGTAGGGCACGACTCTGCAGCACATTACCACAGAGGATAAAGGTTTCCGTTTGACTTTTAACTTGGCCTGTGATCATTTTTCCAACCCACTGGCGGAGCAGGGGAAGCAGAGTCAGTCAATTCAAAGGGAATTCGAAAGGCCTTGAGGGAAATTGATGTGTAGGGTTACGGGGGGAAAGAGCAGGTGAATGGGGCGGACAAGATTACTTCAAAGGTTAATGAACAGAGAACCCTCCTTCAGTGTTAAGATAATTATATACTTTCAACAAACAACGGGCAACCATTAATGTTAGAACAGATTATTAAAACAGAGATGAGGAGGAACTTCTTTAGCCAGAGGGTGGTGAATCTGTGGAATTCATTGCCACAGATGGCTGTGGAGGCCAAGACATTAGGTATATTTAAAGCAGAGATTGATAGGTTCTTAATTAGTAAGGGTGTCAAAGACCATGGGGAGAAGGCAGGAAGGCGGGGTTAATAAGTCAGCCTTGGTGGAATGGTGAAGCAGGCTCGATAGGCCTAATTCTGGTCCTGTCTTATGAGCTCGTATGACAGTCACCTGCTCCCTCCTCAGCCTTTCATACCAATATAACCAAGAGCAATGTTGGCAATTTCAAAATATCGTATGCCTCCAAAGAACCCCTTCTCTATATCCTCCCCAAACTACTTTTGAAATCTATTTCTCTTTATAGAAATTTTGAACTTGATGATTGCAAGTTGGATTATGACGTTGGGTCTCACTTCTCATAAAGGAGGAAGGACACCACGTCACACAAGAGGCCCTATAAAACGTATGGAATGAATACGCACTTGTGTAGAGCTGGCAGAACAGGACCGGTGAAGTAGTGCACTGTGATTCAAAGAAATAGAGGCTAGGGGAAAGGTGAATGGAGGCACTGAACATGTGATGTAACTATATTATATTGCAGCTTCAAAAAAGAAATTTGCACTCTTATGTGCATTTTAAGAACAAGCTTCTCTTTTGTACAGGTCAATGTAAGTGACTGACTGTAGAACCCTGCTGTATAGTTAATAAACAAGCTGATTAAACAGGTAAAACTGCATCTTTGAGTGTCCCATAACTGAATAGGAAAAGCAAAAACTACAGGAGTGAAAATGTCAATATTGATATTACTGATTTAATTATTCATAGCGCTTATGGAAGCTGAGACATTCATTCAGTTCATGAATGGCCCAGTTTCTGAACATTAATAAACAGTTGACTAGGATCTGTCTCACGATAAAACACAGGTCAGTTCAGACCACAAGATATATGAGCAGAATCAGCCTATTGAGTGCCAATCTCCCCTAACACAGTCAAAAGAGGCCTCTTCTTCTATTCTCCACTCTGGCCTCCTACCACTCCCCTCACCTGCCTATCACTCTACGTTTGTGCCCTTCCTCCTTCCTTTTCACCTTTGGTCCATGCTCCTCGCCTATCAGATTTCTTTTCCAGCTAACACCTACCAGCTTCTTAATTCAGCCTCCCCCCTCTCCTCTACCCACCTAGCTCCACCGACCACCTTGTTCTCCTTCCCCTCTCCCCAACCTTTGTATTCTGGTATCTGCTCCTTTCCTTTCCAGTCCTGAAGAAAGGTCTCAGCCCGAAATGTCGGCCATTTATTCATTTCCATACATGCTGCCCGACGTGTGGAGTTCCTCGTGCATTTTTCATACAGGTTTCCTCCCGCTATCCGAAGGTAGAGCGTTCCTAAGAAACCATTTGTAAGCCAAAATGGTGTAAAGTGAAGAAGCAATTACCATTAATTTATATGGGAAAAATTTTTGAGCATTCCTGGACCCAAAAAATAACCTGCCAAATCATACCAAATAGCACATAAAAACCTAAAATAACACTAACATATAGTAAAAGTATAGTAAATACACAGCCTATATAAAGTAGAAGTAATGTAGGTACAGCATAGTTTCACTTACCAGAATCAGGAAGATCCAGCCAAAACCGATTTGTAGGGGGAAAAATCGGCGCGTACACACATGCGCACACACCTGCCCGCAAAAGGCTTTACGGTCATGGTAGTCTTTCTCAGGGTAAACACAAGTTTAAAGTGGGTGCCTTTTTTCGTAAAAGCGAAAATCCTCTTCCAATTTCTTTTGGTTAGTGAAAACAGGAACTAATGTAAGTCTTTCATAAAAGAGAAGTGGCGTAAAGAAGGGGACACCTGTAATGCTTTTCATTGGGAGGTGGAAATAGTTTAAAAAGTGGCTGTGCTTCAGTTCAGTTCAATATCACGATTAAAAAAAAATCTTACAGGAAAGTCCCCTAATAGTCGGTATGCATGCCAAAGAACATTTAGAATTAAATTATATTGCTGGCTACACCCTGACAAAAGTGTATCAGTGACCTTCCTTAAACAGAACAGGTCCTTCAGCCCATGCTATCCAAATGTCTGAGCTAGTTTCATTTGCTGGAATTTGGCTTATAACTCACTAAATGATATTGATACATGTACTAGTCCGAATGCCTTTTAAACATTGTGATTGTACCCACTGCCATAACTCCCTTTGACAACTTATTCCATATACCTACCATCTTGTGTGTGGCAAAAGTTACTCCTTAGATCCCTTTTGTCTTTCCCCTTTGCTTAAAACTATACCCTCTAGTTTTGTTCTGAGTTTTTATAATATTTTATTTATGTTTATCTATATCAATCTATTTATTTTACTTATTTATTGAGATGCAACACTGAATAGGTCCTTCTGGCCCTTAAAGGCACACCACCCAACAGTCCCCCATTTTAACCCTAGCCTAATCATGGGATAATTTACAATGACCAATTAACCTGTGGTAGATCTTTGGACTGTGGGAGGAAACCAGACCACCTGGAGGAAAACAACATGATCATGGGGAGAATGTACAAACTCCTTATAGGCCGTGGCAGGAATTGAACCCGGGTTGCCTGTACTGAAAAGTGCTATGCTAACCGTTATGCTACCACGTTGGGGAAAAAAAATTGACCATCCTCCTTACCTATGCCTTTTATGGTTTTATATACCTCTATAAAGTCACCCCTCAGCCTCCTATGCTCTAGGGTAAAATAGTTCCAACCTCTCCTTGTAATTCCAGATTTCTAGCTCTAGTACTATCCTCAAACTTCAGAAGAGTTCTGAACTCTTTCCAGCTTAAAAAAAAAACTTTCAGTGGGTGGCGAACTCCATGCTTGGTTGTAAGATGACATCACAACTCCTGTACTTAGTGCTCTAACCAATGAATTCAAGCATACTCAATGGCTTCTTCATCACCCTGTCTACCTTTGTTGCAATTTCAATGGAACTATATACCCATATCCCAAATTCCTTTTGTTCTACAGCACTCTTCCTTGGCCTTATCATTTACTGTGAATATCCTGCCCTGGTTTAACTTACCGAGATACAAGACCTCAAGCGAAATTCCATCTCTTTGCCCATTCCCCCAGTTGACCAACATTTTGTTGTAATGTAGAAGAGAAAATAAGTTGGAAACTTTCTTTCATCCCACCTCACTGTATGGACTGTTTGCTGTGAACTGGAAATTAATTTCTAGGCAATAGCAATAAACATGTAATTAGCACAAGCCAAGTTGAGAATGCAGTGCATTGTTACTACCGTAGTTTAAATCTGGCAGTAAAAGATGAATTTCTAGAAATAAAGAAAATTCTGCAATTAATGCAAGATCAAAATGACAATGTAAATTCAAAACTGCTAGAAATGCACTAAAACATGCTTTCCTTCTATTTGCCAGTAAAAAAAATCCAGAGTAGGAGTCCCTAAAGGTTAATTTGCAGGTTGAGTTGGTGGAGAGGAAGGCAACTTCAATATTAGCATTATTTTCAAGAGGACTTGAATATAAAAGCAAGGATGCAATATTGAAGCTTTGTAAGGCTCTGGTGAGGCCTCACTTGGGAGTATTGTGAGCAGTTTTTGGTCCCTTACCTAAGAAAGGATATGCTGACATTGGAGAGGGTTCAAAGGAGGTTCATGAAAATGATTCCATGATTGAAGTTTGTTCGATGGCTCTGGGCCTCTGCTCACTGCAATTCGGAAGAATGATGGGTGACCTCATTGAAACCTATTGAATGTTGAAAGGACTCAAAAGAGCAGATGTTTCCTATGGTGGGGAAGTCTTAAGACCAGAGGACACAGCCTCAGAATAGAAGGGGCACCCTTTTAGAATAGAGGTGAGGAAGAATTTCTTCAGGCAGAGAGTGGAGAATCTGTGGAATTTGTTACCATAGGCAACTTTGGAAGCCAAGTCATTGGGTATATTTAAGGTAGAGTTTGATAGATTCTTGATTAGTTAAGGTAGGAGATTGGGACTGAGAAGGAAATTGGATCAGCCATGATGAAATGGTCCAGCAGACTAAATGGCCCAAATGGCCTAATTTTGCTCCTAAATCTTATGGTCTTATATTTACTTATGGCTTAAATGTAACTTGTATTTTGATAATAGCTTTATCTGCCACAGCATCTTAGTTAGTGAATAACATTCTCTACTATCTAGGCATTTTTTACTCAACAAGACAATAAGAGACCAATCAGAAATTAACCTGCATTGAAGCTCATAGATCCAGTGGAAGAACTCCATTGCTCTTCAGATGGTGCCATGGGATTGCTGCCCTCCACTTAAAAGAAATATTTACATTTATATAGCAACTATGCTCCTTTCAGGATGTTTCATAGTCCTCTGTGCCCAATAAACTCCTTTTGAAGTGCCAGTCAATTGGTATATGGGAAGCTCCCACACAGCTGATAGTGCCCTAGTCTGCTTTTTGTGACATTGAGACAAAGAAATATATGGGTCAGGTCAACAGGCAGTATACTGTAACACACGCAAGTCAGGCAGAGGAACACAGCAAGTCAGGCAGAATCTATGGAAGGGAATGCACAGCTGATGTTTCAGGCTGAAATGCTTCCTCAGAACTGGGAGACAGGGATCCTGCTCTCCCTCCCCATCAACTCTTCTTGGAAATAGTGTCTGTGATCCAGTCACTGGGTGTATTGAATGCAGAGCTTGACAGGTTCTTGATTGGACATGGCATCCGAGGTCATGGGGAGTGGGGCTGAGGAAGGAAAAAATAAGGATCAGCCATGATTGAATGGTGGAGCAGACTCAATGGGCCAAATGGCCTAATTCTGCTCCCATGTCTAATGATCTAAGAGCAGAAAGGGTCTCAACTTGATGTAGCAATATGCACATTTCCTTAGAAATGCGATGCTCAAACCGAGGACCAGACTCAATGTGTTGAATAGCCTAATTCTCCCCTATGGTCTAATGGATGAATGGCCTAATTGTGCTCCTACGTCTTATGGTCATACACTCTGACCTGATATATACTTACCTATGATTTCAAAGATAATTTAACCAACTGAGCCATAGTTGACAACCTTCAGTGTTAAAGAGCCCTCTGACCAATGGCTCAACAAGAAGATGGCAATCCCAATGATATTCCCTCAGAACTGAATCAAGGTGCTAGACATCATCAAGTCTTTCAGTTCAAAGGATGGCAACTGGGACCTTTCTGCCTTGGATATCCTCGAAAGTGTAGTCAGCATCCTTACCATAAAGTCACTTCCCCATCTCACATCAGAGGGCGATCGGACCTTAAATTTGGCTGCAATTTTCTTTCTAGATTGACATGTTTACGGTTAACAGACCAAGAATTTATTTAAGTTGACACAAAATACAGACATCACATACAAAATAGTTTATTGGGATTTTAAAGGCATAAACTACAAATTCACCCCAAACTGGGATGTAAAAGCATGAGACATGGAAGAATTTTGGACATTACAAATCACCATATTGGGCGACAAAAATATCTGGGTGTCACTGAAGAATTTAGCGATGTATTCATTTCTTCCAGGAGGAAGGCAGAGGCACGGTTACCATTGAAACCAAATATACAAGTTGACAATTAGGGCAATCTTAAATGTTTACAGTGATTACTTTACCAGTGGAGACAAAAAAAATGTACACAACCCTCTTTCATTACAGCATCCATGAAGAGGAATAGGCTCTGAGGACCTGAACACACCAGAGCTCATCTTCAAAGTCACCTGAACTCTTCCTATTCCATTGTACCAAAGCCAAATGAACCAGGAATGTCTACATTTGGCCAAGAGGAAGGGAACATTCAGAGCATAGTTTAGAATAAGAGGAAGATGTCATAGCGGACATTCAAATCAGTCAAATCGGACTGATAATTTATTTGGTTTCAACGCCACTATATGTACCGGTCAACAGCTAATCTCCTGTCATGGAGACGACAAAATAGAACTTAATGATTCTCAGTAACACACACAAAGTGCTCGAGGAACTCAGCAGGTCAGGCAGCATTTACGGAGAGGAATAAACAGTTGGCGTTTCAGGATGAGGTCCTTCGCATTTTGTGTGTGTGGGTGTGTGTGTTACCCTGGATTTCCAGCATCTGCAGTGTTAAATGATTCTCAGACCCAGAAGGTCCATGACTTTATCCAAGTTTATCACCCGTCAAGCTTAACCATTCCACCCCCCCAAAAAAAAATAAAATCAAACAATGTTGGCCATTTTAGACTATTTAGGAAAAGCCAAGAGTTCTTAAAAACTGGATGCAATAAAGTTGATGTATTCACCAGACACATCTAGGTAGCCTACACCATGAGGAGAAAGTGCGTGTGTGCATGTGCATCCAGGTAATCCGGTGTTTTTGAAGTAAACAGATGGTTAGAAAATGCCAATCTACCTTTAAAACCAACAAAAGCTGAACGGTTAAATACCCTTAGAACCCAGTTTAATGTTTGGCTCCCTACTGAATGAGCTATGCAAGGGTTAACAGTGGCATAAAATCAGCCACAGGCCCTTTTAAAGGAATGGGTGGTATTAGGAGATCAGGACTTGGGTGGAAAATTGCTCTCGATGACTCATCAGCCATTTTACAAGCTGTCAGGCAACGTTGGGACTATGTTTGCAAGCCAAGTTTTCCCGGGTCAGATATTGGAGGGGTGCCCCCCCCATTCTGGCATACTCTATAATGGCAGCTTTTGGCAAACGCTGGAAGGCAACCAATGGATGTGGAACCACGCATCAAAGAACAAGTGTTTTGAAGAATGAAACGAAGTAAGATGAAAAGAAGGACAACAAATGAATACCTTTGTAATTATTGCTTTTAACATTGTGGACGATGAGAGAAGGAAAAATAGATAAAATGATAATATGGCAACAAATTTCTCCGGAGAGCATGTCTGACCAAAACCACGAGGCCATGTTGTAAATTAGAAATGAAAAGTAATTGCTTTGAAGCCTAGATGCAAGTAGGACGAGCTGCTTCTCCTATAATAGTCATTTTATTACCATATTTATACATTGGCTTTGAAGGAAAAAAATTGCCCAAATATTAAAATAATCCAAATGGTTTTAAAACTGTGTGGAGCTCTTTGCAAATATAAGCTGACGACGGTTTCCTATAAACTTGATTAATAAATCCATGAGGTTGCATAACCCAGGTTTCAGAAACATGCTCGAGTAAATTACAACATTGAAACCCAAATGGACAACTGTCATAACAGGCTGTAACTCTTCAAGTCAAGTAGCACAAGTTGCTTCAAATCTGTGGTCTGGACTGCAGCCACTTGATGCCATAGCACTTGTACCCAAATGAGATGTATTTTTCTAGTGAATGAAATAGATTGTTAAACAGATTGTTTTTCCCTTCCCTAAAAGTAACTCATTTTGTTACATCACATTTATGACTCTCTGCATTAAGTGTAAACCTTGTGCTCGCCTCCTCTCTCACCTGAAGATCTCCCTTAAAGTTCCAAAACGCCAATTGCTCCACACTGTAAGGAGGTAGTCTCAAACAATGGTGGAATTTGTAATCCTTGCCAAAGCAGGGAAGCAGCCAAACGATGAATACTAACTTCAAGCAATGACAAACCTTGAAATCTGTACAGGCAAGTGGAAATGGAACCAAAATTTTAAAGCAGTCAACTTCTAAATCCACATTTGAACTGCTGTCTATAAATGCTAACACACAAACACTAGTTTATATTAGGGCAGAAGGAGACTGGGAAGGAGAAGAGCAAGCCAAGGTTTTAAATTTCACACTGTTCTACAAATGAACAGTGCAAAATAAAATGATGAATTTCATGTACGGTTTAAAGCTTTGTTTGTGATGGAAAAGCAGGACAAAGTTCCATTGGTGTCATAACTGGTTAGATCCAGAGGCAGCAAGGAGTTACATTGTCTTAAACAATTATTTCCCCTAACAGATGACCAAACCCAATGGTGAATTTCAAAGTTCCAGATAACAAAACAGAGAAATAAAATAAATTGTACAATGAATGTGTTACCCTAAACGTTAGCATTAATCATGGTGTGAGCTGGACCACGGGATCGTAAGGTGAATAAACCTTCCTCCTCAGATGAGAATTCACCACTTTGGTCAATTTAGAAATCCTTTCTTGTTAAAACAAGTTGAAGTTAAATTCCAATAACCAAGACAAGGCCACACAAAACAGTCTTCCAATGCGGACGTGGACTCTGATGAAGTGTTCCTTGGGTAATGTGGTTAACTGATCCAGACGCAATGTCTCTATTAAATGCTTGTCCCCACCCCGTCCCATTTCCATTCCCTCCTCTCCCTGGAAAGAACTGAATTCTCAGTAAATTACTTCATACACTGTGGCTTTCTTGTCCCCTGAGCCAGTAACAACATATTGGTCGTCAACCGAGATGTCACAGCATAGCACAGATGATGACTCTTTGGACTGGAATAAAAAGAGAAAAAACATTGATCACTAACTATAAGTAAATAACACTTGAAAATGAGAGTGAAACACAACATTTTAAATTTTATTTTAACTTAGTTTTAACCAACTGCACAGCCATCTGCCTTTTCCTGAAGGCATTACAATGGCTGGATCAAAATCTCTCAAGTGCAAACCACCATCACTGCCCCCTGAAAAATAAATGTTTCATACATGCTTTCTTATGTTTGAATTCAAGCTATTCCATGGGGGGGGGGGGGCAACCCAACTCAACTGTACGCATTTACCCTATCAAGTTAATGAGGATTTGGAATTTGACATCATTTTGCCCCAGTCATTTTGCAACTGGAGACAACTAATCTTTGTTGAAGAATTAACTCAAGCTATTGTTCTTTTCTGCTTTATAAACATATATATTGAGAGCAGATACTCCACCTTCAAAATGCTCTGCCAATGAATAAGATCATCACCTTCACAAGAATTCATTGTGAACATAGACTCAAATCCGAATTCCTTTTGGGCACAAGTTAGAGACCATTTGTGACTTACAAACTAGTTGTAACATGCTAGTTGAGGGAAAATTAAGTTGCATTTTAACCAACTCATTATTTTCTGCTGTTGTGATTTTGGACAGTGATGATAATCATATCCCTCCTGCAGACAAATATTAGCAAAAGTAGACGATAAGCATCAAACTTTTTACGTTGCTGTGCTCGCCAAGCTTGGCAATTAGCTTGCAGATGTTTCATCACTAGTTGAGATGACAAATTCAGTGCATAGTTGTTAGTGTTTCTTTCTGAGAGTGCTTGCATTTACATAGGTCCCTGTTTGCTTGCCTCGGTCCTAATTTGGTACCCCTTCAGTTGACCTTCGAATTCCATTGACTTGTGCTTCTTTAGCTCTTAAGGATTTGTAAATGGTATCTATTTCGATATGTTTATTTATGGAGTTATCAGAAGAGAATCAAACCAGTAGAATTCAAACGTCAACCAAAGGGGTAGCCAATCAGGACCGAGGCAAGTGAAAGGGACATATATAAATGCGAGGTGACAAAACGTTTGCAGGCTAATTGCCCAGCCTCAACGAGCACTACAACATCAAATGCCTCAAGCCAAGCTATCTATATTCACCACCATACTAAGCATCAAGCTATTTGCCCAGTTATCTACTTACACCCTTGAAAAGATGTTCACTATTACCTTCTTTCAGCACAGAGCAATTCAATGCATCAATCTTAGCAAAAACCTATGACAACATCTCCCCAGCTCCCCACACTCTTAACGGCCAAATCAAAATTGACTAGTGGAAAGTAAAGTCCAAACTCACTGAAACCCGGAGGAACTCAAATGGGCAATGGTATGACATGCAACCATTGAATGTGCCTAATTTAAACATTGAAAACTTCGGGTTTTCAATGAGGAAACAAGGTGGAAAGTGAGCAGTTCATCAGCAGTGACTGCGTTCCTTTTCTATCACAACTATAAAACAGTCCACGTATCAGAGATGCCTCAAACAAGGAGATTGGGAAGTGTGGTCAGGGATGAGTGGTGAAACGTTTGCAAGAATAGAACTTGGAAGAATGTAGCAGCAAAATGGATTAATCCAATTAACACTTACTGATCTCTGCATAGCTCAAGAGCAACCACAACACAACTAGTCAAACCATTGCCTGAAGGCACACACTCAGTGATTCAGCTTCTTCCCCTCTGCCATCAGATTTCTGAATGGACACTGAACCCATGGACACTACCTCTCTACTTATTTTTTCCTTTCTTTTAGCACCACTTATTTAACTTAAAAAATACATACTTCTTACTGTAATTCAGTTTTTATTACTATGTATATACAATATACTGCTGCCGTATAACACATTTCACAACAGATGCCTGTGATATTAAACCTGACTCCGACCATTTACAAGTAATGCTCAAACACTCTTAAAAGCAGTCATTATGTACAAACACTTTCTCTTTTCAATCGCACACCACAAATCAATTAACTGCTATTTTTACCCAACATATACTGATGCAAATATTATCATTCCTGCTTGATAACCCACTTGATATTGTTTCTTACCTGGAATATACTTGCTCCGTATGGTACTCTCCATGCATTTAACAAGTTATCTTTTCCAGTGCTTACAAACCATTTACCTGTAGAGACACAAAGGCAGTGTATGAATGGTAGAGCTGCAGACATTGTTCAACGCTAGCAGTAGCCATTTCCAACCACAGTAAAGTTTGCTTCTTGGGCTTTGATTAACCCACTAGAAGGCCTCTTCCACACTGTATGTCAGTAAGTAAGCAAGTAAACAAATAAATAAATAAATAAATAAATAAGCAAGCAAGCAAACTCAGCAGGTCAGGCAGCATTTATGGAGGGAAATACAAAGTTGAAGTTTCAGGTTGAGACCATTCATTAGGATTGGAAAAGAAGAGAGAAGAAGCCAGAATAAGAAGGGACGCGGGTCGGAGAAGGAGTTCTTCCTCATGGTTTTATGGTAACCAGGTTTGTCACCAGCTTTATTTCATTGCTTAGATATAAGCACCCAAGTCCATGATAGGATTTGAACTGTAATGTCTCAATTAATGTCCAAGCCTCTAGATTCTAGTCCACTAAGCCACAGTATCCCCATATTCAAGAGCCAGCCGCAGTTTGAACTTGGGAGATGCTTCTATGATGATGCAATGAATACCGCCGCTGTTAGGAGACATCATCTCAGAATTTGCCGTCCTAAGCAATCGCTGACAGCCACCACTTCACGAGAAACAATGTCTCTAGTGAAGTCCATTTGTCGGAACTGCACAGTACATGCTCATTTGGAACACCTTCTTTAAACACCCTGCCACTTCCAAAAGTCTTTCCCCCACTCCTAACCTTATTTGAAACAAATATCAGTGACAGCAGAGCAATCGCCAAAGCAAATGCAATTTTAAAAAAAAATTCTTTCCACAGATGTGCATGAGGCACTTTGAAAATTTTATCTTCAGTAAAGACATTTTCAAATAAATCTTTCAAGGCACATCAAAAGCCTACCAGTCTCAATCTTGTTAGTGCAAGATTAATGGCAAATAACCTCTCAGAAAAGCTATTAGCTTGCAAGGTCAGAGACGGTGGCAGCCAATTACAAATCGGGCAGATCATTTAATTGAAAACCTCTTTAAAAAGTTACAATTGGTTCAGCCTTGGAGCACAGTCTCAAAGCTGTGGAACAGAAATAAAATGAAGGGTGGGGTGTGATGGTTAGCAAGATGGTTTGAATGTAAACAAGAAAGGAGTAAAGCTGTGCGCAAAAATTATATAACCACTACAAAGTACAATCAATTACATTAGCAGATCCTGATGTAGATATTATATATAGATATATATATATATATACACACACACAGGCACACTCTGTGGGAACTATCTTGTTAATGCAGATATCTAATCACGTGGCAGCAACTTAATACATCAGAGCATGCAGACATGGTCAAGAGGTTCAGATGTTGTGCAGATCAAACATCAGTATGGGGAAGAATGTGATCTAAGTGTGTTTGTGGAATCTTTAAGCTGGAAGCATGTTCAAATGCCGTGACCACTTCTCTGGATGTAATAGTTCGTCCATGTCCTGTATGTCTTTGTTATGCTGCTGGCTATTAAATACCCTATGCACAGCATTTCCACCTCGCTAGTGGAACTGTTGGGACCGTAGAAGGCTCTGCAGCTTGGGCTTATTGCACATGGCATTGCCCGCTTCAGAACTCCGTGAGCGACGCCGTAGGAAGAGGTGTGCAGGGAAACCAAAAAAGGATGAGAACGCTCAGGAATCCAGGAACGACTTAGGACGAAGCCCTTCAGACCAGCTCTTCCCCTCGTTCTTACAGTCCACTCACTTGAAAAGAAACTGGACTACCTGCGCCCGAGACTGAACCAGCAAGAGAAAAACATCTGTGCACTCATTCTCACGGAATGAATCCATCCTAGATGCAGCAATCCAGCGCGTTTTGGGCTGACAGGAATCCAGGGATCTCAGGCAAGACCCACGGTGGTAGCATCTGTATTTACACAAATACGAACTTGTGTGTGGACACTTTAGGTGGTGTCCAATTGTTCACTGATGATTGAGTTTATTTGTGTAAAATACAGACCATTTTATATACAGAGGGACTTCACTACAATCGTGTTGGTAGCTGTATATCCACCCCCATCCTTCGCGATGGCCAGCGAGGCACTGTGGAAGCTCTACAGCAGCATCAGTGATGTTCAAACCAAACACCCTGATGGTATCTTCATTATCACAGGCAAATTTAACCATGCAAACCTAAAGACAGTCCTGCCAGCGTGTTGATTTTGTTACCAGAGGTGAAAATACACTAGACCGGGCTTACACTAACACATCAGGTGCCTATAAAGCAGTCCCTCGACCCCACTTTGGACTCTCAGGTCACTTTTCTGTAATGTTATTTCCAGTACTCAAACTTGCGATCAAATGTGTATAAAACGTGGTGAAAAGTTGGCTTGAGGGTGTAATCTTTGCACTGCAGGACGACTTTGATAATATGAACTAGATAATGTTCAGGGAGGCAGCTACCTATGACAACCATGTTAACATCCGAGGAATATGTGAATTCTGTGACCAGCTACATAGAGAAGTGTACTGAGGATGTTACCATCACAAAGCACGTCCAACACGAAGCCATGGCTAAATGCAGAGGTCCGGGCCAGGCTGAGGGCTCGGGAGGTCCCGGAACCAATAAGGAGGGATTCTGAAATCCAAAAAATTCTGAATTTTGAAATGCAACTGGCCCCAAGGATTTTGGTTAAGGGACTGTGGACCTGTATTCCATTTGGGTGGCCCCCAACCTGATGGCATGAACATCGAAACTTGCTCAAACTTGCAGTAATGCCTCACCAACCCTCCCCTCACCTTTTCCCATCCCCTTGTCCCTATCTCATGTTCTCACCTTGCCCACCCATTGTCTCCCTCTGGTGCTCCCCCGCTTTCTTCTTTCTTCCATAGCCTTCTGTCTCTTTCACCAATCAACTTCCTAGCTCTTTGCTTCATCCATCCCCCTCCAAACTTCACCTATCACCTGATGTTTCTCTCTCCCTCCCCCCCACCTTTCAAACCTACTCCTCAGCTTTTTTCTTCAGTCCTGCCAAAGGGTTTTTTGAAATGAATGTTAACAATGCATTTGCCTTCCTCACCACCAACTCAAGCTGCAAGTTAAACATCAGAGTGTTCTGCACAAGGACTCCCAAGTCCGTCTGCATCTCAGATTCCTGGATTTTCTCCCTGTTTAAAAAATAGTCCACACATTTATTTTTACTATCAAAATGCATGACCATGCACTTTCCAACTTTGTATTTAATTTACCACTTTCTTGTCCATTCTCCTAATCTGTCTGTCCTTCTGCATTCTACCTGTCTCCTCAACACTACCTGCCCCTCCACCAATCTTTGTATCATCTGCAAACCTGACAACAAAGCCATCTGCTCCATTATCTAAATCATTTATATACAGCATAAAAAGAAGTGGTCCCACACTGACCACTAGTCACTGGCAGCTACTCAGAAAAGGATCCTTTTATTCCCACTAGCTGCCTCCTATCAGACAATACCGTAACCATGTGAGTAATTTTCCTGTAATACCATGGGCTCGTAACTTGGTAAGCATCCTCATGTGTGGCACCTTGTCAAAGACCTTCTGAAACTCCAAAGATACAACATCCACTGCATCCCTTTTATCTATCCTACTTGTAATCTCCTCAAAGAATTCCAACAGGATCGTCAGGCAGGATTTTCCCTGAAGGAAACCATGCTGACTTTGTACTATATTGTCCTGTGTCACCAAGTACTCCATTACCTCATCTTTAACAATTGACTCTAACATCTTCCCAACCACTGAGGTCAGGCTAACTGGTCTGTAATTTCCTTTCTGCTGCCTTCCTCCTTGCTTAAGGAGCAATTTTCCAGTCTTCTGGCACCATGTCAGAGTCCAGTGATTTTTGAAAGATCATTTCTAATGCCATCACAATCACTAATACTACCTCTTTCAGAACCCTAGGGTGCAGTTCCTCTGGTCTGGGTGACTTATGTACCTTTAGGTCTTCCAGCTTTTTGAGCACCTTCTCTCTTGTTACAGTAATTGTACCCACTTCTCTTCCTTCACACACAACATCAGGCACACTGCTTAGTGTCCTCCACAGTGAAGACTGATGCAAAGTACTTATTTAGTTCAGTAGCCATCTCCTCGTCCCCCATTATTATTTCTCCTGCCTCATTTTCTAGCAGTTCTATAGCCATTCTCATTTCTCTTTTATTTTTAACATACTTGAAAGAACTTTTACTATCCACTTTGACATTATTTGCTAGCTTGCTTTCATATTTCATCTTTTCCCTTCTAATATTTTTTTAGTTGCTCTCTGTAGTTTTATAAAAACTTCCCAATCCTCTATCTTCCCACTAATTTTTGCTTTGTTGTATGCCTTTTCTTTTGCTTTTACAACAGCTTTGAGCCATGGTTGTACTATTTTACCATTTGAGTATTTCTTTGTTTTTGGAATACACATGTCCTGCACCTTCTTCACTTTTCCCAGAAACGCACACCACTGCTGCTCTCTGACACCCCTGCCAGAAGCTCCTTCCAATTTACTTTGGCCAACTCCTCTCTTATACCACTGTAATTTCCCTTACTCCACTGAAATACTGCTACATCAGACTTTACTTTCTCCTTTTCAGATTTCAAGTTGAACACAATCATATTGTGATCATTGGTTCCAAAGGGCTCTTTTACCTTAAGCTCCCTAATCGCCTCCGGTTTATTACATAACACCCAATTCAGTATAGCTGATCTCCTAGTAGGCTCAACAACAAACTGCTCTAAAAAGCTATCTCTTAGGCATTCAACAAACTCACTCTTTTGAGATCCATTACCAACCTGATTTTCCCAATTGACCTGCACATTAAATTCTCCCATGACTACCGTAATATTGCCCTTTTGACTTGCCTCTTCTATTTCCTATCCTAACCTGTGGTCCACCTCTCAGCCACTGTTGGGAGGCCTGCATATAAATGCCATCAATGTCCTTTTACCCTTGCAGTTTCTTAACTGAACCCACAAGTATTCAACTTCTTCCGATCCTATGTCATATCTTTCTACTGATCTGATGCTTCTTTACCAGTAGAGCCATACCACTCCCTCTGCCTACCTTCCTATCTCTCCGATACATTGTGTAACCTTGGACATTCAGCTCCCAACTACAACCATCCTTCAGCCATGATTAATGGTGGAAAGAACACCATGACTTGAGGGGGCTATGCTGTCTCAGGGCCTAGACAACTTGCAATCATTGATGGAAGAATGAATTTAAAATTGTAACAAGACATTTTACAGGAGAATGTCAGGGTAGTAATCCATCACCTGAAGCTTAATACAAGTTGGATAATGCAATAAGGCGATGATCCGGAAGACAAAAGTAATTCAATAACAGAGTAATTTAAAAAGAAGAAAATTTGTGTTTTGGAATGACCGAGTCAAAGTTCCGACCTTAATCCTATAGAAATGTTGTGGAAGAACCTCCAGCAAGCAGCTCATGCAAGGTAACCCACCAACATCCCAGAGATGAAGCAGTTTTGTAAGGATAAATGGCCCAAAACTCCTCCAATCCAATGTGCAGGATTGATCAACAGCTACCATAAGCATTTGGTTGAAGTTACTGCTGTACATGGGCGTGGAGGTGTCACACCAGTTACTGAAAGCAAAGGTTCACATACCTTTACCAACAAAAATATGTAATACTGGAGCATTTTTGTCAATAAATAAATTTAACAAGTATAATGTTTTTTACGTTATTTATTTAATTGGGTTCTTTATTTAGTTTTAGGACGTATGAAGAGGTTATATTAATGTAGAAGGGGAGAAAATTCTACAGCATTCACAAACCTAGCACCACGGCAGATCTGACTGTCTTAAGAATCACTCATTTTTCAGGGAGAAACTGGCTTTGGGAAATTGAAATAATACTTTCAGACTCTGCGGTAATCTGCAAGATGAGCCACCTAGTGCCTCAAACACGTTGTTTCAACTCATTTAATTAGTTTAGCACGCTTGCTAATTAAGTGGGAAACTACAGGAGGGTTTATTGCTAGAGGTTTTCAAAATACAAACAACATTAAATGAGTGAAAGCGACTTCTAAAATAGACAAAAGCAAGCAACTACATCTTGCAATGACATTCCCTTCTTGAATGAACATGCCTTGTTCTGGCCTCTGTAACTCTAGACCAACTGTCCTTAACAATTTCCTGAGGTTACATTGCTCATAGAAAGACACTGCGTTACAAACTCCTTAAATAATCAAAGTTGGATTGACTTCCTGGCTTTGATGCAGGTACCAACCATGACAGAGAAAATGAAAATAATTTCAACCCAGTCAACTTTGTAAAAGATCTCCTAATTACCACCAGGGTGCATGATGAAATTGGGAGACCTGTAATAACATCCATCAGTCGCAAAATCTTACTTATCCAATATTGCTAACATCTGCATGATGGTCATTCAATACATCCTCTTCCAGTGACACAGAGGCTTCATCAAGACAGGATTCATTAGGTGTGACTCTAGGAATTCCTGGTATCAACTCCAAGAAAAAGATAAGAATGGAAAAGGAACCCCAATGCGGTCCTAGTCAGCATCCACGCTTCGTGTGAAGTGACATTCTTGCCACAAGTATTAGATAGCAATTAGAACTTGGAAGAGAATCTGACTACCTACTCTTGATATCCAGTAAGACTCCAACCATCAAAACTTTGAAAAGACTACTGACTTGAAATATGATGGAGTCATCCACATGAAGTGTGGTGACAAGACAGGCCAAGTACAGAGAGCAAGAGAGCCATCTTGCAAATGTCCAAACCTTTCCATTATCTGCAAAGCATATGCACGTCATGGATGAATACAGTTCTGACAACATTCAAGAAGCACCCTGAAAAAGCAATCCACTCAACAGACCGAGCATTAACTGCCTCCAGCACCAAAGTACCATGGTGGCCGTGATAGTCATAGAACACCCCAGCACAAAAACAGATCCTTCGGCCCATCTAGTCCATGCCAAATATTATTCTACCAAGTGCCACACGTGGACCATAGCCCTCCAATCCAGGCATTTAACCAAGCTTCTGTTAGTCTATACCATCCAATAAATGCAAAGCAACAAGTTTCCTTTAAAGCACCTCTCAAATCCATTCCTCTATCACGCAGAAGAACAGCAGAGCCACAGATGAAACACAAGACTGGCATGTTACCCTCCCCAGTCACACACTATCCTGACTTGGAAATAACACAGTCATGCTGTTCCTTTTCTGTTGCTGGGTCTAAAACCCAAATTCACCTCCCCAAGATGTGGGGGTATTTTCACCAGAATGACTTCAAGTAGTTCAAGAAGGCAGTTTACCATAGCTTCGCAAAGTAAATTGGGGATGGACAATAAATGCTAGTTTTGAGAGCAATGTCCTCAAACTACATGTGAAAGGAAACTTAAGAGTAGCAGTAGAAGATGGAGACCCAAGTTTCATGGACCCTCAGCTGAGTTTAAAGACAAGGTTCAGCAGGAATACCTGGCCACTGGAGGAGTTACATAACATTCACCAAATTGACAGCTGGGCAGAAAAGGTGAAAGATCGTGAACACATGGCTTGTAATCCCCCAAGGATAGAAGATTACTGGGTAATTGAATTGCAATCGTTAAGATGGTCAAATTAATTAGCAGGGAGGAGCAAAGGGCATTGGGTGGAAAGCAGCTGAGGTCACATCCCTTGATGGTAAAGAGAAAATGTTAAAACCTGTATATTACCAAGTCTTGTGTGAAGATGTGCTTTCTGATGTATTTGGAGATACATCAGAAAGCATATCTTCACACAAAGGGCAGTAACAATCTGAACTATTTTCCTCCGGGTGCTGTTGTGGTTGGGCTAATTGAAATTCCTAAAGAGTTTGATAGGTTTATGGTGTCTGGCAAGGTTCTTAAAAGGTCACGGAAATAAGGCGGATTTATGTAATTTAGTCATAATCTAATTAAATGACAGGAACAAGCTTGAGGAAGTTGAATCATCAGCTGCCTTCGGTGAATGACAATAAATCATAGAGCCAGTTCTTACCACAATAAGCAAATTTGAGCGACAGAACACAGCTCTCGTGAAGGTGAAGTTGATATTTGTCTGGTTTGTTGATGTGTAAAACTTCTACATTGCTGCTCTCCGTGCCGACGGCAAGCCACCCTCCTGTCGGGCAGCATCCTAGTGCAAAGATCTGTGGGAAAAACGAAAATCAAGTATTAAAAGGCAAATTCTACGTGCAGTACCTCATATAATTCACCAGCTTGTGCGTGGGACAGGAAGAGAGTACAAAAGCATTGCACTTAATGCAGTCCACCACAGATACAATGCTATTTTATGGAATGGTAGTAGTTGAATCCAGATGAACTTTGACCTCCTGCTGTCAGAAGGTACCACAACATAAGAACCAGAACTGTTAGGGCTCCACAACAGCTTCTTCCCCCCCAGGCTGTTAGATATCTTAACATCCTGCTGCCACCCAGCACACAGGTACACCCTGTCTGAATGCCCTGCCCCAACTCTCTCTCAACGTGCACTGGTCACTTTGCATCTTTTATTGCTGCTGTTTCACATATTTATACAATCGTTTTATTATAACAGTGCCTGTAACATAATACTGTCTTTCATAAACATATACCTCACACTTTATATCAACCTGTCAATCTTCAGGCTATGCCACTCCGCGACTTGTGTTATTATTATTTTGTAACTGTATGTGCTGTGTGTGACTATACGCACTACATTTAGCAACTTTTCCCCAGAGGAACGATGTTTCATTTAGCTATATTAAGTGTATGGTTGAGTGACAATGAACTTGTACTGTTAAGTCTGAGGTGTAACCACATTGAGTCAAAAGGATACCGGAGGCCATTATCTGATCTCAGCATTGACAAAATAACTTGGCAACTATCTTAGAGCAGCGGTACCTTCAAGTTTACATTTTAATACATCATCCAGAGTATGGACTCATAGCTCGTTACTGCCAGAGGAAGGTGCCTACACTTGATTGGCCTCTCTCTCGCTCATTGCTGCAGGAGGATGGTGTTGGAGCCTTTGGTAATGGGCAAGATTTACTTGGCGTGGTTTGTGTAGTTCATGTTATGTGAGTTTCTGGTTGCTCCGTTTTTGTTGCTATTTTGTGCGATTTTAATTGGAGCAGAATGGCTCTGTGGCCTGCAGTCAACCAACGGCACACAGCTAGATTGAACTGAACTGAATATTCCTGGACTGTTTCGATGACTTTGTGGTTTTGACGTTTTATATTCTGTGTTTTTAGCCATTTGCATTTGTTCTTTTTTATGTGTGTTGGGGATTTGATGTTTTTTCTTTGAACGGGTTCCATGGTTTCTTTATTTTGTGGCTGTGTGTGGGAAGACGAAAATCAGGGTTCTATACTTTGATAATAAATGCTCTTTGAATCTCTGGAAGCAGGCCATTTAGCACAACACTCCCATGAGAAACAAGGTGTCTTCTGGAGATAGTCTCATTCAGCACGTTCCTCTCTAAACCTTTACTATCCATATGTATTTATCTTGATGTCTTTTTAAGGTTGTAATTGTATCTACCTCTACCACTTTCACTGGCAGCTCACTCCATATCTCCACCACTCTCCGTCTCTGGGTCCCCTTTAGGTCTTTTTCTCCTGGTCTTATACCCATATCCTTTAGTTTTGGAGTCCAATAACCTGAGTAAAAGACAGTAACCATCTACCTCGTCTATGTCCCCTATGATTTTAGAAACTTGCATTAAGGTCATCCTTCAAACACCCTCACTCCAGGGAAAAGGGTCCCAGCCTGACCATTCTCTCCTCATAACTCGAGCAGTCATAATCTGTACTCTCTCCAGCTTTATCACATCCTGCTTATTGTATTAGTGACCAGAAATGCACACAATATTCCAGATGCTGTCTCACCAATGTCCTACACAGCTATAACATGTCCACTCTTTTGTACTAAGCACCCCGTCCAATGAAGACAAGCCTGCCATATGCCTTCTTCACCAATTTCAAAAAAAAAGTATCTGTTTCCCAACATTCCCTGGGGCCCACTCATTTATTGTGCATGTCCTGCCCTAGTTTAACTTCACAAAGTTTTAACTTCCCGACATGTTATTACATCCAAAGATGAACCAGGGTATCATGATTCTGTGGCGACCCACTTCCCAGCGCACTCGAACCTGCTCACAAAGTGGCACACGCCGGCATTGAGGCCGGTCCCAAAGAGGACGCCAAGCCTGCTTCACCAGCAAGGGGAAAAGCCCGCGCGTGGGACGGGACTGTGAATACGCGCCGTCTACAGCATTCCCGCCCTCCCCGGGCGGGATCAGGAAGGCTTTAAAGCGAGGCCGCGAAGTTTGAATAAACCTCTTTTGTAACTACAGCTCACCGACTCCGTGTCGTTATTGCAGCGCTGCGTGTAGCACACCGCTACAATTCTTGATTACAACCTTAGCAAAAAAGAGTTTCCTGCTTCAAAGTAAATGAAGTTGCAATAAAAGATTTGCTGCAAATTATATATTTTCAACTATTATTTACATCTGAAGTTCCAAGTTAATTTATTATCAAAGTACACATATGTCACCATATATGACCCTAAGATTCATTTTCTTGTGGGCAATAACATTAAATACAAGAAGCACAATAGAATCAATGAAAGAACACATCTACCAGGACGGACAGCTAACAATGTGCAAAAAAAATGTAGATACGAAAAGAAAGAGGAAAAAAATATAAATAAATAAGCAATCAGTATTGAGGACATGAGATGAAGAGTCCTTCCAGTGAGTTCATAGGTTACAGGAACACTTCAGTGACGGAGCAAGGGATAGTGAGTAAAGTTATCCCCTCTGGTTCAAGAGACTGATGGTTGAGAGGTAATAACTGTTCCTGAATCTGGTGGTGTTAGTCTTGAGGCTCCTATCCCTTCTTCCTGATGGCAGCAGGGAGAAGAGAGCGTGACCTGAGCTGTGGGGGTCCCTGATAATGGATGGTACTTTCCTGTGACAATGTGCTCAGTGGTGAGTGGGCTTTACCCGTATCCACTACTTTACGTAGGCGTTTCCATACATGAGCTGTGATGCAGCCAGTCAATATACCCGCCACCACACACCTATAGAAGTAAAACTTGTCAAAGTTATTGAAATCATGCAGAATCCTTGCAAACTCTTGAAAAATTAGAGGCACTGCCGCGTTTACTTCGTAATTGTACCTACATACTGGGCCCAGGATAGGTCCTCTGAAATTAAGACACTGAAGAATTTAAATTTGCTGACCCTCCTCTCCTCTTATCCCCCAATAAGATCTGGTTCGTGGTCCTCTGGTTTCTTCCTCCTGAAGTCAACAATCAGCTCCTTGGCCTTGCTGACAATGAGCGAGAGTCTTTTGTTCCAATGCCAATTTATCCCCAAAGCATGAATTAGTTGAAATGAAGTACTTTAAACACAGCATTAATTACAGAGTAAAAAATAATACATCTGCTTTGCATGGATTAAATATTCAACGGCAGAGCCATTAATGGGTGAAGGAAATGGGCAAACCAACGCCATCTGGGTTTCAACAGATGAGAGAATCACTTTTAAAGCAAGTACAAATAATAAAAAAGCAAGCAGTAGGGGAACAACAGGAATTTAGAGTCTGTGTATGTCACATAAGATTCAGAAAATTTTCTAAAAAGCTAATGGACCACTAGACTTTCCATTTAAAAGACTGGAATATAAAGGATGGGGTTTTCCCAGTGGGGTAGGGGTCTAAGAGCAGAGATTGTAGATTTAAGGTGAGAAGTATGAGGTTTAGAAGGGGTCTACGGAAGAGCATAGCTGAAATCTGAAACATCATGTCTAAGAATTGTGGTAGAGGCAGATACTCTCAACATTTCAGCATCTGCATGAGCACTTGAACCGCCAAGGGATAGTAACTACAGTTGGTTGAGGACCAAATGTTGGAAAATGGCTATTGTACAAATAGGAACATAATAGGCATCATAGACATAATGGGCTGAAGGGTCTGGTTCTGTGATACATGACTAAGACTATTAAGCCAGAAGCTACTGATTAGACCCTGCCTGGGATATCTTGACTGGTTCTGTGCACTACGCGTTAGGAAGTCACAAACATGAGAAAATCTGTAGATGCTGGAAATCCAAACCAAACCTGAAGGAACTTAGCAGGTCAGGTAGCATCTATGGAAAAGGGTAAAACAGTCAACATTGCAGGCCAAGATCCTTCTTCAGGACTTGGAAGGAAAAAGGAAGATGCCTGAATAAAAAGGTGAGGGGAGAGGAAAGAGGCTAACTAGCAGGTGTTAGGTGAATCCAGAAGGGTGGGAAAGGTCAAGGGCTGGAGAAGATAGGATCTCAAAGGAGAGGAGGATGGACAACAGAAAAAAAGGAAGGAGGAGGCAACCCAAGGGAAAGTAATAGGCAGGTGAGAAAAAGTGAAAGGTCAGAGTGGAAAACAGAGGGAGGGGGAGGGGGGAGTTTGTTCACCGGAAGGAGAAATTGACATTCATGTCATCAGGTTGGAAGGTACGGAAACGGATTAAAAGGTGTTTCTCCTCTGCCAAAGATGGCCTCATATTGGCACAAAAAGAGGCCATGGATCGACACCTTGGAATAGGAATTAAAATGTTTGGCCACTGGTAAGTCCCGTTTGTGGTGGATAGTTAGGAAGGATGTGTTTGACCTTGGAGTGAATGCTGAGCAGCATTGCTAGAGATAATACCTTGATTCCAAGGCTCTATTAGGTACCATTGCTAAACTAGGGTTGCATTCACTGAACCTGGAAGGTCAGAGGTCAATATCATGGAGGCTTGTGGGAAGTGATAGATGGACAGAAGGAAACTACTTCTGCCCACTGAGACGCCAGGAAATTAGTTCTGAAAATGAGAAAATTTTCTAAATTAGAACATTAGAATCAGAACACTGAGGAGTGGCTTAAGGAAGAACGTCTTTGAACATGAGGAAATATAAATGTGGACCTCCTGTTGCAAATGTCAGTCATGTTCAGTGCCATAGATGCAAGTACGTGTATGCATAGGTGCAATGATAAAGTTACTTGCAGTAGCATCAGATACACAACCTTCACAAGAATGACAATCAATCCTGGGCAAATTGTTCATTTTAGGTGCAATTGACAGATTTTTGATTTTCGTGGAATGAAAGGGTATGGGGCGACTTGCTAGCTACGATCTAACTGAATGAGATTGTGTGGGGAACAGTGCCAGAGTTACTGGACTATAATATACAGAGGCCCGATCTGAAGTTTAAATCCCACCATAACAGCTGGAAGATTTAAATTCAAGTAGTTAAATTAACGTGAAAACAAATTGTAACTACTGGACTGTCACAAAAACCATCTGGCTTGCAAATGATCTCTTGTCTGTTTTATATAAAACTGCAAATCCATAGTTGATTCCGAGGTAGTCTAGCAAGCCAACAAGGACAACAATATTGATTTACTATCAATAGATTTTAAAACTTTGTTCAAGGGGGTAAATTCTTTATTCTGCACAGAGCTATAGAACAATACAATATGGTTACAGGCCCTTTGGCCCAACCACTCTGTGCTGACCAGCTCGTATTCATCTCTAGCAGTTGACCCATATCCCTCCAAACACTACCCCTCCGTAGAGTCATCCACATGGTAGATAAGCTACTCAGACCCAGTAGCACACCATCAGCCTTAGGCCTCCCATCAAAAAGGCAACCATCTATTACCACTGTCTGGCTTCCCCCACAAAGCAATACTAAATCCAATTTTACTACCTCATCCTCAATGCCAAATGTCTGAAACTTCTTCACCAGGCTCCCATGCAGGATTCTGTCAAAGGCCTTACTACTACATTCGCCACCTTTCCTTTACCAACTTTCTGGGTAATCTCCTTAAAAAACTCTATAAGATTGCTTAGATATGACCACGTTCCAATCTGACTCTTCTTAAAAGACACGGCTGCACATGCCACAAACAGTTCCTCTGGCAGCTCACTCCATATACACACCACCATCTTCACCTTCATATAACCTGCCCAAGAACAGAACTGAAAGAGGTAATACACACAAAATGCTGGAGGAACTCAGCAGGTCAGGCAGCGTCTATGGAAATGAATAGATTTTCATCCTCATCATATTCTACAGAGGTTGTATTGAGAGCATCCTGAGCAGCTGCATCGCTGCCTGGTTCGAAAACTGCACCATCTTGGATCGCAAGACCCTGCAGCGGATAGTGAGGTCAGCTGAGAAGATCATCGGGGTCTCTCTTCCCACCATTACAGACATTTACACCACACGCTGCATCTGCAAAGCTAACAGCATTATGAAGGACCCCATGCACCCCTCATACAAACTCTTCTCCCTCCTGCTGTCTGGGAAAAGGCTCCGAAGCATTCCGGCTCTCACAACCAGACTATATAACAGTTTCTTCCCCCAAGCCATCAGACTCCTCAATACCCAGAGCCTGGACTGACACCAATTTACTGCCCTCTACTGTGCCTATTGTCTTGCTTATTATTTATTGTAATGCCTGCACTGTTTCTGCACTTTATGCAGTCCTGGGTAGGTCTGTAGTCTACTGTAGTTTTGTTCTGTGTTGTTTTTACGTAATTCAGTGTAGTTTTTGTACTGTTTCATGTAGCACCATGGTCCTGAAAAACATTGTCTCGTTTTTACTGTGTACTGTACCAGCAGTTATGGTCGAAATGACAATAAAGAGTGACTTGACTTGAGATAATCTAGGTTTCAGGCAAAGACTCTTTTTCAGGACTGAGAAGGAAGGGGGAAGATGCCAGAATAAAAAGGTGGGGGGGAGGGGAAAGAGGTGAAGAGGCGAGCTGGAAGTGATAGGTGAAGTCAGGTAGGTGGGAAAGGTCAAGGGCTGGAGAAGAAGGAATCTGACTAGGAAGGAGAGTGGACCATAGGTGTCGGAACGGGAATGGGAATTAGAATTAAATGTTTGGCCACCAGGAGGTCCTGAAAGAGTCTTAGTTTTTGCAAGAGAGAAAATTATGTCCAGCTGAAGAAGATGGCAAAATTAAGGATGGAGTTGGGGAAGGAGAATAGCACTGCCATATTTTCTAACAGCAACGTACCTGTGATGCAAAGTCATGCTGATGCATCTGACGACCCTCCCTCAGGTCCCAGCACCTGACTGTGTTGTCCAGTGCTCCTGTCCATAGTTTGGTCCCATCATTAGAAATATCTGTGCAGCTCACTCCATCAGAATGACCCTGGAACTGCCTGGGTTGAAAAATAAAACACTCAACATTACATTGTTGATATTGCTGTTACAAAATGCACAGCACAGATAAAAATTAAAGATTAGCATTATTTGTCACATCAGTGATATGCCTCATTTGCATCAAATGAGAGCCTCTGGGCCTTGGCCTCTACTCACTGGATTTCAGAAGAATGAGGGGTGACCTCATTGAATGTTGAAACGCCTCGATAGAGTGGATGCAGAAAGGATGATTCCTTTGGTGGAGGAATCCAAGACCAGAAGAGACAGCCTCAGAATCGAGGGATGTCATTTCAGAATGGAGACGAGGAGGAATTGCTTTAGCCAGAGAGTAATGAATCTAAGGAATTTGTTGCCAGAGGCAGCTGTGAGGGTCAAGCCATTGGGCATATTATGGCAGAGAGTGCTAGGTACTTGATTAGTCAGGGTATGAAGGGATACAGGGAGAAGGCAGGAGACTGGACCTGAGAGGAAAAATGGATCAGCCATGATGAAATGACACAGCCAGACCCAATGAGCCAAATGGTCCAATTCTGCACCTATATCTTATGGTTCTAAATCAAATCAATTAGAATTGTACCCCCACAAGTGAGGCCATGCTTCTGGCACCAATATAGCATGCCCACAATTCACTAACCCTATATCTTTGGAATATGCGAGGAAACCCTAGCATCCAGAGAAACCCATGTGGACACCGTGGGGAACATACGATATCCTTACAAAGAGAGGTGGGAATTGAACCCTGAACTTGCAGTGGAATGGCCATACTCTAACCACCACGTTAGCATGGTTATAAGAATGTCTAACATTAACCACCTTCCCAAAACAAAAAAAAAATCAGTTAAAGAACTCAAAGTTACTGAAAAATCAATGATCATAGACCTGAAAATACTATAGATCAGTGTAAGGAACTCAACCATAAAATACACTGCAGAAATGAGTTTGTCGTCATTATTGGCCTTGCATCAAACTGGTTCGTAATCCCACATTAACAACTGAAAAGCTGTCAACGAGCATTCCTTACAGCACCTTAGGGACCCAGCTGAAAAATGACTTGGTTAAGATTATCGGCCCCAAATCAGCATTTACAGATAGTTTAGCGTTCAGTTTTACAGTTGCCAGCTCAAGAATGAGGAGGAGAGGTTTTAAATTTGCTCTGAAAACAATTGCAGTTTTTAATATTACTCAACGCTCAGAACTGTGCTTTCACTTAGGTAGTTGACACCACTTGCTACAACTAATAGTCAAAAGAGCTCAGCTCAGGAAATGCCCCAACCACACTACCTCAGTGCAGAAAGTGTGCAGATTCGAGTCACTGTGGCTAAATGCAAGGCGAGGGGTCAGTTTAGGGGCGGAGCTTACAAAGCAACAGCTAGATACAGACCTCAAAGAACACTTGGGTAATGCGCTGAAGGAGCCAGCAGAGATCAAGTAAACATTATCAACTTTTTGGATGGGAAAATAGTGAAAACAAGGTGGGGTGGAGCTTTTCTTTTAGTATTGGTGTATTTCATTTTATATAAATGTCTTAGTTGTCCTGAATAACAAATTGCAGCATGGAAGCCAAATTTTTGAAGTAATCAGATGTTCCATTTGAAGCTTGCTTTTAACTAGGTGTGTATTTATACCACAAGAGGCTTTGTTGCATTTGCAGTAGAAACTTGAATGATGTGGAGTCATAGAAACAACAGCATAGAAGCAGGCCCTTCAGCCCATCGCGCCCTTGCTGAAACCTTTTAGACTGCCTACTCCATTGACCTGCACTGGGGCCATAGCCCTCCATACCCCTATACCCACATCCATGTACCTACCCAAACTTCACTTAAATGTTGAAATTGAGCTTGCATGCACCTCTCATGCTGGCAGCTCGTTCCACACTCTCCGACCCTCTGAGTGAAGAAGTTCCCCCTCACGTTTCCCTTAAACACTTCATCTTTTCACCTTAACCTATGACCTCTGGTTGTAGTCCCACCCAACCCCAGCAGGCCAACTTCTTTCACCAACTTCTTTCATGTGGCTCCTTAAGATGAGACCAAATTTTAAAAAAAACCACACAGAATACACTCAATTCATTGAAATCGCTTGTGGTACACTTGGAGGAAAAAGCCAAAAAGTGAGGTAGAGAGAGATGCAGGGATCAGTACTGGGAGGTCGGAGGAGATCAGTAATGGGAAGAAAACAATTGCGTGTGAACAGTTTAACCAAAACTCATGACGAATAGCTCGTGCTTTCAGTGCTATGGTAACAAAATGCATTTAACAGGAAATATACTTGTGGTTGAATTAACAGGTCTTGCCCATGAAAAGATGAGTGATATTCTTCTTGATTAAGCTATCAGTGTGCCTGTGTGAAAGAACACAAAACATTGCTTTTCAGGTGCTCTGCACGCAGCCCTGCAGAAATACGCTCAGCAGCCAGTTTATGAAGTGCCCCTGTACACCTGCTCGCTAATGCTAATATCTAATCAGCCAATCACGTGGCAGCAACTCAATGCATAAAATCATGCAGACATGGTCAAGAGGTTCCGTTGTTTTTTCAGACCAAACATCAGAATATTGAGGAAATGTGATCGATGTGACTTTGACTGTGGAATTACCGTTGGTGCTACATGGGGCGGTTTGACTATTTCAGAAACTACTGATCTCCTGGGATTTTCATGCACAACAGTTTACAGAGAATGGTGTGAAAAATAATAAAGCAACCAGTAAGCAGCAGTTCAGTGGATAAAAATACCTTATTAACGAAAGAGGTCAGACTAGTTCCGGCTAACAGAAAAGCAACAGTAACTCAAATAACCACACGTTACAATAGTGGTGTACAGAACAGCATCACTCAATCCACAACACATTGAACCTTGAGGTGATGGGCTACAGCAGCAGAAGACCTTGAACTTACACTCAGTGACCACTTTATTAGGCACAGGAGATACCTAGCAACGTGGCCACTGAGTGTGCTTTGATGCCAGTAATTTTGACACTGGTTCTGCTACTTAGAAACATAGAAACATAGAAAATAGGTGCAGAAGTAGACCATTTGGCCCTTCGAGCCTGCACCGCCATTCAGTATGATCATGGCTGATCATCCAACTCAGAACCCGGTACCTGCTTTCTCTCCATACCCCCGATCCCTTTAGCCACAAGGGCCACATCTAACTTCCTCTTAAATATAGCCAATGAACCGGCCTCAACTGTTTCCTGTGGCAGAGAATTCCACAGATTCACCACTCTCTGGGTGAAGAAGTTTTTCCTCATCTCGGTCCTAAAAGGCTTTCCCTTTATCCTTAAACGGTGACCCCTCGTTCTGGACTTCCCCAACATTGGAAGCAATCTTCCTGCATCTAGCCTGCCCAATCCCTTTAGAATTTTATACGTTTCAATAAGATCCCCCCTCAATCTTCTAGATTCCAGTGAGTTCCAGTGAGTATACTTTTCACGTCATACTCCATGTTAACCATCTGGATGACAGAATTGATTGCTTTGTGCCCTATTTTGCGGATGATACAGAGATAGGTGGAGGGCCAGGTAGTGTTGAGGAAGAAGGGAATCTATAAAAGGACTTGAACAGGCCAAGGGAATACAATACAACGTATGGAAGTGTATGGTCATGCGCTTCAGTAGAAGGAATAAAGATGTAGTATATTTTCTAAATGGGGAGAGAATTCAGAAATCAGAGGTTCAAGAGACTTGGGTGTCCTAGGGTCACGTACAACAAGCTGGAGGGACTTAGTAGGTTGGGCAGCATCCACAGAAACAAGCGGTCAATGTTTCGGGCCGAGACTCTTCGTCAGGACGAAGGGTCTCGGCCTGAAACGTTGACTGCTTGTTTCTACGGATGCTGCCCGACCTGCTGAGTTCCTCCAACTTATACGTGCTGCTCTGACCCCAGCATCTGCGGTGTACTTTGTGTTTGGGTGTCCTAAAGTAGGATTCCCTAAAGGTCAACTTGCAAGTTGAATCTGTAGTAAGGAAGGCAAATGCAATGTTGGCATTCATTTCAAAAGGACTAGAATATAAAAACGAGGAGGTAATACCAAGCAACACACACACACACACACACAAAATGCTGGAGGAACTCAGCAGGCCAGGCAGCATCTATGGGAAAAAGCAGTCGATGTTTTGGGCCAAGAACCTTCAGCGGGAGAAAATCAGGTGAGGAGTAGATTTAGAACTTTTCCATAGATGCTGCCTGGCTTGCTGAGCTCCTCCAGCTTCTGGGTGTGTCGCTTGGATTTCAAGCATCTGCAGATTTTCTCTCTGTGACGTGATACTGAGGCTTTATAAGGCAGTGGTCAGAACACATTTGATTTTGAGCCTCATATCTGAGAAGTGATGTGTTGGCACAAGAGAGGATTTCTCTATTCCATTAAGCCTTATTCAGAAAACTTAGCTAACTTGGAGAAAGGGAATAAGGCCAAAAATATTGTCTGAATCTAATCAGGATTACAGTTTCTCTTGTCATAATAAATAAGGAAGAGGAAAATATCCTTTAATACAATAAACAGGAAATCTAATTTTCTGCACAACTTACAATGCTTGGCACTTCTGTATTACATTTCTATTTCTTAAATACATATAACACCAGTTTACAAATTTTATAACAGTGGTATAAAAGAAGTTTGGCTTTATAAAATGTTAAATAGGCAATTATTTCCTACGTTTTTATTTGTTGTCAACTAATGATTTGGAGCTGAGACAGATCGTATGACTAACAACAAACAGAAAACAAAAGTAAATATACTCAAAGGGTAATTTGATCTAAAGCACAAAGTAAACATACTAGAACGACAAATCATAAACACAAGAGATTCGACAGACGCTGGAAATCCAGAGCAACCCATGCTAAATGCTGCAGGATCTCAGCAAGTCGGGCAGCATCTGTGAAGGACAGGGGCCCTTCATCAAGACTGGAGAGGAAGGGGGTTTAAATCAGATTAAGAAGGTGGAGGAGGGGAGGGAGAATAAACTGGCAGCTGATAGGTGAAACAACGTGAGGGGGAAGGGGGTTGGGTGGGAGAGTGGGGGGGATGAAGTAAGAAGCTGGGAGGTGATAGGTGGAAGAAATAAGGGGCTAAAAAAGGAATCTATTAGGTGAGGACATGAAATGCAGTTACAGTAAGTGGAGGATAGTTGCACACAATAATGTGGATATAACCACCTTGGACATTGATAGCAGTGTGGAGAGGCTTCTGTGAAAGTCAAAGTTTGTAATATAATGTAGCACAAAGCTTGAAGTAAGAGGGGGAGGAAAACACTATTGATTAGACGATGCCAAGCTTGACTGTCGATTGTTTTCCCCTCCAGCAAGAACATGCCCCTGAAGTGGTCAGCTTGGCCATTTTATAAAACCTACCCAAGGAAGAACACGGCTTCCCTCCTCATTACCTGTGCCCAGTTCCAATTTTCCAACTTACTCACCTAATGAGCGTTTCGTTGTGCAAGTCCCAGACAAAAATGCTGCCGTCACTGCAGCAAGAGAAACAAACTTTAGCATCTGGGCTGATGGCCAGTGCGTAGCAAGCGGGAGCGGATGAGGTTAGCTCAGCTTTGATTCGAGGGCTTGGAGCTGCGAGATCCCAGATGGAAATGTTGTTAGCTTCTCCACCCACGATCAGACTGCGGCCATCTGGAAAAAGTTTACACGTGCGGATGTAGTTCTCTCTGTTCTGGAAAAAGATCACATTCAGCAATCAGTAACTGCCAGAGAGCAGAACAATGCATTCTACTACAGAAAGCTGACAGGCTTTAAAAATACCCTGAAGTGCCTTGTATCTAACATGGCCATTGGAATAATATCCAAAGCAGGAAAATTGGATGGATACTAGGACGTGGAGTAACACACACAAAACGCTGGAGGAACTCAGCAGATCAGGCAGCAACACACACAAAACACTCCTGAACAGTCCTGAAGAAGGGTCTTGGGCCAAACTGCTTACTCTTTTCCATAGATGCTGCCTGGATGGCTGAGTTCCTTTTGCGTGTGTTGCTTGGATTTCCAGCATGTGCAGATTTCCTTTTGTTTTGTGTGTGTTGCTTTGGATTTTGAGCAGATGCAGGATTGCTCATGTTTGAGATCAGGCAGAACCTATGAAGAGGAATAAGGAGCTGGTGTTTCAGGCTGAGACCCTTTCCTCAGCGTATGACTCCAAGTCAGACTGTTTTAGTCACAGTTGAAATTATTATTTTTCCTTAAAGTAATATACTCGTCAGACTCTTTTGTCAGTTCACAACAGAACTATCCTGATGACAGGATTTTGTGAATCCAAAACAGTCTTACTTGGAGTCAGATGCTGACGAAAGGGCTGATGTCCCGATGAAGGGTCTCAGCCCAAAATGTCAGCTCCTTATTCCTCTCCATCGATGCTGCCTGACCTGTTGAGTTCCACCAGCATTTTCTGTGTTATTGGATTTATTGTGTTATTATTATTATTATTATTATTATTATTATTATTATTGTGTTATTCTCTGGATTTCTTGACGTCTTGCGTTTGCTGTGGATTCATGTCCCACTCACCGTGATCACCAAATCCATGCTGAGAACTACAGCACCATTAAAGGTATTGTGACTCAGATAACACAGCTCTCCCTGCCTTCACAGGTAGACACAGAAGATCCCATGCCAATGACTGAGAAGGGAAATTCTTCCTGGTATCTTAGCCAACTCATCAATTAACATCATCAAAGTAATTAGCTGGTCATTATCACGCAGCATTTTCATGGAACTTGCAGCGTGTAAATTTAGCTGTCAGATATCCTACGTTAACATACTCTCCATTCTGTGTATTTCACATTTTCTCTTCTTTCTACTGCACGATAGAGTAGCAGCTGCCGTACAACTAGCGATCAGGGTTCAATTCCCACCACGGTCTGTAAGGAGTTTGTACGTTCACCCCAGGACTAAGTGGGGCTCCCTCTGGGTGCTCTGGTTTCATGTGGGTTATGCTACGTTAGTGCCAGAAACGTGGCAACGCTTGTGAGGTTGCATGTTGGACGCTGTTGCACCACTGACGCAGCCATTGAAACGCAGACGCAAACGATACATTTCACTCAATGTTTTGACGCACAAACAAAGCTAATCTTTTTCTTTATCCTGGATGGCAAAATCTGTCCGGATGGCATGGAGAACAAGCAGCTTTTCACTGTATTTCTACATGTACTGGGATAATGAACCAATAATGATGCATTTCAATGGCTGGAAATGGCTACAGGATTTGTCACTAGACACGGCTACATTAATGTCCTTCTGGTCAGTCGTCCTCATTCTATCCTCCATAAACTTGAGATCATCCTCTACTAAAATTCCTGTGCCGCTGAGCCACTATCTTCATCCAGCCCCCACGTTTAATACTCCACTTGGGTCTCTGTTAGGCAACAACTACAGTTTGAACTTTCCACCTTCATTTTCCTTGGGTCCACGAACTCCAGATGGAGATCCACTGTTATTTTCCCCTCCCCACCCTCAGCGGATGACAGAAATTCAAGTATTAAAATTCCAATTTGAAAACTTCAGACTGAGAAAAACATTTGTCCGAGAGATGTAGATTTTTCTTTTATATCCAAAAAAAAAGTGTGCACACTCCTTTAAATATGACCCGCTGGTCAGATTTTGACATCTTGCTCTCAGTCCCCAAAGCAGGTCAAAGCTGACAAACAATTATTGTTGGAATAATGCCAGCAGCCAGCTCCAGCATGCGACTGGATAGTCCTGTGACAGCAGAGGAGTCTAAAATTAGACCAGAGAATGAATTACAATCAGCCCTTCGATCAGTCTATTCACTGCCCCTCCTTCCTCTCCCACAACAGATGTTGCCTTGTGTTCACCGCACGGATCAAAGCCAATAGATTTGCACTGAACTCCAGTTAGCCCAGCTCAAAGCAAAACATTTGGGAGGACTGGATCATTTGCCAAAATAGCAAATACCTAAATAAATTGTACTGTGGAGCCCAGATTTCCTTTACCAATACTCAAGTGATTAACAGATTGGGCTGGCTGCCAAAAGCCAATGGCATTTATCAGGTGCGGTAATAGCTACTGATAGCTTTTGAAGGCAGGCGCGGGGAATGAAGAGGAATCAGCCACTCTATAACAATGCAATTAAACATGACAGTATATCAAGTTCAAGCAGTTAGAAGCAACACATTCACTTGTATCAGTTTTAACTCCTTTGTGACAGCTACTGTTTGCCAGGAAATCTCGCCCTTGTAGATGGGGCCATTTACTGCTTTAAAAACTTAGATTTAAAGTCCTGAGTTTCCTTCCCCCCCCCACCCCCACACGGGCTAATTTTCTGTCCCTCCTGAAAACTAAGGGACCAATAACTCTTAACGTCAGAAGTCAATAGGAATCAAACCCACTGTCAACGAGTGTATGTGGAATAGCTAATAAAATCATGAAGTCATAGGAAAATACAGCACAGAAACAGGCCCTTCAGCCCATCTAGTCCGTGTTGAACTATTTCAACTGTCTACTCCCATCGACCTGCACCTGGATCGTGGCCCTCAATACCCCTACCATCCATGTAACTATCCAAACTTCTCTTAAACACTGAAATTGGGCTTGTATGCAACCCTTGCGCTGGCAGCTCGTTCCACACTTTCACAACCCTCTGAGTGAAGAAGCTTCCCTTCATGTTCCCCTTGATCTTTCCATCTTTCGCCCTTAACCCTGACCTCTAGTTGTAGTCCCACCCAACCACAGTGAGAAAAGCCTGCTTGCATTTACTTGATCTATATCCTCATAATTTGGCATATCTCTCAATATTCTATATTCCAAGGAATAAAATACAAGCCTATTCAATCTTTCCTTATAATTCAAGTCCTCCAGACCTGGCATCTAATACATGCAGAAACTACTCCCTGACCTGAGGAGGACAAAGTCTGCTAAAAGGCCCCACATTGACGGCAGAAGCCAGGGATTTCATGGTCTGCAGGTTCAATTACTTTCTAGTAAAGTAACCAACAAGTACACCCTTCAACAGGGATTGCCAATGGTACTTATTTTGTATATACTCAGTGCCCACTTTATTAGGTGCAAGAGTGGAACTCAGATGGTCTTCTGTTGCTGCACATGTTCACTTCAAGATTCAATGTGTTGTGTGTTCAGTTCTGAATGCCGCTACTGTAACGTGTAGTTATTTGAGTTACTGTTGCCTCCCTCTCAGCTTGAACCAACCTGGCCATTCTCCTCTGACCTCTCTTGGTAATAAGGTACTTTTGCCCACAGAACTGCCGCTCACTGGATGTTTTTTATTCTCCACACCATTCTCTGTAAACTCTGGAGATTGTTGTACCTGAAAATCCCAGGAGATCAGCTGTTTCTGAGATACTCAAATCACCCCATCTGGCACCAACAATCATTCCACAGTCAAAGTCACCTAGATCACATTTCTTCCCCATTCTGATGTTTGGTCTGAACAACAAATGAATCTCTTGACCATGTCTGTATGCTTTTATGCACTGAGTTGCTGCCATATGATTGGCTGATTAGATATTTGCATTAATAAGGTGTACAGGTGTCTCTAGTAATGTGGCGATTGAGTGCACATTTGACATAGAAATAACTTTAAAAAGAACATACCCATGTTCAGTAATTAATCAATAACTTAGAGCTACAACTGATTAGTGTGTTTCGTTACTTTGCAGTGGACACATCAGTTTTATTATCACGGACATAGTCCTGACATTTAGCGGTGTGTGTGTGTGTGTGTGTGTGTGTGTGTGTGTGTGTGTGTGTGTGTGTGTGTCTACCTTTGCACAGTACTGTATTCGTCAACGTGGAGCGGAGAGCGTTTGTAAATCTGGCGGGAGCAAAGGATGTTGAGAAAGGCGAGGGTGGAGCACTGGTGGGACAGGTGGCAGAGAATGAGTGCCATGGCTGGGAGTGGCACGGGTGCAGACACACCCAGTCCTGAGACACCAGACAATGTCATTTGATTCCAGACAACTGGTTTATTGATCATCACAGAATGTCTCCCTCTCCCTTTTTCCAACCATGACTGCCCTCTCCCTGACCCCTCCCCACTCTCAGCCCGCAATAGAGCACCGTATCAGAATCTGGTTTATTATCACTCACATATGTCATGAAATCTGATTTTTTTTGTGGCAGCTCTGCAAGGCAATGCGTAAAATTACTACAGTACTACGCTAAAGCTTAGGCGCTCTCGATATTATACAGAAGATGTGCCTAAGACTTGCACAGTACCATATGCCATGGAATTTGTTGGATGCAGTACATACAGAACAACCAGCTAAAAGAAGAATGGCGAGGTTATGTTCATGGACCTTTCAGAAATCTGATGGCAGAAGGGAAGAAGCTATTCCTTAAATATAAAGACACAAGCTATCCGATACTTTCCCACTGTGACTCCTTATCTTTTAGTTCAAGGTAGTTGCCGCAAGCCAACAGTTCCACAGGCCCAAGTGTTGGAGCTGAGGTCCACTCTTCCCTCAGTGTCACCCATTCAATTTGCCTTTTTCCAAGAAGTTACCAGATAGTGGAAGAGAGCCCCACACACAAAATACCGGGGGATCTCAGCAAGTCAGACAGAATCTATGGAGAGGAATAAAACAGTCAATGTTTCAGGATGAGACCCTTCATCAGGTCCTGGTGAAAGGTCTTCACTTGAAATGTTGACTGTTTATTCCTCTCTAGAGGTGCTACCTGACTTGCTGAGTTTCTCCAACATTTTGTGCGTGTTGGACTGAATTTCCAGCACATGTAGGATCTCTTGTGTTAGTGGAAGACTGCGAGGTTCGGCTGACTTTATTTTTGCTCCTGGCTTCACTGAGAAGCCCTGGATGATGACTCTGAAGCAATGAAGAAGAAGAGGACAGTGTGTCGATACCTTTCAGTTCGCCAACACAGTCAGCGTGTTGAGAAGTGATATTTGTTCCTCGGATGACTCAGTTCATGTTGAGCGCAAAGGCTCCTTTGTACTGTCCTGGCCCAGGGACAGCTAACCAACACCAGCCATGTTCAGGGTGGCATAGTGGCACAGCTATTAGAGCTGGCACCTCATATCTTCAGTGGCACAGATTCAACCCTGACCTCAGATGCAGACCATATGGACTTCGAGCACTCTCCGGGTGCGCTGGATTTCTTCCGCACCCCAAAGAAATTGAGATTGGCAGGTTTACTGACCACTGAAAATCCCTCAGTTTGTACTGTTGATCAGAAGAATCTGAGGTTGGAATACCAGACGGGGTTAAGGTAGGTAGGTGCTTAATGGTCAGTGTGGACTCAGGTGGGCAGGCACAGGGAAGTGCATGATCATGCGCTTTGGGTAGAAGGAATAAAGGCATCAACTATCTTCTAAATGGGAAACAAGTTCAGAGATCGGAACAGGATTTCCAAAAGGTTAACTTGAGATTCGGTGGTAAGGAAGGCAATGTCAACATTCATTTCCAGAGGACTAGATTATACAAGCAAGGATGTAATGCTGAGGCTTTATAAGGCATTGGCCAGACCACATTTGGAGTATTGTGAACAGTTTTGGGCCCCAAATCTAAGAAGGGACCCAGAGGATAATCCCAGGAATGAAAAGGTTAACATATGAGGAGCATTTCATGGCTCTGGCTCTATTCACTAGAATATAGAACAATGGGGGGGGGGGGGGGAATCTCATTGAAACCTACCTAATACTGAAAGGTCTAGATAGATATTGTGAGGAGGTTTCCATAGTGTGCGAGTCTAGGACCTGAAGGAACTGCCTCAGAATAGGACATCCCTTTAGAACAGGGATGAGGAGGAATTTCTTTAGCCAGAGGATGGCAAATCTGTGGAATTCATCGCCACAGACAGCTGTGGAGGCCAAGTCACGAGGTATATTTAAAGAGGAGGTTGATAGAGCTCTGGATCAGAAAAGGGGTCAAAGGTTACAAGGAGAACACAAGAGAATAGAGTTGAGAACAAAAATCAATCAGCACTGAACAAAGGACGGAGCAGACTCGATGGACCGAATGGCTTAATTCTGCTCCGATGTCTTACAGGGCAAAGGACCCATTCCTCTGTTAGGTTATTCAGTGAACCTTCCCACACCCAGAGAGAGAAGGCCGTGGAGAAACAGAGCAGAGTGGCACTTCAAGTGAGCTCACAGATATAAATAACATCCAGCTCACTCACTCATTCGCAGCACCAGATGAGGCAAGACGTGCTTCCCCTGTAGGTCATGAAAACTCTTCTTCAAACTGAAGGCAACCTCTTCAGAGCCTCAAATGCATTTTAAAATGGGCTGGATCCAAAAGAAGCCTCTAAGCAAGAATCCGCCACAGACACACTGTCAGGAGTCTTTTGGGAGATCCTGTGCAAATAACCTAAATAAACCTGCCCTGCTTGAGTAAAGCTTACGTGGACAAGGGCACGACTTTATCCCTGCAACGTGCTCGCTCAAGAGTTGCTTGCATGACCCCAGGCAAGGTTTAAAAACGAGAAAAAACAAACAAGCATATGCCACTTTACCAGACAATCCAGCTGAGAGACTGGGCTTCTGTTTCCCGGCTGACTGATATCCCACACTTTCACGCAGCCCTTTCCTCCCGTGTACACGTGCTTGGTGAAGTTACTGATGGCCACGGCGCACACCACCTCTCCGTGGGGAAGGTTGTTGATCTGTCGAGCGTGTCGAGGTATGCCTGTGCCTGTAAGGGCATCAGTCGGGAACGCAACGGGCTGCATCTGTCTGTCAGCTCCAACGTGGAATGAATAGGCTCTGTGAAAGGAACAGGGTGGGGATTGGACAGAAAAGCCAGTCATTAGACATGGGAAGAGATATCAAGTTCAGCAGGACATCCAATAGACCAGAATTCAAAAGATCCCCTCTGAAGAAATCCTCTCTACTAATTCCTTCCCTTGTCAGAAGCTCTCCCATTGACTCCTGAATCTGCCCCATTAAAGTGATCTGCTACTAACCTGGAATGTCAGCTAAGGTCAGTGGCAACTGAACTTTCTGAACAGCCAATTATTTACCTATTGCTCCTCTCCTCCCATACTTATGAACTCTTCAGTGATGACTTAGTGCTTAAACTAGAAGGTTCCTGGATTTCAGAGGTTTGGGGCGAAATAAGAGAGCAGGCAAACTATGCAAAGTAGGCACAGAGCATTATGGGAGTATGGGTGTATAGTAGAGCACTGTGGGAAATGCAATTTTCACACTTTTACTCAGCTTTCAACTTCAAAATCAGATAATGCGTAGGCACTCGAAGCAAGGCTCAGCGAAGCGCTGGAGCAAAAACAAGCAAGAAGAGTTGTTTTACAGAAGGGCACTAGTCTGGGGGGGGGACAGGATGAAAAATCCAACATCAGAGTCGTGGCCCAAGTAGGTACCAATGATATGGGTAGGACGAGTGACGAGGTTCTGCATAGGAAGTTCAGAGAGCTGGGTGCTACGTTAAAGGACAGGACCTCCAGGGCTGTGATCTCAGGAATGTTAAGCATGCCACATGCTAGTGAGGCTAGAACTAGGAAGATTATATGGTTTAATATGTGGCTATGGAGTTGGTTTAGGAGGGAGGGCATAAAATTCTTTGATCATCTTCCAGGTAAGATGGAACCTGTACACCTGAACTGGAGGGGGACTAATATCCTAGCAGGAAGGTTTGTAAATGCATCATGATGGAGTTTAAACTAGAGTTGCAGGGGGATGGGAACCAGAGTGCTAAAACAGTTAGTGGACAAGTTGTGAAGACAGACGTTGGCAAGACCTCAGACAGTTAGCAATCAAAAGGCTGAGCATGATGCAACAAAATTGGAGAGGGTAAATACAGGACTGAAGGTGTTGCATCTGAATGCGTGCATTATAAGGAATACGGTAGATAAACTTGCAGCACAGTTGCAGATTGGCAGGTATGATGTTCTGGGCATCACTGAATCATGGCTGAAAGATTATAGCTGGGAGCTTAACGTCCAAGGATATATACTGTATCGAAAGGATAGGCAGGAAGGCAGAGGGGGTGGCATTGCTCTGTCGGTAAAAATTGAAATCAAATCATTAGAAAGAGGTGACATAAGGTGTTGAAACATTGTGGATAGAGCTAAGGAACTGCAAGGGTAAAAAAGACCCTGATGGGAATTGTATACCGACCCCCAAACAGTAGTAAGGACATGGCCTACAAATTACAACGGGAGTTGGGAAATACATGGCAAAAGGGCAATATTACAATTGCCATGGGGGATTTCAATGCGCAGGCAGATTGGAAAAATCAGGTTGATGCTGGATTCCAGGAGGGGGAATTTCTAGAGTGCCGATGAGATGGCTTTTTTGAGCAGCTCGTGGTTGAGCCCACTAGAGGATCAACTACTCTGGATTGGGTTTTGTGCAATGAACCAGAATTGATTAGAAACCCGAAGGTTAAAAAAAAACCCTTGGGGGCAAGTGATCATAATATGATCAAATTCACCCTGAAATTTGAGAAGGAGAAGCTAAAGTCAGATGTATCGGTATTACAGTGGAGTAAAGAGAATTACAGAGGCATGAGAGAGGAGTTGGCCAGAATTGATTGGAAAAGAACACAGGCAGGGATGATGGCAGAGCAGCAACGGCTGGAATTTCTGGAAGCAATTCAGAAGGCACAGGATATATACATCCCAAAGAGGAAGAAGTATTCTAAAGGAAAGATGAAACAACCATGGTTAACAAGAGAAGTCAAAGCCAACATAAAAGCCAAAGAGAGGGCACACAATAGAGGAATGATTAGTGGGAAGTTAGAGGATTGGGAGGCTTTTAAAAACCACCAGAACGCAACTAAAAAAGTCATTAAGAAGGTAAAGATGGAATACAAAAATAAGTTCGCCAATAGTATTAAAGAGGATACCAAAAGTTTCTTCAGGTACATAAAGTGAAAGAGAGACTGGAGTGGATATTGTACAGCTGGAAAACAATGCTGGAAAGGTAGCAGAGGGGAACAAAAAAATAGCAATGAACTGAGTATTTTGTATCAGTCTTCACTGTGGAAGACACTGGCAGTATGGTGGAAGTTCCAGGTGTTAGGGGTCATGAAGTGTGTGAAGTTATCATTACTAGGGCAAAAGTTCTTGGGAAACTGAAAGGTCTGAAGGGAGACAAGTTACCTGGATCAGATGGTGTACGCTCCAGAGTTCTGAAAGGTTGCTGAAGAAATCATGGAGGCATTAGTAGTGATCTTTCAAGAATCACCAGGACAGACATAGGAGAATCGGTTGATGTTGTGTACTTGGATTTTCAGAAGACCTTTGACAAGGTGTCACACATGAAGCTGCTTAACAAACTACGAGCCCATGGTATTACAGGAAAGATTCAAGCATGGATAAAGCAGTGATTGATTGGCAGGAGGCAAAGAGTGGGAATAAAGGGAGCTGCAGCCTGCTGGTGACTAGTGGTGTTCCACAGGGGTTCGTGTTGGGACTGACTCTTTTTACGTTATATGTCAATGATTAGGATGATGGAATTGATGGCTTTGTCGTAAAGCTTGCAGAGGATATGAAGACAGGTGGAGGGCAGGTAGCTTTGAAACAGTAGAGAAATTACAGAAGGACAGAGAGATTAGGAGAATGGGCAAATAAATGGCACATGGAATACAGTGTTGGGATGTGTATGGTCATGCACTCTGGTGGAAGAAATGGAAGTGTGGACTGTTTTCCAAATGGAGAGTATAAAAAAACTGAGATGCAAAGCATTTATTTCAAGAGGAATGGAATATAAAAACAAGAATGTAATGCTGAAATTTTATAAAGCGCTGGTGAAGCCTCACTTGGGAGTATTCTGTGCAGGTTTGATCCCCTTATCTTAGAAAGGATGTGCTGAAACTGGAGAGGGTTCAAAGGAGGTTCATGAAAATGATTCCAAAATTGAATGGCTTGTCTAATAGTTCTAGGCCTGTATACACTAGAATTCAGAAGAATGAGGGGGGACATAATTGAAACCGATTGAATGGTGAAAGGTCTTGATAGAGAGGATGGTGAGAGGATGTTTCCTATGGTGGAAGAATCTGAGACCAAAGGGCACAGCTTCAGGATAGAGAGGCGTCCTTTTAGAACGGAGATGAGGAAGAATTTCTGGTGAAATCTGAGTGGCGAATCAGTGGAATTATTTGCCAAAGGGAGCTGTGGAGGCCAAGTCTTTATGTATCTATAAGGCAGAGGTTGATAGATTCTAGATTGGTCGGGGCATGGAGGGATATGGGGAGAAGGCAGGAGATTGGGGCTGAGAGAAAAACTGGATCAGCCCTAATGAAATGGTGGAGCAGATCCAATGGACGTAATGGCCTAATTCTGCCCCTATATCTTATGGCCGCACACCCACTGTTGTGGCTCTGGTCCAACGCCCATGAAGTTTCATGCCTAGATAAACATTCCAAATATGATGTTGACAATTTTGAATGTACAAGATCCTTCATTGGTCATACTTGGAATTTTGTGATCAGTTCCATGACCCGCACCTTGATTAGGGTACACTGGCCTTGAAGGGTAGCATAATTCAAAATTGAATGGCACCCCAAAAGATTATGGTACACAGGAAGATTACCCAAATGCAGAATGAAGCTTATGGAATTTCCAAGATTTATAAGAGTGACCTGCTCAAAAATCGTGAATGGCTGCTGATAGGGTATAAAGAAGCTATCACAACTAGTGACCCATCCTCACCTGGATCTACCAATCACCTTGCAGCTCCTGCCCCACCGCTTCTTGGTGATCTCCCATCTGCTCTTTCAGCCCAGGTCAAAGGTCTTGACTCAAACTGTCAACTGTCTATTTCCCCCCCATACATGCTGCCTGTCCCACCGAGTTCCTTCTGCACAGTTTGTCTTTCTTTGTTCCGGATTCCAGCATCTGCAATCCATGTCCTTAGTCATACTTTTCATCAGCTCGTCCATTATTCCATTGCTTGTATCCTAACCTATTGTTTCACTCTTGCCAGGCTTCATAATTGCTCTAGGTAGCATTCTCACCGTCATCTGCAATGCCAGAACCTCACTCCGTCCAGACACTGGTGATCAGTGACACAAGCTGTCCCAGCCACTCTACCTCGCTTTCCTTCTCCACAACTCAGCTGTGTCAAAGGACCAAGAACTGGAAGATACAGCAGGCAAATGAATCGAAAGTGACACAGGCAGAAGTTAGCTTAGGATCTTGAATTCACTGCGAGGGGTGCTGTGGGCGCAGATTCAAATGGTATTTAAAAGGGATCTGGATGAGTATACAGAAGGAGAGAACTTGCCAGATTTTTGGGGCAAGTTGGGAAGTGGTTGCCCTTACAGATTTCTGCAATTCTAATCCCTAAACAAACCTACTTAAATACCCCGCCAGCTTAACGAAAAATAAATTTTTTTATTATTAATGGCATTGTGATTTTAGAGACTAGACAGCTATGAGCTGGCTAGTTAGATGCACAAGGGAAAGCAGATGCTGGAATATGGAGCAACACAACAAAAGTTGCAGAAACTCAACAAATTAAACAGCATCAATGGTGGAAAATGGACAGCTTGGCCAATCCTGTTGAAGGGTCCTGAGCTGGAACATCATCTGGCCATTTGCCTCTATAGATGCAGCTTGACCCGCTGAGTTCTTCCAGCTTTGTGCGTGTTGCAGGAGTTTTATTTATTCTTTTATATTTAGAGATACGATGCACAACAGGCCCTTTCAGCTGTGCTGGCCAGCAACTCACCAGTTTAACACCAGCTTAATCAGGGGACAATTCACAATCATCTACTAACTGGTACATATTTGGACTGTGGGAGGAAACCAGAGCACCTGGACTTTTCCACACAGTCACGGGGTAACATATGAAGCCCTTACAGATGGCACCGGAATTGAACTCCAAACTCTGACGCCCTGAGCTGTAAAGGCGTCCCACTAAGGCTAGACCCATGGAAAATAACGCTTATTTTCATGTGAAAACAAGCCGTACATACAGTTACAGTTCATGCAAGATGTCACGCAGTGCACCATCACAAAACAGTATCTCTGAGCCACGTTCGACTTCAGCTCCCACAGTACTTACGGCTTTCCTGCAGTTGCTGCTGACAGACTCCCAGGAAGGCCTGGGCCTCGTTTGTGAGTGTGATGTTCAAAACCAGCCTAGACAGACCAAAAAACAGGGTTAAGAAAGGAGATGAATAGCACTTCTAGAAATTCCTTGCAGACAAAAGTGATGAAAACATTACAGGAAAATTATCTTTTGATGTCAGTCCTGCCCTCCTCATTCTTTCTACTGGTTTTTATTTATTTAAATTTTATTTAGAGATGCAGCACAAAACAGGCCCTTCCAGCCCAACGAGATGCACCACCCAACAACAGTCTAGTCTAATCACAGGACAATTTACAATGACCAACTGACCGACTAACCGGTCTGTCTTTGGACTGTGGGAGGAAACCGGAGCACACCCAGGAGAAATCCACAAGTTCACAGGGAGAACGGACAAAGTCTTTAGAGATGGCACCGGAATTGAACTCTGATGCCCTGAGCTTAATGGCATTGCGCTAACTCTTACGCCACCATGGTGCATGTCAGTGCCCACTTAATTTAACCTTTCACCTTGCACCCTCTGTAATCCTGGAATTGGAACAATTGTGGCACAAGGTTCAGTATTTTGCTGGCTCCTTGTACAGCAACATTTTTCAGTCCTATTTCCCCACTCCGCCTGCACAGAGCGCAGCCGATGTTTCGGGTCGAGACCTTTCATCAGGATTCCTGCAGAAAGGTCTCCGCCTGAAACGTGAACTGTACTCTTTTCCACGGATGCTGCCTGGCCTGCTGAGTTCCTCCAGCACTTTGAATGTGTATTGCTTAGATTTCCAGCATCCGCAGATTTCCTCCTGTTCATGACTCACAAGATAACTTACTATATATTTCATCACCAAAGCCCTCCCTCTCCTTTACTGTCCACCATATTTTATGGCTTGCTAACCTATTCTAGTTCCTATTCTGTTACCAAGTTTCATCAACATTCTCAAATCTCTTCAGGTCCACCTCTATAATCTCACCCTCTGAGGCCTCCTCTTTGCACTGCAGTTCTTTATAACCTTGTCATTGGGTCTGGAGACTTGCATGCCTCAATGACTCGAAGTGCTATCTTGGCTGGAGTTAGGGCCTTGTGCTTTGGCTCTTGGCAGGGTCACCCATACCAAACAGGTCAAAGGTTAGAGGCCAACCTAAGTGTGGTCCACCTGTCCTCCAGGTTCGGGGATTTCAGCTCAGGGCTAACAACCCTGACGGATAAAATAAAACTGTTAAGGAAAGAGCAATGAAGAATCCTTCTACATCTGAGTGCAACAGTATTCCCGAGTTCCCCGTGGGAATTGTGTGACTGACAGCAGCGAAAACCGAGAGGAAGCTACTGACATGATGATGGAAGCCCTGAACACTGCCAGAGATGGAACATCTCTATAGCTGCCCTAAATGCTGTTGGCGTAACGGGCACTCAGTCATTGCATCATCATTGTATTTTCATTGGCTTTCTGGACCCATGTCCCAAACTTCACCCTCTAATTTTTCTAACCTTTGCTCTACTATCAGGTTTTTGTTGTTTTGCTGTATTATTAAATGTATTGTTTTGTGCTTGGTACAAAGTGTGGCATTCTAATAGTATCCAACACCTCAGTTACTTTTATTTGATGAAGCTCGCGATGCATCCTCAGATATCTGGCCACTGTGAAGACACTATATATACAAATGCAATTTATCACTGTGGCAGTGATAAGTTATGATTCAAAATGCTTTTCCAGGTTCTGAACTGTGCCTTGCAGACCAGTTGTTTATTTAAAACCTGACAGGAAAGGAACAAAAGGGCACAGCTTACCACTTAGATGAGCGTGACTCAAAGTTACCTTTAAGTCTCCTTAGGGATTGAGCGCTGCTGTAAGCCTCAACTATTAATTGCTCAGCAACTGGAACACTGTCAGATCTGGATTTGAGAAATGAGAACTTGCCTTTTCTTTCAAGGCAGACCAAGGCACAGGGGAAATAGCTATGGTCAAGAGGCTAAGGGTTCACAGTTCAATATTTAACATGCACCCTCCCCCCACACTTCTCCATGTACCCGTGTTTCTAGATTTTCCATAAAGGAAAGAACTGAGCCTATAATCCTCAAAGCTGCTGTAATAAGATTCCCAATAACTAACAACTCAATGGGAAAACATTTCAGGCACATTCACAGTAGCAGCAAGTCATTTTTATGCATCAGATGTTGATCTCTTACACCACCAGGATTCAGAAAACATATAAGTCAAAGTTATTCATTAAGTTTACTGGGCTATTCTTTGGTCCCAAGTGCCAGAGAGTAAAAGAGCTTTGTATTCGAAATGAATTGATAACCCCCCCAAGAGTCCACTGACTGGCTGGGGACACAGGAAAAACACTAATGAGGAGAAGGCCAGGCATCTGAACATTTTTTTTTCCATTTTGAATCAAGGTGCAGAACACAGAACTACAGAAACTTCAGGAAGTTTAAAACCTGGCTCCTCTAAAATTGGTATAATATTTGGCAGTACCAAGAGATCTTGGAATTTGTGATTTTAGGTAAATGTCTAATATGCTGTGAGAATCATGTTGAACTGCACATAGGTATACCTTGTTCAGTTCTACAGGTCTACTACAGTAATTCAAGTTCATATAGTGCTCCCGGCTGAGATTAAAATCCACTGCCAAAAAAAAAGTGAGAAGTGTTTTGAATCCCATCATTCTAGACTATATCTGCCTGGGTTGTCTTGCATTGACAACTATCCCAAGCAGGGAGTCATAAAGGTTCCTTATGCCCATGCGCAGAAACTTCAGAACACAGAATAGTACAGGCCCTTCAGCTCACAGTGTTATACTGACCATTTAACCTACTCCAACATCAATCTAACCCTTCCCCTAAATGTCCCTAAAGCATCTGCCACTACCACCAGCCTGGCAGCACATTCCACACACCCACCGCTCACCATGTAAGAAAAACGCCCATCTCTGACATGTCCCCTCAGCTTTCTTCCAATCACCTGAGAATTATGCCCGGCCATATTAGTCATTGGCGCCCTGGGGTAAAAGGTGCTGGCTGTCCACCACTAAAGCCTCTTATTACCTCATACACCTCTATCAAGTCACCTCTCGTTCTCCTTTGCTCCAAAGAAAAAGGCTCTAGCCCAGTCAACCACTCCTCATAAGACATACTCTTCAATGCAGGTGGCAATCTGATAAATCTCCTCTGCACCCTCTCTAAAGCTTCCACATCTTTCCTATAATGAGGCAACCTTTATTAAAAATGAAGCATTTACCCAGCAATCAATCCTTAGTTGCCCATCCTCCCCTCTCCCTTAGAACCAGGGGACATAGCCTCAAGATTTGAGGGAGTAAATTTAGGATGGCGATAAGGAGGAACTGCTTTTCCCAAAGAGTGGTGAATCTGTGGAGTTCTCTGCTAAACAAAGCATTGGAGGCCACCTCAGTATATATATTTAAGACAAGGTTGGATAGATTTTTGCATTGTAGGGGAATTAAGGGTCATGGAGAAAAGGCAGGTAGGTGGAGATGAGTCCATGGTCAGATCAACCACAATCTTAGAGAAGGGCAGGGCAGGCTCAATGGGTCAGATGGCCTACTCCTACTCCTATTTCTCATGTTCTTGTTTTACTTCAGGATCACAATACATTTACAGATTGTGAACCTGGTCTCCAAAAAAAAATGTTTCAGTAGAATAAGAAGGCAGGACTCACCACGGATGACCGTCCATACGTGGAGGCTGTGGCTCCGCCGTTGAGTTGAGGGGAAGCAAAATGCAAACCTCCGTAGGCATTAGCACCAGCAATCCCACCATTCACCGCAGTGTGCACCATCCCAAACGGCACTGGGAAGGCTCCCTGTACAGATAGTGGCGGTTTTAACCCTAAAGCTGAAGAACAAAATGGTACCATTAATGCTACGCAGTGCCTCACTGAGAACATGCACTTTGTTCCAATTCTCAGTTCCTTTCTGCAGACTGTAAGCTCAATAACAAACAAAAAATTCCTCCCTTCCTTGCCAAGTCTTGATGAATGGCATCGGCCTGAAACATCGACTAGTTTATTCCCCTCCATAGACACTGCCTGATGTGCTGAACTCCTAGCATTTTGTATATGTCGCTGAAGATTTCCAACTCCTGCAGAACCTCTTGTGTTTACTCTATAGTTTTAAGAGATTATTAAATACTCTAAGAACGTTAGGAACATGTTCTTGAACCTGGTGTTGGGGCACCTGAGCCTCCTGTACTCCTTCCCGATGGCAACAGCAAGAAGAGAGCATGGCCTGGAAGGTGACAGCCATTGACGATGGATGCTGCCTTCCTCTATCATCTCTCCTTGTAGATGTGCTCAGTGGCGGGGTGGGCTTTGTCTGTGATGGACTGGGCTGTATGGACTTTTGCAAGGTTGAAACAATGCTGATTTTCTGTCTCCAACCCCTCTCCCCATAACTGCTACACTGTGCACCACAAGGAAAAGAACTGTAATTTAGAGGATTGGGCAATGTTTAGGCAGGGGTAAGAGATGGATTGTCTGGCTACATACATTAATCTGGTGAACACGGAAATTCTTATCCTCCTTAGACTGTCCGATTGGATTGAGGACGACCAGTTTCTACTCTGGTTCTGCGGGTTCTGCGGTAGATACTACCAGAGCTGGGCAGGTCGAGGCAGAAAGGGCAGACTGGTCAGTATCTTAGACATGAGAGAACCTACAGATGCTGGAAATACAAAGCAACACAGCAAGCCAGGCAGCATCTATGGAAAAGGGTCAACGTTCCGGGCTGGGAACGTCTTAACCATCATCGACAATCCCTCCCACCACCCTGACAGTAAACGTAAGGCCTCAAAACCCAGCTGAGAGCTTGATTAGATTGCACACCCTCGGTAAAAGCATAGCATACGTGGAAATGGAGCTCTGAGAATAACAGCCACCAAGATCAATAAATGAAAACAAGCCGCTCAGATCAGTAAAGTCTGGTTACCCAGTGGATCCGCTCCTGCTTTGCCGGGGGCCGAGCAGAGCTGCGAGGTGCTGCTGGTGCTGGGGGTCGCCGTATCACTCCGAGATGGCGGCACACCAGACTTCAGTCCTGGTGTGCTGGACTTCTCATTCTAATATCAAGAGCACACACAGCAGTTAGAGGGTTTTTAAATATAGTTTATAAATCCAGCAGAGACTGACTGAGATGGGAACACTCAAGAAGCAGGATTTTAGTACGACGCCTGACCTTAGAATAACATGTGGATAGTCACATATCAGGATGTGTGAATAAAAAGGGAGAACAAACAGTAAGATAGATTTTGCATATGGTTTTCTTTTTAATACCTTGATAGTAAAATTGTGATATTATGGCACCAGCTGTCTAGATGACAGGCAAAACAAAAGCTTTTCACTGTATTTCAAAGTTAAAAGTAAATTTATTCTGAAAGTCTGTTTATATCACCATATACGACCCTGAGTTTCATTTTCTTGCAGACATTCACATTAGAACAAAGAAATACAGTAGAATCAATGAAAAACTACACACAATGACTGACAAATAACCAAAGAGCAAAAGAAGATAATCTGCAAATATAAAAAATATATATAATACAATTGGGTGGCAGGGTGGAGATGCGTCTCTGCCAAAAGAGGTGTAGGGCGCTCCTTCCCTCTGCTAGCCGGCAGGTCACTCTTAGACAAGGTACAGCACCTGCTTAGTCCCCCGATTGGGGCCATGTGAACATATGGGCGGTCGTATGAGCAGCTGGTACATATCACAAGTCCTGGTTACGTGACCACTGACGCCAGGCAGACAATCTCAAAAAAGTATCGATAATGGCTGGGGTCACCCGTCTTGTAAAGTCAATGCCCAGAAGAAAACAATGGCAAACCACTTCTGTAGAAAAATTTGTCAAGAACAATCATGGTCATGGAAAGACCATGATAGCCTAAAAACACAGCACATAATGATATAATAACAATAATTAAACCAGTAAATGGATAATATGGAGAACATGAGTTATAGAGTCCTTGAAAGGGAGTATATAGGCTGTGGAATCAGTTCAGAACTGAGGTGAGTGAAGTTATCCACGCTAGTTCAGGAGCCTGATAGTTGAAGGGTCATACTTGTTCCTGAATCAGGTGGTGTGGGACCTTCTTCCTATTGGCAGCAGCAAGAAGAGAGCATGGCCTGGATGGTGGTGGTCGTTGATGATGGATGCTGCTTTCTTGTGGCATGCTCCTTGTAAATGTGCTCAATGATGGAGAGGGTTTGGACTGTGTGTGTTCTGTCACCACATTTGTCTCAGTATATTTGAGAAAAATAGACCAGTACTAACACTTACCATGACTGGCTCTTTACTTTTTAGTGGAGGGGGAGTGCTGCTTGTTGTAACCAGGGATGTCGGGCTATTCACTTGCGTCTTCCTCCTTGCATGGAGCTTGTCTAATCCATTTTCGTGTGCTGCCTGGGGAGAACTGCTGTGAGGAGATGAAGGCTCCTGTAACATAGAACCGTCATACATCCATAAAAAGATGGTAAGAATACATGACTCACAAACTCTCAATCTACAGACTGCACTAGTTGGGCCAGTGGAATAAGTGTAACCATTGATCCATTGGATAGGTGTACAAAGGGAGAAGCTTGCCAAGATGTTCACATGCTACAATCCTGCATCAATACCTTTCTCCTCTGCTACTGAAACTCATTCCATTGGCTTCAGAGTACTAACACAATCATTACCTATTGACCAGGGCTGAAGGCAAATTTCTAGTCAATGGGCCTATTCCTGCTCCCAAATACATAAGTTGGCACCATACCACTCCCCCAAATTGCAAGTTTTTGTAAAATAAATCTTAAAATTAGCTTTTTTTTTGGAAGCAAGCAACAATGGCAAGGTCAGTATATAGAGCCAATCTCAAACTGACGTGCAGAAAGAAGTGCCTTTGCATTCCATGAGTTAGGAGATAGTACACTCTGTGGTTAAATAAGACTTGCTCATTATCCACATTGTTGAAAAGAGCTAGGGAGACAGGCTTAGGAACATCTCTACTCCTTTGCCCAAATACTCTCTTATGGTTAATAACAAACTACAGCTTCCCTCACTTTACTATCAGTCCATCAGCAGTACCCAAAGTGGTCAGTCAAATCCCAGTGTTCTGAACTCATTCTGAGACTGCACACCCAACACAATTTGTCCTCAACACAAGGTGCTTACCACTGAAAACTGGCCTCAGCCCTAACCAACTCTCCCTTGTGTTGAGGACAAATTGTGTTGGGTGTGCAGTTAGGTTAGGGCTGAGGCCAGTTTTCAGTGGTAAGCAGGCACTTTCCACATAATCTAATTGTGGCTGGAGATGGAAAACATTCTTGAGAATCTTTTGTTGCCCTCAGATCACCAGGCCCTGTCCTGGGCCATGTTGGTTTTCCTGGTCAACTCCATCCACAAACTTCTGGAAATTCATCTCCAAAGATTTCACCATGGATAGATGGTGAAGGAACTCTAAGTATAGGGATAGGGGCTCAGAGAATGGCTTTGACGGTTGGTTAGATAGTCCCCAGGGATACCAGCTCCTAATGCTGTCACCATTAGAAGCTTCTCGGTATCTTTGACATTTGAACATTCAGAAACAATTGAAGCCAATTAAAGAAAAATATTTCTCTTTACATCTCACACACACATAAATTAAAAACATAAAGCAGCTTAAACAAATAATAAAAATAGTTCTACCATTTATCCAGCATCCAATATTATCCATACAGGACTGTGAGGCTGAAGCCAGCTTTAATCTAGAACAAGAGCAAAAGGCTGGCTTTCAACAGGGAATTCTGCAGAGGTTCTCACCGCCCCCTTAGTCTTCATGAGGAATCTGCCATGTACTATAACATGCAGAGGTAGCCTCCAAGTTGGACACATCAACACCAGAAACCAGACTTCCTCAGGGAGACATAGATAAGTCCTGATATTAGAGCTGGTATGGAGTCAACAGATCCAGGCCACTATCCAGAAGAGCATCTAAAACTGAAGCTGACTTTTGGTCAGCAATAAAGCCAAGAATGTGCAGGCTACAAAAGAAAGTGGTTCACCAAATGCAGGGAATGATTAGATCTAAAACAGACTTAGTTGAGTACTTAGTGGGGCAGCAACCATTCTGGTGGCATTCATCTGGGCAAGGAGCCAGCCAACACAAGAACATCATTCAAGCCAACTCAACAAAGGTTAGGTTTTAATTATTTAATTATCCACAGAAAGGAGCCAATTTAGTGAGCAAAAAGGTCATGGAAAATGTCAAAGCTTACAAGTGGTACTTTAATCTATATTAATTACTAGCTGATATAAGGAGAAAAATTACTGTCAAATTAATTTGAAGATTTGGGTTTGAGATTTTTGTTGTCCAAGCTATGGTTTTTGAGTTTTTGATATTTAATAAACGTTAAAGTGTAGTCCAAGACCACTGCAATATTGTACAGATAATAAGAAAGGTGACATTATCATTGTAGTCTAGAATTTAAGTTAATGGTGGTCTCATTGATGGCTTGAAAATATTAAAAATAACTGATTATGGTGGATAGAGGGATACTATTTCTACATATAGGGGAGCCAGACAATAAAGAGCCAGGCAGTTCAAGGGTGAAGTTATTTAGCAAATTTTACGCAGAGGGTGGCAGAAATTTGAAAATCTATTCCACAAACAGCAAGTCTTCATGGATACGGTGGAAAAGGCAGGCATATGGATTTAGATTATCGATTTGTCGCAATATCACTGAATTGTAGAAAAACTTTTAGTGGATAATATACCCTATTCCTTTTCCAACGTTTCTCTGGTCGACAATAATTATGACAAAGCTTTGACCAACTCTAAATGACAAAGTCTTGTTTTACAAAATTTTACTGACCTCATTGGAAACATCAACTACAAGATTATCATCACTCTTGTCTTCATCACTGTCCTGTTTGAAAGCCAAAAAAAGTATTAAACACCCTCAAGGTGAGCTTGGCCAATTTTCCTATTATTTTAGTCACAGTGTGATCGACTAAATGTCAGCACATTGTCCAACACTCTACACATCATTGGGTGGCTAAAGTCTTTGGTCACAATGAGAAAATGGTACAGTGGCTACAATTAAAAAGTGAGTAAACAAATTATTATTCCAGCAAAGCTAGACCCTGGCTTTCTTGCTCTGCATCTGATTCTAGGAGTGCTGTTTATTTTCGATGGCCATCTATTTAATCAAGTTTAAAATCTCTGCTGACGATGTCATGATAGTACTGAGATTAATGAGTTTGACTTCCAGGATCTCCAGTGTTAGGAAATACAAGCTGCCAAATGCATTTGATTCATTGGACTGGGACTGTGGTGCTGATCATAGTAACTGAGCCCATTTAGCAGATACTGGTAGCTAGACTGTAGAACTTAAGGCTGTACCAAGACAGCTAATTGTCCAAGTTACAAGTTGGCAGCTCACCTACATTCTGGCTGAGATATTACTATATTACTAAATTTAGGGCAGATTTATTTAATAAAATGGAGCTGTGGGAGAGTTGGGAAACTCACAACATACAACCTGATCCGCCAAAGCAGTCTCTATATGTCCCAGTGCCCTGAATGCATGGTAGAAGTCAGCCGTTTGCACACTCCCTTAAAGTTCAGATTTATTAATCACATGTACATTGAAACATACAGTGAAATACAAATGAACAGAGAGGCTGTTTGTCATCTGTCAACATCAAATTAGATATCACCTTAATGGCAGTGCACAGACCACAAGACATTGGTGCTGAATCAGGCCATTCATTGAACTGAGTCTGCTCCGCCATTCCATCATGGTTGATTTATTATTCCTCTTAACCCCCTTCTCCTCCCCGTAACCTTCAACACTCTTAATACAAGAGCCTGTCAACTCCTACTTTAAATATACCCTACGTCTTGGCCTCCATGGCTGTCTGTGGCAATGAATTCCACCAGATTCACCACCTTCTGGCTAAAGAAACTCCACCTCATCTGTTCTAAAACATAAAAGGAGATACTTAATTTACAAATATAGTAATTCCAAATTATCCTATCTATACCTCCCTAATTTCTTCTCCTGTGAGCTCTCTCGCTGCTTCACAAACAACAGCTCAGCTGTTGGCATACACAAGTAGCCATTTTTCATACAGATGCCAGTACAGTAAATATCAGCTGGAACACCTGCTCATGTATATACACAAAGACTTGAGTCATCAGGACCGAGCAACACTACCTGGCTTTGAGGTCACCCTGACACAGACTAATGCTCCTTCTTCACCAAGCCAACTGGCTTTATTCCTAGCTACAGAAAAGCACCATGTCAGTCTTCCTTACCTCAAGAATCAGCGATTTATGGACTCAAGCATAAAATACAATTGTGCCCCAGAGTAACACACACACAAAATGCTGGAGGAACTCAGCAGGTCAGGCAGCATCTATGGAGATGAATAAGTAGTCAATGTTTTCTGCAAAGACCCTTCATGAAAACCCCGATATGATGAATGTTTATTCATTTTCATAGCTGCTGCCTGACCTGCTGATTCCCTCCAGCACTTTGTGTATGTGTTGCCCTGGATTTTCAGCATCTACAGAGTCTCGTGTTAAATGTGCCCTAGAACAATGGCTGGCTAGCTTGCAGATCAAGCAGTAATCCAAAGCTCCATCTGCCCTCCCTCTGGATGTCGAAGATCCCACAGCAATATTCCGAGAAAGAGAGGAGTCAACCCTGGCATCCTCAGCAATACTGCACTGCTCCTTTGTTCTTTGTATAAACAAAGATCAGGAGGGTTTGTGGGAATTTGCTGCACTGAAATAGTCATTTTACTTCAAGACAACCCAAACCATGAAAGGTGAATTGTGAATTGAAGTGTCATTAACCTAGAAAAGATACAATAAATATCTACAAGGATGTTACTGGAGAATTTATAAGGAGAAGCTGGATAGACTGACTTTTTCCCCTAGTGCGCAGGAGGTTGAGGGATGACCTGAGAGATTTATTTTTTTTTAAATTCTGAGGAATAGATAAGCCACTGTCTTATAATTGAAATGCTTGAGCAACACACAAAAAACGCTGGAGGAATTCAGCAATCAGGCAGCATCTATGGAGTAGAATGAACAGTGAACGTTTCTGACCAAGACCTGTCTGCAATAAAAGAAAAAGTGTTCTTATGGCTACTTGATCTCTGAATCCTTCTTTTCACTAGAGTTCACTCACAAGATGGCAGCGCAGAACTATTTATATAAAGGCAGCCAAGCACAAGTGTTTGTATTCATGAGCAATACAATCAAACTGCTGCCAATAAATAGATTACACATTAAATTCCTTACTCCAACCTCAGCTGGTTCATCAAGAGCCCTTTTCCAACCTGCCTGTAAAAATAGTTAAGTAATGAGATCATCTTTCTACTGGACAGCTGAAGGAACATGAATCAGAAAACACTCTGTTCCTGCTAGAGCAGACTCACATTAGACTTATTTAAAGATTCACAGCCAATAGAGAAACCCAACTCTCAAGACCACAGTGCCATGACACTGCTCAGTAAACCCCCTGACACAGAGCTCGCCAATGCTACAGGATACAGACTCCCACCCACAATTTCAGACCTGAGCACTCTCCAGCAAGAAATTATTAATCATCAGAACACAACCAGAAACAAATCTGCGAGATTCCTCTGTGTTGCTTTTATTTGCTTGAACTCTTTGGGGAGAGAGGCGCTTCACTTGGTAATAGATCACAGGCAGTCCACGTACTAGTCCCTTTCCATGTGGTAAGACCATAAGACAAAGGAGCAGAAGTCAGCCATTCGGCCCATCGAGTCTGCTCCGCCATTTCATCATGAGCTGATCCAATCTCTCCTTTAGTCCCATTCCCCCTGCCTTTTCACCATAACCTTTGATGCCCTGACTACTCAGATACTTATCAATCTCTGCCTTAAATACACCCAATGACTTGGCCTCCACCGCCGCCCGTGGCAACAAATTCCATAGATTCACCACCCTCAGGCTAAAAATTTTTTTTCACATCTCTGTTCTGAATGGGCGCCCTGCAATCCTCAAGTCATGCCCTCTCGTACTAGACTCCCCCACCATGGGAAACAACTTTGCCACATCCATTCTGTCCATGCCTTTCAACATTCAAAATGTTTCTATGAGGTCCCCCCTCACTCTTCTAAACGCCAAGGGGTACAGTCCAAGAGAAGGTAGAGAGAAGGTGCCAGATGATCCAACTGTCACCGCTTGTATTTCCTGATGACATCAGCCGCCATTCAGCCCACCAAGCTATGGAAACATTTCCATCAGTTTTACCTGTATCTCTGTAACAGAGACAGAGTTGGAGGTCACACTGAAAGAAACATCCCTTTGGTCCATCTAATTCTCAATGACCAAGCTTTCCATCTAAGCTAGTCACACTGGGCTACATTTGGCCCATAACTTTCTAAACCTTACCAGTCCATGTACCTGTACAAATGTCTGAAACCAATTCGGAAAATGTGTAGCTTGGGTAGTTAATGGCTGGGTTGAGTAGTTCTCCAATCTTGGCAACGTACTCGCAAATGTTTCAGCGCTATACGAGGTGACATCATCAGCACGCTGTTAATTGTGGTGTGTCCTCTGAATGCCTGGCCTTTATATATTTATCAATCAGCTGACTGCTCGTCATTACAGAAACTCAATTTTGATGCAGGGAGGAAGTCTCATCATTGATTGGTTGTGTGGCGAACTCCATGCGTTGCGGTCTGGAATTTTGCCCACATCAGCTCATAAATGCAAGAGAATCCCTAGAAGCATGATTTTCTGCAAACATTTCGGTAAACAGGCATGTAAACCTCGATCCTATTTAAGTAAATTGCCAAGCTCGGAGAACTCAACTCAACCATGTATAACTGCCTCTTAGAAGTTGCTATTGTACCTGCCTTAACCACTTGCTCTGACAGCTCATTCCACACAGATACCTCCCTTGCCTCTCAAGATCCTATTAAACCTCTCCACTCTCACCTTAAACCTGTGATGCCAGCTACCAAGCTCGTGTTCTCGGCTCTCAGTATCTTTTTTTTATTTGCACCATCTGTCTTCTTTTGCACATTGGTTGATGGTCCATGTATGTGCTGAGATTTCATGCCTCCTGTATCTTGGTAGCATGTAGTTGTAATTATTCTAGTATAACAATTAGGGGGATGGAATGTAAGATCCATGAAACTGTTCTCTATCTGCATTGTATTATGTGCTGAGCATTTATTATGGTAACTAGCCACGAGTGGTAAAAGCGGAGGGAATAAATTACGTCTTCATGCTTTGCTCTAGGCAGATTGTAGGTAGCTATGGACTGGCGGAGGTCATATCTTTTGCTGCTCACTCAATAATGCTCAATATTGCTTAGCTTACATTAGGGTATGCTAAGTTTTAGCACAACCCCATGCACAAAAGCATGCAGACACGGTCAAGAGGTTCAGCTCTTGTTCAGCTCAAACATCAGAATAGGGAAGAAATGTGATCTAAGGCTCTTTGACTGTGGAATAATAGTTGGTGCCAGATAGGGTGATTTGAATATCTCAGAAACAATGTTCCCTCTAAGGTGTACGCACCTATACATCTTTTGCTACTAGCACACAAAAGAATTTAACCTGAGCACAATAAGTTGTCACCTTCTACCTTGTCAGCATGTTAAGCATATTTCACAACTGTACACAATCACATTTCCTTTTCCAGTTTCTGATGTGGAAGGTGTTGACAATATGGAGCTGGCGATGATTTAGCTGTAGATTTTAGAACTGGCTTATCTACTTTGTTTTTATTGAAGGAATTATTGATTCACTGTCGAAGTCCAAAGAGCGTGAAGCACAAAAGAACTGTTAGTTCATTTAAAACAGAATGGTTTAATGAAACAGTAGAAACTGCTACACAGAAAGCTCATGAGGTCAGGAACATGCAGCTATGAGAAATCTTTATGTACAATACAGAAACTGGTGTTACCTGTGTGTATTGTTGCGATGCAAAAATTGCCTGAGAATTTGCAAGGGGGAGAAAGTGGAGTAATATTTGCAAACTTGACTTTTTAAAGCATCATTTAGCAAACAAATCGCATATGGACAGCGTGCAAAAGCTCCCAATGTGAAATTCTTTCATTACCCATGACAAGCCTCCTACCTATGTTTTGTGAGAGTGCAGATGACCGAGAGCGAAAACGTTCAAACCGGAGGAGATCAAAGTTCTTTTTGACAATTGATTTTATTTCTTTTAAACAATGAACAACAAACTGGGCTTGGTAGTTTATTAGGGGTGGTGAATTTGTGGAATTTGTTGCCACATGCAGCTGTGGATGCCAGGTCATTGGGTGTATTTAAGGCAGAGATTGATAGGTTCTTGATTGGACGTGGCATCAAAGGTTACAGGGAGAAGGCCGGGATCTGGGGTTGAGGAGGAGGAAAAAAAGGATCAGCCATGATTAAATGGCAGAGAAGACTTGATGGGCCAAGATGGCTTAATTCTGCTCCTATGTTTCATGGTCTTATGTTCCTTAAAATATCTTTAGGTTTACTTCCACTTAAAAAATTCAGTGCGCACAGGTTGTCATCACCAGGAAAAAATTGCACTGCAGAAGATTTTTGCGCACACTGGTCATTACAAATTAGAGGGAACGTTGCTCAGATGTTCTGGGATTTTCACGCACAACAGTCTCCAGAGTTTTCAGAGAATGGTACGAAAAACAAAAGAAAATCTCGTGAGTGGCAGTCCTATGGGTGGAAATGCCTTGTTAATGAAAGAGGTCAGAGAATAATGGTCAGACTGGTTTAAGTTTAAGGTAACAGTACCTCTAATAATGACTCACTACAACAGTGGTGTGCAAGAGGAGCACCTGGGAACAAAATGTCAAACCTTGAAATGGATGGGCTACAGCAACAGAAGACTATGAACATATACTCAGTGGCCGCTTTATTAGGTGTAGCTGGATGTTGGGGGGTGGGGTGTGTGGAAGCTTCAACAACGAAACCTCATCGAGGACAACTCCAGCCAATGTAAAAGTCTGGATGGTAAAGATGATCCACATGGGCTACACAAGGCTGTTCTTAAACACTCCCGGAGAAGAAATCCGAGTGGCCTACAAACCCATTAGTGGAACAGAAATTAAACAGCACCAGTCAGTAAGTTTTAATCCCATGCTTTGCTTGCCAAGATCTGGCATTACTTTCGAGAAAGCACAGCAGTGCCTCTACTTCCCCAGGAGCCTGCAGAGATTCAGCGTGTCATCAAAAACCTTGGCAAACTTCTAGAGATGTGTAGTGGGAAGTGTGCTGACTGGCTGCATTATGAGCTGATACGGGTACACCAAAGCCGTTCAGCGGAAAATCTGACAAAAGGCAGTGGATTTGGCCCAGTACATCACGAGTAAAGCCCTCCTAACTATTGAGCATATTTAGATGAAACCTTTTCGGAGAAAAGCAGCATTCACCACCCAGGCCATACTCTTTTCTCACTGCTACTATCAGGTAGAAGGTACAAGAGCCTCAGGACTTGCACCACCAAGTTCAAGAACAGTTACTACCCCTCAAACATCAGGCTCTGGAACAAAGGGGGATAACTATACTCTTTTTATCTTGTTATTTCATGCTCGTCATTTATTGCTATTTATTTATTATCTGCATTTGTGCAGTTCGTTTACAGTTACTGTTCTATAGATTTGCTAAGTATGCCCGCAGAGAAAGCAATCTCAGAGTTGTACGTAGTGACATGGATGTACTCTGATAATAAATTTTACTTTGACTTTGAAGATGGTGTAGCTGGCAGCTAATACCATCACTAACATCCAATGCAGGGAATCATGATTCAATTTATCCCCATGATTCCAGACACCATTGCACGCAATAGCAAAACTCAATTGGGTGGTTACTTTGCATTTTAGAGACTTGGCATCTTTGAATTTGGCAGAATTACTTTACATCTGGCCCAGCCCTTAATCTTCCAACTCTCTGTACAACTACACCACGCACATTGCCCGAGAGTGTAATCACCCGACCACAACACACCCAAGCCCAGAGACTACCGATCTCCGGTCAAAATTTTGACCAAGAGTCACAATTAAACTTCCTTTTAAAAAAAAGTTTCACTGCGGCAAAACAAAGATAATTGAAATCGAAAATGCTTCTGTTTGGCTGCAATGGGGAGACTGATGTGAGGTGGGGTGAGCAGGGTTTTAAACTCTGCACACGACACGCCCAGAGGCTAGTGTATCACAGGAAACAGCACTGAACAGTCTTCTAAACTGGAACAAAAAGGAATCTAACAAAAGGAAACCACTAAGATTGGCAGAGTGAATTGATTATTCTGAGTCAGTCAAAGGACAACAGGAAAAA